>NC_062291.1:49063479-49380170 GCF_902655055.1 Lutra lutra
CCAAATTGACAGGTAGCTGGTCTTGCAATTTAATTAATTTAATTAACATAGATTCATCCCTCCCACGGGAGACAAATGATACAGAAAAAATACTGCTTGGCCCTTTGCCTTTTTGCCAAGTCCATTTTACAAGTGAGCCTTTGAAACGTTTATTGTAACAAACTGTATTATGGCTTTTAAGCAGCAGTGAGCAAGGCTTGAGACTGGGCGGGGTGGGGGTGAGGGTGGAGGGAAATCCGGTGACTAGCTAGTAAATTGTAGACTTCCATACACTGTCAGAGGGAAATGCCTTTAGTCTCAGAGAGCAGGGCAAAGGAGGAAGAATGAGCATGGGGCACCTCACATCATCATCCCAAATATAGAAAGAGTGGGATAAGCCTGTTTACCTCCCAGGGCTATTGTGAAGACTCAGGAAAGTAACAGATGGCAAAGAATGAACATAAAACACCCTATAAATGAGGCTTTCTATTCCTTGCTATAATTATAATAAGGAGTTTTCTAGTGGACAACTATTGGTCTAATTTTTAATCTCTTGGGATGAGCTGTCTTTGGAATAGGAAATACTGTTTTGCCAGCTGAGGCTCAGTCTTGTTGAATTTGATTGATCAGGTGGCAATGGGAGAAAATATGCTGTCCTCTCTCACCACCTAAAACCTAAAAGCTATTTTAGGTTGGCCTTTACAAGCCAGGCTTTGAAATGGAATCTTTGTAATGGACATTTTTCCTACGGACAATTTCTCATGGAGACTATAATGCCAGACAAGAATGGTCAAGGCACATCCCCCACCCCATGCCTCAGGTGTACGCCTATCTTCTCAGTTGCTGTTTCTTGGAATTTGGGCTACTGTGGGAAGAGGTGCAGTTTGTCATTCAAAGGAGGGTGGACTCCAATAGGATGTCAGCCTGAGTATGAGCTCCTCAGCACCCATCTTCCACTGCACCCACACTATCTCTGCCTGTCCATCAGCCCATCGGCTGCTGCCCCAGCTCTGCCCCACAGAGCTGCTCAGCATCCAGAGAGCCACAGTTGGCCAGCTGGCCCTCCCTTGGACTGAAGCTGTGTCAGACTGGGTTCCTAGGATTAGTGGAACCCCTCTCCATCAGTCTCCAAATTGAGTACTTGTTTCCTGTCAGTCACTCTCCATCCTTTTCTAGAGCCTTCCCAGATTGTTATCACTTCTCCCAAACCTCCCATCCATCTGTGCCTCCTTGACACCCAGAAGATAACCTTGATTCTTACTTCGCAGAGAAGGGAGATGAGAACTGCCCCACCCGTCTATTCCTTCAGCTCTCCCTCCAGCTTCCTGGCTCTATCAGAGATGCCATCTTGGATCCCATTCACCTCTACACATCTTCCCAGGGGCTTCCTCAAGCCTCCCTCATGACAGGCGGGCTTGATAGGGCAGATGGAAAAATACCCAGTAAGTGAGAATTGTCAAGTTTCCAGCCAGGAAAGAACAATCCTCTCTGAAGGGCCACCCAACCCCATCAGTTTATCATTCTAGAGTTTTCGACAATAACCTAAGGCAAGACCAATTTCTGCACTAGTCAGGATTTTGTCAGCTGTGTTAGAAAAATGGACTCAAATGAGCATTGGCAAATGGAAATGTTTTGGTTTCAAGTGTTCAATCCAGAGGTGAATAGGCTTCTGGAAATAGGATCTGAGACTGTGTCAGACCTTATAGTTTTCACTCTCCAGAAACCAGAAAAATGGAGGCCGGCCTATTCTATGTGTTAATTTATGCAAAAATGAATATTTCCATTGACTTCTACAGGGCAATAAGGGCAAATTCACTTCTCTGTGCCCAAAATTGCAATAAGAGGGTGTTTCACAGTATTGGGAATGTTGTAGGGTGAATCCTCTCTACAATGGGGAAGGATGGCCAGAGATTCTGGGACAGAGATTCTGTAGTTCCAAGGGAACCTCACAGTGTGACTGTGAAGCCACTGGAAGAATAGCAAGAACTGTCACAGCTGTGGGTATCTGGGGACACTAAACACCATGAGCAATGTCTACTGTGCGCAGGTACTGGAAGAATATTTAAAGCTAAGGAGCTGGAGACCAAAAAAACTGCTGGTAAATCTTTTTCTTTTCCCTGTAAAGCAATTAGAAAGTTTATCAGAGGAGGGTGAAAACAACAGATAAAATGCTGAAGCAAACAGGTCTGGGATTACCAAGAAACAAAACCAGGCTTTGTTCCAGACAGAGGGGGTGGCCCAGGCATTCCCTGAAAGCCTCAGAACTTGTTTGACAAGTGGATTAAAGGCTATTTAGTCAAGGATCATGTGTTTCCAATTTAGAGCAACTACACAAAGACGTTAGGAGCCACTGCCTCCCTGACAGCACTCTTTGTGAAGTTGGTCCTTGCCTTCTACTGAAGACCAGGTAGTGACAATAAGGCTTTGGTGACAGAGAGCTTGCTCTTTCTTCATGGGTGCTAGTCAAAATGTTGAACAACCAGTGTGACTCAACCACTGAGCCACTAGTACAGTTGCCAGCAGTCTGTGTGGGGGACCCTGCAGGGCCAGGTGTTACCTCTTCTGTTTCCAGGTCTGCGGAGGTGTGGAGGGGCCGAGATATTCTCCATGGGGAGTGGAGGTGCTTAAGGGACTTAGGGCAGTGGCCTTTTATCCCCCAGCAGGTCTGAACTGCTGCACGCCGGCATCACCAGCTCTGATGGTCTCTTGTCAAGGAGCACCTGCAAAGTAAATATGGCCACCAGCATGAGAGAGAAGAAAGTCACCAGCAGCCTTTGCAGTCTCCCTATGAGTCATGCTGTTTGGAATCCCCTCAGGACAGAGGCCTAAGAGGCAGGAGTAGAGCAGAACCAACATACCAGGCCTCTTAGAACTGCCTGCATGCATCGCCTCCTTTTCATTGCAACACTGCAAAATAGGCATTTTCACACCCATTCTATAGATGGGATAATTGAGGTTTAGAAGGGCAAGGAAATCTCTCTAGGTTTTCCTGCTAGTGAGAAAGAGGCAACGTTTGAACCTAGGCCTGTTGACTCAGAGCCTGTGCTCCTTCTACAGCCTGATTCTGTATCCCACACGCACCTGCCTGAAGGGCCTGCGACAGCTAGATTCGAGTGAAAAGAACGAAAGCACTATGGAGCTGGAGCACCAGCATGGCATTACCAGGGGCACTTGGGTGGCTCAGTGGGTTAAAGCTTCTGCCTTCGGCTCAGGTTGTGATCCCAGAGTCTTGGGATCGAGTCCCGCATCGGGCTCTCTGCTTGGCAGGGAGCCTGCTTCCTCCTCTCTCTCTGCCTGCCTTTCTGCCTACTTGTGGTCTCTGTCTGTCAAATAAATAAATAAGATCTTTAAAAAAAACAAACAAACCAGAATGCCATTACCAACTGGATGGGGCCTTCAGGCCAGGCTGTCTACTGCCCTACTTCTCTTCCATCCTTCTCTCTTGACAATGTGTGTGAACCTCCCATGACCTTTGGCATTAGGAAATTCCAGCAGAAGCCAACCAGCCTAATAACTTAGGACACAGCCCACCTGTTTTCATTTTTTTTTCATTTTTTTAAAGATTTTATTCATTTATGTGACAGAGATCACAGGTAGGCAGAGAGAGAGGAGGAAGCAGGCTCCCCGCCGAGCAGAGAGTCCGATGCGGGGCTCGATCCCAGGACCCCGGGATCAAGACCTGAGCCGAAGGCAGAGGCTTTAACGCACTGAGCCACCCAGGCGCCCCACCTATTTTCATTTTTATTTTTCAAACCACCCTCCTTTAATAGGTGTTCAGTAGGAAAAGAAATGCCTGTCACATAATCTTTGCCATGGCGGCGGTGGGGGGGCAAGGTAAAAAGGAGCGTACTGCTAAATTGGTGAAAGACCTGGGCAAGTCGCCCACCCTCCCCAGGTCTCACCAGGTGGAGAATGGTTCTGAACTCAGGCTCTGCTGTTTGCCACTTGGAAATTAATACTCAAGAGATAAATGATATTGGGAAAGGAAATATTGCTTTATTCGGGAAGCTGGCAACCTGGGAAGATGGTAGACTAACATCTCCAAGACCATCTTCCCCATCCAGGGGAAGCTGAAGGTTGTTTTTGTTTGTTTGTTTGTTTTAAGATTTTATTTATTTATTTGACAGAGAGAAAGATCACAAGTAGGCAGAGAGGCAGGCAGAGGGGGAGGGAGAAGAGGCTCCCTGCTGAGCAGAGAGCCTGATGGGGGGCTTGATTCCAGGACCTGACCTGAGCTGAAGACAGAGGCTTAACCCAGTGAGCCACCCAGGCGCCCCTGAAGCTGAAGGGTTTTAAAGGGGACGGGTGCAGGAAATGGGGAAGGGTGGGTGTGGGGGCCTCTATGCAGGAGAAGCAGTGGCCAGGCAGTTAGTCATATGTGGACATGACGCTGAACAGCCTGGCCAGCATCAGAGGTAGGTGTTTTCAATGGTGGTCAGGCCTTACCCTCTGGAAAAGTCTGGGCCTTCACTCCTCAAGGCCAGTGGCCTGCAAATCTCAAGGAAAGTAGGTTAGTTGTGCTATAGACCAAGAAACTGAGATCAGCAAGCAGGGAGCTTAGGTCAGCAAGCAGGGAGCGCAGAAGCTTGAAACTGTTTAACCTTTAACTCCTGGTTGGAATGCTGTTATAGTTCCAGATTCCTCTTTGGCAAACGAGGGAGTCTGCTCTCTATTGGGGTGGCAAGCTCAAACACTTATAGGAACCAGACAGGTAACATAACAAGTGAAGAAGAGACCACATCCCCAAGCAAATTTGCTTTCTCTCATTTTTCTTTAAGTGGATATCGCCTCTAGTCTATTTCATTTTATCTCAATTTTGACAGAGACATATGTATAATACATGCATTTTCAATGACCTTAAAAATAAAAGTTATTTTAGCACTCTTTATTCAAGAATATTTATTCAAGAATAGAAGAGAATTGCACCGTGGGACAAATAAGCTATGGCAAAAACCATAGGCTAGTCCGACAAAGGAAAGGAATGTTATTTTCTGGAGAAGGAAGAGGAAGTTGGGGGGGTTGTTTTGAAGGAAAGTCCAATGGAGTAAATCAAGGGTGCAGGATGATGACGGTTTTTCATTGGCTTTGTTGCTGAAGTAGGAGATGTAATAGACGTTTCTCCCGTTGAGGCTTATAACTGATGATTCTTTGCTGTTGACAAATTCTTCTGCTGGGGTCTGAATTGACAGTTTTTCCAATAACTCAGGCAGAGTGGACTGGAGAGCTCCCCCTTCTGGTCTCCTGGCTCCATTTTGGGAGGTTTCCCTTAATTTTCAGTTTGTTTTTTTTTTTTAAAGATTTTTTATTTATTTATTTGACAGAGAGAGATAACAAGCAGGCAGAGAGGCAGGCAAAGAGAGGGGAGGAAGCAGGCTCCCTGCTGAGCAGAGAGCCCGATGCGGGGCTCGATCCCAGGACCCTGAGATCATGACCTGAGCCGAAGGCAGCGGCTTAACCCACTGAGCCACCCAGGCGCCCCAATTTTCAGTTTTTACTGTAAGAGGGAACTGGACGAATGTGATGGTAAGTGCCTGCTAACACTCAGCACAGATTCCAAAAACAACAGGGATGGTGGACCTTGTGCCGGCCCAGGAAGAAAACTCTCACCCCTGGATTGTGCACTTATGCTCTCTCTTTCTAGAATGTTCTTCTCCCAGATCTTCAGAGGCTTAATCCCTCACTGCAGGTCATAGCTCTGAATAGTCCTCCTCTTGCAATACTCTCTTCCATATTGTTTTTTGCATTTCTTATTTATTTAAATTCAATTAGGGGCGCCAGGGTGGCTCAGTGGGTTAAGCCTCCGCCTTCAGCTCAGGTCTTGATCTCAGGGTCCTGGGATTGAGCCCCGCATCAGGCTCTCTGCACAGTGGGGAGCCTGCTTCCTACTCTCTCTCTGCCTGCCTCTCTGTCTACTTGTGATCTCTCTCTCTCTCTGTTGAATAAATAAAATCTTTAAAAAATTTTAAATTCAATTATTCAACATAGTACATCATTAGTTTTTGATGTAGTGTTCAAAGATTCATCTGTTGTATAACATCCTGTGGTCATCATATCACATGTCCTCCTTAATGCCCATCACCCAGTTACCCCATCCCCCACCCACCCGCCCTGCTTTTTATTCACAGCATTTACCACCGGCTGACACTATTTTACGTGTTTGTCTATCACCTGCCTTGTCCATGTTGAAGTGAACAAGTGCAAGTGCCAGGAAGTAAAAACTGGACATATCTTGCTCACCACTGTAATCCCAGCACCCAGAACAGTGCTCAGCGTATAGCAGGTACTCAACAAGTTTTTTTTTGTTTTTTTTTTTTAAGATTTATGTATTGGGGGGGAGGGGTAGAGAGGGAGAGAGAGAATCTGAAACAGACTCCCCGCTGAGTGCAGAGCCAGCCTGACTTGGGGTTTGATCTCATGACCCTGAGATCATGACCTGAGCCCAAATCAAGAGTTGGATGCTTAATGGACTGAGCCACCCAGGTTCCCCTCAACAACTATTTTAAATCAATGAATGAATGAATATTAACAGGCTACTTTTGGCGTGAAGTGTTGGAACAGTGAAGGATGGAGGGTTGACTTTTCATTTTACACTTTCTGTACTATCTGAATTTTTCTCATCTCTTGCATAAAATACCAATATTGGGGGCACCTGGCTGGTTCAGTTGGTAGAGCATGGGACTCTCGATCTTGGGGTCATGAGCTTGAGCACCATGTTGGGTATAGAGATTACTTAAAAAAAAAAAAAAACCAATAGGGGCGCCTGGGTGGCTCAGTGGGTTGAAGCCTCTGCCTTTGGCTCAGGTCATGATCCTGGGATTGAGCCCCACATCAAGCCCCGAATCGAGCCCCGCATTGGGCTCTCTGCTCAGCAGGGATCCTGCTCTCTCTCTGCCTGCCTCTCTGCCTACTTGTGATCTCTGTCAAATAAATAAATAAAATCTTAAAAAAACAAAAACAATAGCGATTATTGGGAAGTGGGATTTGGGACTAAATTATTTTCTTTGCATATTTCTATACTTTTAAGAATGTTAATAAACAGTATTTTTAAAAACGGGATAGTAGGGCCTGCAGTCCTACTCTCTGCCTTCTGGGGGCACCTGGCTGACTCAGTCAGTAGAGCATATGACTCTTGAGCTCAGGGTCATGAATTTGAGCCCACACTGGGCATAGAGCCTACTTAAAAAGTAAATAAGTAAATGCGGTTTTCTGTCTTTCCAACAAAGTTCTTTATGCAGAACTTCTTTTTTTTTAAGATTTTATTTATTTGACAGAAAGAGAGATCACAAGTAGGCAGAGAGAGAGGGGGAAGCAGGCTCTCTGCTAAGCAGAGAGCCTGATTCAGGGCTCGATCTCAGGACCCTGAGATCATCACCTGAGCCTAAGGCAGAGGCTTAACCCACGGAGCCACCCAGGCACCCTTTATGCAGAACTTCTTAAGAGAAGAATACTGGTATCTATATAAGTTTTGGAGGCACTAGATATGAGAGTGTGAAAATAGTGTTAAGGCATAATTAAAGCTTCCCACTGTCTTTTGCTACCGAGATGGCCAAAAAAGCATTTTAATTTTTTTTAAAGATTTTATTTATTTATTTGACAGAGAGAAATCACAAGTAGGCAGAGAGGCAGGCAGAGAGAGAGGAGGAAGCAGGCTCCCTGCTGAGCAGAAAGCCCGATGTGGGGCTCGAACCCAGGACCTGGGATCATGACCTGAGCGGAAGGCAGCGGCTTAACCCACTGAGCCACCCAGGCGCCCCGAAAGCATTTTAATTTTTTAAAGCTCATTGTAAACTCCTGTAGAAGGAGACCTACACATGGCCACAACTTTTTGGAAATAGTGGGAAATCAGAGCTAGGGGAGGGTACGCTATTGGAAAACCAAAGGACCAGTTTTAGACAGGTGTTATAAACTGAGTATTTGTGTCTCCCCTCCTCCTCCAATACATATTGAACTCCTATCCTCATATATATCTGTATTTGGACACAGGGCCTTTGTGGAAGTAATTAAGATTGAATGAAGTCATGAGGATAGGAATTCCAAGGTGGGTTTAATGCCTTTATAGAAGGGACACCAGAGAGTTCCCCCTCTCTTCGAACAAGCACACAAAAAAGAGATCATGTGAGCACACAGCAAAAAGGCTGCTGTCTGCAAGCCAAGGGCAGAGGGCTTGGAATTATGGAGGCCAAGGGCAGGCTTCCCCAAGATGGGATATTTTGGCAGGTGGATTATTTTGAGCTGAAGGCATTAGAAACCTTGTGGGCTGAGGACAAAATTCTGCCCTTCCCTTAACTACACAGAAGAGTCTAAATTGGTTCTTTCCTAGAATAAGGGTTATTAGCAAAGATAAATTTTGTCTGAGTGACCCATTTCTATAGCAGACCAAACAACTAATTACCAAACATCTGCTCTTTTTCTTACTATCCTGTAAATTGTATTTCTTTCCTCTGAAGTCCCAGACCCCTACCCCTTTCTCCTTAGTTCAGAATTACATATATACCTCATTTTGCCTGCCTATCTTTGGAATTTCCATGTCTATGTAGATTTCCTATAGATATGCTCTTAACTTTCTCCTGTTAATCTGTTTTGTGTCAATTTGATTCTTAGTCCAGCTAGAAGGACCCTTGAAGGGGACAGGAATTCTTGCGCCCTCACAGGTGTAAAACCCATCCTTCCAGCACCTTGATCTTGAACTTCCCAGCCTCTAGAACTGTGAAAAATAAATTTCTATTGCTTAAGCCACCCAGTGTGTGGTATTTTGTTATGGCAGCCCAAGCGGACTAATACAACAGGAAGGAAAACAGTAAGTTCATTATGAAGTTCCATTCATGCTTGAAGTAATTAACAATAAATACACTATCCATAAAATTCTGGAAGAAGTGAAAATGGTATTAGATCTACTAAGTATTTACAAATATATCCTATTTATTGCACAATAAACATACCTAGGTTGAGATGATACTGGAGGACATGGCCCCCTTTCCCTCTCAGTTCCCTTCACACTGGTTGGTCAGCACATGCGCCATCTTCTCAACTGCTTGGAAAAGGTGCCTCTCTTTTCCTTCAGGCCCAGGTGCTCTGTTCCACAAAGCCCAAACTCACATCCCATTACAGGATCTAATCCTTTATTGCTTTCTCCAGTCATCTTTACTTTACCTTTATCTTCCTCCCTACCTGATACACTACCAGAAAAGAAAAATGAACAGTAAACAGAGAGATTTCCTTATCTGGTCCATCCTGAAGTTAAAAGGAGAAGTTAAGATAGATACATAATGATAATATTTAAGGTAGATAAACGTGAAGCCCTGTGTTTATTTCCCTCAAATCAATTGCACAATAATGGCATGGTATGGACATGTATTAGCCAGAGGCTTGCCCCTTCCTCCCACCCTATTCTACTTCCTGTTACCTAAGGCTGATGGTAGAGTAGTACTTCCTACAGCAATTCAGAGAGAAGTGACTCAATGCTCAACTATTAATTTCAAAGTAGACTTTCACAGCCCATGGCAGAGATAACAGCTTAGGAGAAAAAGGCTTTGGGGGCATTAACAATCCAATTCTTAGCCTGAGCACTAGGCATAGAAAAATACCTAATACCAGGCAGATCAGATGAAGATGACATCGCTTTGGGAAAAGAGAGAGTTGGAGAAGGAGCAACAGACGAGCCACTGATGGGGTCCCTGAAAGGGAGTTTTTGTCCTATCCGTTACCCCACCCAGGACAGGCAGCACAGAAAAGAGTATGGGCCACAGAATCCTCAGGTAAGCGGGATAGTCTTTGAGCAGGAAAGGAAAGTTGTCCTCAATTCTTGTGGGGACCAGGGAGAGCAAGCCAGGTCTTCAAGTGTCCCCACACCACTGCACGTGGTGACAACAGCACTATGGGGCAACAGCTGCCCTGTCTCCTAGTCCCCAAGAGTGGTGAGGGAACACATCTGTGCTCTTGTGGCCTCTGAGAGGACATCAGGCTTGCAAGAGCCTTGCAATGAAGACAAACAGAACCCCTAGTCATGGAGGGGTATTTCTGGAAACACTTCCAATATGTTTTCATGCTCTGTATGACCTGTTGCCTTGTGGCTTCCCTCCCACCCAAAGAGTCAGGGATAAAGTGTTTTGAGTTCCTACCAAGACAATGAGCTTGGTTTTTCAGGCCTGGTTCAGAAAGAGTTTCAAGGTTCTTTAAGATTAGGGATAGCACATGTCTGGGTTTCTATCTATTGTCTCACATTATTCCTTTGGAGAGACAGACCCTGAGATCATGACCTTAGCCTAAATCAAGAGTTAGATGCTTAACCAACTAAGCCATTGAGGCATACCTTAGAACTGATTTTTTATAAAGGCACAGTATACTGAAACTAGTAAGTGAAAATTTAATGAGGAACAGAATATTATATCAAATCAAAGTAACTCATCCATACTGCTTATTAATTACAAAAGAAAAAAGAGCAATTTCAATGGAGGCCAAGCGATACTACCTAACCAAAGAATCAACTCTAACCGCCAAGGTTGGGTTAAAAGGAGCCTCCTTTTATGAGGCCCTGAGGACATTCCTTTGTGGAATTCCTGCCCAAAATGCATATTTTTATCTAATCACAAGGAAACATCATGTGAACATATTTTACACAATAGCTGGCCCATACTTTTCAAAATATCAAGGCCATGAAAGATGAAGAAATGCTGAGGAGCTGTCTTTGATTAAAGGCAACTAAATAAATGGGATCTTGGATTGGATCCTGGACTCAAAACTAGAATATCTGGACAAGTGGAGAAGTCCAAATATATAGTGGATTAGATAGTTATTTTATCAATGTTAAATTTTCAGAATTTTGGAGTACCTGGCTGGCTCAGTCAGTGGAGCATGTGACTCTTGATCTCAGGGTAGTAAGTTTGAGCTCCATGATGGGTGTAGAGATTACTTAAAATAAATTTTTTTTAAAAGTTTCAGGATTTTGATAAATGTACTGAGGTCATGTTTAAGAAACAAGCCATTGTTCTCAGGAAATTCACACAGTTATGCAGGGGAAAAGGGGCATGATGAATGTGCATTACTCTTGGAGTGCTCAGAGACAGAGAGAGGAAATAACTTGAATGGGAACATAATGTTAACAGTTGGTGATTCTGGGTAAAGGGCATACAGGATATATTTGCTTCCTTTTTACTATTCTGGAACTTTTCTGTAAATGTGAAACTAAATCAAAATTAAAAGTTTTTAAAAGTTCCACTGTAATGGTCAGTAAGCACATGAAAAGATGCTCAACATCTTTAGTCATTAGAGAAACGTAAATCAAAGCCACGGTGAGATACCACTTCATACGCACTAGGATGGCTATAATAAACAAAGACAGACAGAAGCAAGTGTTGCCAGGAATAAGGAGATATAGAAACTGCATGTGATTCCTTAAAAAGTCAAACACAGAGTTACCATTTAACCTAGCAATTCCACTTCTAGGTATATACGCAAAACCACTGAAAACGGGTATTCAGATATATACTTGTACATTAATGTTTATAGCAGTATTCACAAGAGCCAATAGTTTAAAAAGAACAGATTAAAAACAAGTCAAATGTATGTACTGGATGAATGGATAAACAAAAGGTGGTCTATCCATACAATGGCATATTATTTTAAAAGATTTTATTTATTTATTTATTTGACAGAGATCACAAGTAGGCAGAGAGGCAGGCGGGGTGGGGGGTGGGAGTTGAGTAGAGAGCCTGATGCGAGGCTCAATCCCAGGACCCTGGATCATGACCTGAGCCGAAGGCAGAGGCTTTAACTCACTGAGCCACCCAGGCACCCCTACAATGGCATATTATTAAGCAATAAAAATAATGATGTATTAAAAGAGGACTCCAACTAACTCCATTTTGACCTCAGTCAGTACTTTCTAATTCATTAAGTTCTCTCCAGCTTATCTCTTAACTTAGACAAAAGACCCTGTGGGCAAAGCATCCCCAGATGGAAACTAAAACTACCCACTCAGGCAATAAGGATGGTCCTGAGCTGGCAAGACCCTGCTTGATTGACCCCAAGACAACCTGACCAACTTGACCTTGACTGCCCAGATGCATGTACCCACCGACCTTTGCCCCACCTTTTCCTTATATAAACCTGAAAGTATATTCAGCACTTTGGAGACAGACTTGGAGATGCTAGTCTGCTGTCTTCCTGATGTTGGCCTCACTGAAATAAACTCCATTCTTGTTTCACCGCCGCTTGTCTTTCTGCCTGTGGATTTTGTCAGCACTAATGGCTGAACCTGGTCTGTTTGGGGCCCTCTGGCACAGGTGCTCTTGCACCCCACGCACCAGCTATAGATCCAAAGAGATCACATGGCCAGAGACAACAAGTGTTTGCCCAAAAACATTAGGACACAGGAGTTTGAAAACCACTTGGGCACCCCCTCCAAGATCTTGACTCTGTGTAATCCCTATAACCTAGGCATGCCCTGAAGTATAGGCAAAAATTTCCCAAAAGGGCTGAGATGAAATTATCTACCATCCCAACAGGGATGGGGGCTTGAAATAAAAGTTAAATTGATGCCTGCAAAGTAACAAGATGTCATTTCTTTTTTTTTTAAAATTTTATTTATTTCTTTATTCGACAGACAGAGATTACAAGTAGGCAGAAAAGCAGGCAGAGAGAGAAGAAGGCTCCCCGCTGAGCAGAGAGCCCAATGCGGGGCTCAATCCCAGGACCCTGGGATCATGACTTGAGCCAAAGGCAGAGGCTTTAACCCACTGAGCCACCCAGGCGCCCCACAAGATGCCATTTCTTTTGCTCCTCATTGGGGGCACTGTAATATTGTGCTTTGTAATAAGAAATATATATTAGGTCTTTATTCCCACTGCTAGCACAGAGTTCCTAAAACCCCTGGGATTTCCTAAACGATAAGACCAATGAAGGTGTCTTTTGTGATTTGTATCAAGCCCCCTTCCACTACATCTATATTTGTGTTAATGAAGTAACTTTTGAAAGCCCCAAAGTGTGGGGAATGATTGCTAGGGCAACCAACCTTGTTATCAGAGGTTATTAGAGGCTTGACCTCAGGGGAAGGGAAGGGCTGGAAGCTGAATCAATCACCAATGGCCATGATTTAATCAACAATGCCTATGTAATAACGAAGCTTCCATAAAAGCCCCGGAGGGAGGGGTTCTGAAAGCTTCTGGGTTGGTGAACACTGGGAGGTGCAGGGAGAGTGGCACCCAGAGAAGGCATGACAACTCCACGCCCTTCCCCACATACTTCTCCATATGCATATCTTCTATCTGGCTGTTTCTGAATTATATCCTGCAAAGGTCAGTGGAATGACCCCAGGTCAGTGGAGTCATGCTTAAACTGGTCTGGGTAGTCTGTGCCAGCAGGAGGTCTTGTCTGGGTAGTCACTATTGCTTGAGGGTGCTTTGGTTTCCATTAGCCTGAGTTAAAAGATAAGCTGGAAAGAACTTATGGAAAAATGTGGGCAAAGGTCAGTAAGAATAAGCAAGTGGGCAGTAAAGATCAGGTCTTGGGGTCTAGCTGGTGACACAATGACTATATTAGTCTTCACACTTCCTTCAGATAAATACTGAGATATGGAATTGCTGGATATGGTAGTTCTATTTTTTGATTTTTGAGGCAACTCCAACTGTCTTCCATAGTGACTGCACCAATTTACATTCCAACCAGTAGTGCACAACAGTTCCCAATTCTCTATGTTCTCATCTGCCCTTGCTGCTTCGTGTGTGTGTGTGTGTGTGTGTGTGTGTGTGTGTGTGTGTGTGTTTTAAAACAGGTGAGCTGATCTCATTGCATTTTCCTGGTGATTACAGATATTGAGCACCTTGTCATACACCCCACTGGCTATCTATATATTTTTGGAAAAATGTCTGTTTATATCTGCCTGCTTTTTACTTGGATTGTTTTGGGGTTTTTTGCTATTGAGTTGTGTGAGTTCTTTATATATTTCGGATATTAATCTCTTACCAGATATATGTCAGTTCTGCAAATTTTCCCCATCCCATAGGTTGCCTTTTCATTCCACTAATGTTTTCCTTCCTGTGCAGATGCTTTTTAGTTTGATATAGTCTCACTTGTTTATTTTTGCTTCTGTTGCCTTTGTTTTTGTGTCTTTAATCCATTTTGAGTTAATTTTTGTGTCTAGTATAAGATAGTAGATCATCTTCTTTGACCTTTAAAATGGCAACTTATATTATCAAATTCCCTTTTATTGGAAGACTGTTGCATACTTGGGAAAAGAGACACATTACTGGCCTATTGTTACTTCATGTGCTTCTGGATTCTCTTTGCTAATACAAATTAAAAATATTTGCTTTAATATTCTCAAAGGTTCCCCTCTGATATGTTGTTACTGCTATCATCATCTCTGTGCCATATTTCTCTGTTTGGGGTATTCCACCAAAGGATGAAATCCTGGTTGCTCTGTTCCTGGGGGAGATACAGAAAAGTGTTATGACTAGAAGGAGTCCAGGCTAGACAAGGAAGGGCTGGAATAGATTGCATTGAAATGAAGTCATGGGGCGCCTGGGTGGCTCAGTGGGTTAAGCTGCTGCCTTTGGCTCAGGTCATGATCCCAGGTCCTGGGTTCGAGCCCCGCATCGGGCTTTCTGCTCAGCAGGGAGTCTGCTTCCTTCTCTCTCTCTGCCTGCCTCTCTGCCTACTTGTGATTTCTCTCTGTCGAATAAATAAATAAAATCTTTAAAAAAAAAAAGAAATGAAGTCATGATGAAGAATAGTCAGGCAGAGAGAATAGGTCATCGGCATGTATTTAAAAACTATGAAGATGATTGAAAAAAAGCACCAAGTTTAATGGTAAAATAGTGAAAGAATATCCACTTGAGTCAGGAACAATGCAAGAATGCTCATTCTTACTACTGTTACCTTGGCTTTGGAGGTATTAACAAATGTATTTAAATAAAAAAAAGAGATTAAAGGGCGCCTGGGTGGCTCAGTGGGTTAAGCCGCTGCCTTCGGCTCAGGTCATGATCTCAGAGTCCTGGGATCGAGCCCCGCATCGGGCTCTCTGCTCAGCAGGGAGCCTGCTTCCTCCTCTCTCTCTGCCTGCCTCTCTGCCTGCTTGTGATCTCTCTGTCAAATAAATAAATAAATAATCTTAAAAAAAAAAAAAAAAAAGAAAAAGAGATTTAACATTGGAGGGAAAAAAGATGGCAAAAGTACCATTATTCGTTTACCTGAAAATTTAGAACCAACAACAACAAAACTATTATAAGCAATACAACAATTCAATGAAATCCATTGTATACAAAATTAATATATAACGGTCAAGAGGTTTCCTAAATAAGACAACCTACTGGATGGGAGAAAGTATTTGACAGTGGTATATCTGATAAGGGGTTAGATCCAAAGTATCTAAAGATACAACTCAACACACAGAAGACCAAATAACCCAATTTAAAAATGGGCAGAGGACACGCACAAACATTTCTCCAAAGAAGACATTCTGAACACCAACTGACATGTGATAAGATGCTCAACATCACCCATGATCAGGGAAATGCAAATCAAATCCACAATGAGATATCACCTCACACCTGTCAGAATGGCTAAAATAAAAAACACAAGAAACAACAAGTGTTGGTGAGGATGTAAGAAAAAAGAAGCCTCCTACACTGTTGGTGGGAATGCAAGCTGGTGCAGCTAGCATAAAAAACAGTGTGGAGGTTCCTCAAAAAATTACAAATAGAATCACCATATGACCCAATAATTCCACTGCTAGATAGTTACCCAAAGAATTTGAAAACACTAATTCAAAGGGTTGTATGCACCCTATATTTATTGCATTATTTATAATAGCTAAGATATGGAAGCAACCCAAGTATCCCTTGATAGATGAATGAATAAAGAAGATGTGGTGTATATATGCAATGGAATGTTACTCAGCTGTAAAAAAGAATGTAATTTTCCCATTTGCAATAATATGGATGGATCTAGAAAGTATAATGCTAAGTGAAATAAGTCAGTCAGAGAAAGACAAATACCGTATGATTTCACTTATATGTGGAATTTAAGAAACAAAGGAAAACTAAGAGATGAACAAAAAAAACCCAGACTCAACAATAGAGAACAAACGGATGGTTACCAGAGGAGAGGTTGGGTGGAAGAATGGGTAAAATAGGTGAAAGGGATAAAGAGGACACTTATCATGATGAGCACTGAGTAATGTATGGAATTGTTGAATCATTATATTGTATACCTGGAACTAATATAATGTTGTACATTAATTATACTAGAATTTTTTAAAAAAAGAGGTTTCCTAAATAAAGACAAAACCAATTAGAAAATATAGTGGAAGAAAATGTATTTAAAATAGCAACAAAAATATCCTAGGAATAAACTTCAGAAATGTATAATATCTATAGAAAGGAAACTTCAGAGCACCTGGGTGGCTCAGTTGTTTAAGCATCTGCCTTTGGCCCAAGTCATGATCCCAGAGTCCTGGGATCGAGTTCCGCATCAGTCTCCCTGCACAGCTGAGAGGTGGCTTCTCCCTCTCCTTCTGCCCCTAACCTTGCTCATGTGCTCTCTCTCTCTCTCTCTCTTGCTCTCACTCTCATACTCTCTCTCTCAAATAAACAAATAAGATTTAAAAGAAAAGAAAGGAAACTTCAAAATTCCACCAGAGAATGGAATGGCAGACTAAGAACCTCCATCCACTCCCCATAAAAACAATGAGAACTCTGGCAAAAAAATTTAAAATCAACTTTTTCAGAACTCTGAAGATAAACCAAAGGCTTGCAACAATCCAAAGAACATTTATTCAAGAAAAATGGCTGAGTCCCAGTAAGGACAGGGAGCTTTTCAGAATTATAACTTGCCCTATTCTGATCCCCTTCTTCCCAGCTCTATGGTAGCTTTGAAAACCTACAGCCTCACAACATGGTAGCTGTGCAACCCAGCCACCTAGCAACCACTGGAGAGAATAGACAAGTTTGGGACTCCTGAAAAAGCCCCACTCCTAGATAATTACACAGTTTGACCTTTTCAGAGGCTCCTGGAAATTCCCACTCACAGGGATTATCTTTACTTGACCTCATTCAGAGCTTACTCACTGTGAAAGCCTCTTCCTGGAACATCTGTTTAAAAAAAGAAAATCAGTAGTGACTGTTTAACATTGTAGGTACGTGAAGAAGGTTAACAGTTGTGGAATAAAGAAGAGACTGCCCAAAAACTGAAAAGGAAGTTTAGGGAATGAGTTGTCCATAGAAGACTTTGAAAAGTGCCAACGCATTCCTGGGGCCTAGAGGCCATTTGATGTACAAGCCAGTCCACATGCCCAGAAGGCCCTAATCTTTCACCTCTGGTTAGTGTTGAGACTCCATGTAAGCAGGAACTGAAGGCTAAGCCTGAGTTGTAAACTGCTTAGATTTAAGGTTTGCCCTAACACACAGACACAGACCCCTTGGCAAAGGCTGGGAGACTTACTGGTACCAGGCATACAGGGAATCTCCAGTCACTGGTTAACCCCTAAGTTAAGTAAGCAGAGACTTTAGTGGCCACACATGACAAAGAAAACAGGCTACAAAAGTAGTACAGGAAAGTCACTAAATAAACACATGACAACAACTGTAAGAAACATTAACTAAAATAAATCCTGGAAGGTAGGTATCTGACTTACAGAGTTGCCAAGTTATATTATTTAAAAAGCCAGGTTTTCAGCAAGAAATGATGAGATATGCAAAGAAATGATGAGATAAGCAACAGCACACTGAATAATTCTAAAAAAGAATGGAAAGGGATTTAGCAGGCATCAAAAGAGACTATAATAAAATAATTAAACATTTGGGAAAGCAAAACTGAAATAGAACATACTCTAAGTTGGGAACACAGTGTTGCTGCTGTGCTGGTCAATAGGTTCAGGCCAGGTTTTGGGTAACCTTTTACGTTGAACTATACAAAATATTTGTGTTTTTGTCATATAAAAACAGCAGTTTCATATGGCTCAAATTACCATTTGGAGTGACCACATGAGAGAAAAATCAGAGCGGAGAATCTGAGTCAAAATCTTTTGCCAATGGTCAAAGACAAAGAACCAAATATCATACCAAGTTCAGGGGCCTTCAAACTGGTTGCAAACTCAGAGATGCAATTCATGATTGGTAGCTGATACAATTGGAGTAGAACTGGAGTAGGCTGGGCAAGAAGTGAGGAAAGCCCCAAGTAACAGTCTTAAAAGGACCCTGGGCTATTTAGGGCTTTCCTTTATTGGGAGTGGTGGTGGTGATGTACGAAGAAGGATGGCGGGTGTGGTTTAAAGATGTAGGGTCAACGTTGGTCCCAGTAACCTACATGATCTAATTGTCACAAATGTGAAGCGCCATTGTCATCAGACTATTTATTTATTTAAATTCCAGGGCAGTTAACATACAGAGCTATATTAGTTTCAAGTATACAATATAGTGATTCAACAGTTCCATACTTACCCAGTGTGCATCACAAGTGCACTCCCAATCTCCTCTACCTATTTCACCCACCCACCCTTCCACCTCCCCTCTGGTAACCACAGGGTAGCCTCCCCTCTGTTCTCTATAGTTAAGAATCTATTCTTTGGTTTGTCTCTCTCTTTTTTCCCTATGTTTGTTTGTTTGTTTGTTTTGTTTCTTACTTTCCATATATGAGTGAAATCATATATTTGTCTTTTCCCGATCAGCCTATTTTGCTTAGCATTATACTCTTATTGTTGTCTCAGATGGCAAGACTACATTCTTTTTTATGGCTGAATACTATTCCACTCTGTGTGTGTGTGTGTGTGTGTGTGTGTGTGTGTGTGTGTGTGTGTGTGTGTGATAGGTCTTTGACTATTGTCTATTGAAGGACACTTGGGTGCTTCCGTAGTTTCAGGTCTCACATTTTGAGGGTGTGTATGTGTGTGTGTGTGTGTGCGGAGTTAAGAAAGTGGTCCAGTTTCATTCTTTTGCATGTAGCTGGCCAGTTTTCCCAACACCATTTGTTGAAGAGACTGTTTCCCATTGCATATTCTTGCCTCCTTTGTAAAAGATTAGTTGACCATACAATTGTGGGTTTATTTCTGGGTTTTCTATTCTCTTCCCTTGATCCACGTGTCTATTTTTATGCCAGCAACATACTGTTTTGAATAATACAGCTTTGTAATATAACTTGAAGTCTGGAATGTGCTACATTCAGTTTTTTTCTTTCTCATTGCTTTGGTTCTTCGGAGTCTTCTATGGTTCCATACAAATTCTAGTATTGTTCTAGTTCTGTGCAAAATGCTGTTGATAGTTTGATAGGGATTGCATTGAATCTGAGGATTGCATTGGGTAGTATAGACAGTTTAACAATATTTGTTCTTCCAACCCATGAACATGGACTGTCTTTCCATTGTCTTTAATTTCTTTCATAGGTAATTTATAGTTTTCAGAATACAGGGCTTTTACCACTTTGTTTAAGTCTATTCCTAGGTATTTTATTATTTTTTTGCACTTGTAAATGAGATTGTTTTCTTAATTTCTGCTGCTTCATTACTAGTAAGTAGAAATGCAAGAGATTTCTGTACATTGATTTTGTATCCTGCAACTTTATGATTTCATTTATCAGTTTTAGTAGTTTTTTGATCGAGTCTTTCAAGTTGTCTATATATAGTATCATGTCATCAGCAAATAGTGAAAGTTTTACTTATCAATTTGGATGCCTTTTCTTTCTTTTTGTTGTCCAGTTGCTGTCGCTAGGACTTCCAGTACTGTGTTGAAGTAAAGTGATGAGAGTGTCCTTGTCTTGTTCCTGACCTTAGAGGAAAAGCTCCCAGTTTTTCCCCATTGAGTATGATGTTAGCTGGGGATTTTTCATATATGGCCTTTATTATGTTGAGGTATATTCCCTCTAGATCTACCTTGTTGAGGGATTTTATCATGAATGGATGTTGTACTTTGTCAAAACTTTTTCTGCACTTACTGAGATGATCATATTATGGGTTTTATTCTTTCTCTTATTGATATGATATATCACACTGATTGACTTTTGAATACTGAAACAGTCTTACACCCTGGGAATACATCCCTCTTGATCATGGTGAATGATTTTTTTTAATTGTACTGTTGGATTTGAATTGTTAATATTTTGTTGAGGATTTTTGCATCTACATTCATCAGAGATACTGGCAGGTAGCGCTCTCTCTCTCTCTCGTGGTGTCTTGCTACTTAATTTTTAAGAACTCTTTAATATACTCCTAATATATTAGTGATACTAACCATTTGTTATATATGCTGCAAATATTGTCTCGTGGTTTGTCAATTGTTCATTGACTTTTTATGATGGCTTTTAACCATGAAAAATGTTTTATGTTTATGTATTCAAATTTATCAATTTTTCTTTATTACTCTGGATTTCAAGTCATAGTAAGACTTTCTCTACACTGAAGCTAAAGAGGAAATCATTCATGTTGTCTGCTAGTACTGCATGGTTTTGGTTTTTGCATTTAGATCCCTAATCCAGTAGGAATTTATTTTTATGTGAAGCATTAGGTATGGTTCTACTTTTATCTTTTCTCAAATGGTTACCCAGTTGTTTCAGCACTATTTTTTAGAAAGTCAATTTTTGCCCCAGTGGCTTGAGATGACCCTCCACCAATATTCCAAGTTTCCAAATGTGTCTGTCTATTTTAGGGCTTTTTGTTTTATTCTATTCTGCTGGTCTATTTGTCTACTCGTGCACTGATACTGCACAGTTTTGTTATAGAGGCTCTTTAGTGTGCTTTCTTGTCTGATAAGGCTAGACCTCCTCAGGTTTTCCTTTTCATTGTTTGCCAAAATATTTTTGCATATTTTTTTCTATATTGTATTCTTTTTTTTTTTAAAGATTTTATTTATTTATTTATTTGACAGATGGAGATCACAGAGAAGCAGGCAGAGAGAGAGGAGGAAGCAGGCTCCCTGCTGAGCAGAGAGCCTGATGTGGGGCTCAATCCCAGGACCCTGGGATCATGACCTGAGTCGAAGGCAGAGGCTTTAACCCACTGAGCCACCCAGGCGCCCCTCTATATTGTATTTTTGCTGAAAATGCATAATCTGCATTTAATCATGAGGAAACTGAGGGAAATTTTATACAAGAATTGGCTAATATTCTCCACAAAAAAAGGTGGAGGTCAGATCAGAAAAAATTTAATTATCTATAAGTAACTATTATATTTATAAAATATTGTAATATTATATATAATCAATCTCTTTGCCAAATGTAGGAGTTGCAGACTAGCTACTTTTGAAGCAAATGGGTGGGCAAAACTATCATGATACAGGAGCATTTCCTAGTAGTTTAGCTTTGATTAAACTGTCATTGCAGGAACTGGACTCCTAGGAAGATGACAATGTCTCCTGATAAGACTTGCCAACCACTTCTAGGAATGATGTTGGCATTACTTGGTGGTGCAGGCTGGATAGCCTGCCTTCTGATGTATTTGGGCAAGTAGCAGAGCCAAGGGGAGGCTGGATAAACATGTGGAAGGGTTATTTTTTTTTAATTTTTTATTTCTTTTCAGCGTAACAGTATTCATTGTTTTTCCACCACACCCAGTGCTCCATTCAATCCGTGCCCTCTCTAATACCCACCATCTGGTTCCCCCAACCTCCCACCCACCCCCCCCTTCAAAACCCTCAGATTGTTTTTCCGAGTCCATAGTCTCTCATGGTTCACCTCCCCTTCCAATTTCCCTCAACTCCCTTCTCCTCTCCATCTCCCCATGTCCTCTGCGTTATTTCCTATACTCCACAAATAAGTGAAACCATATGATAATTGACTCTCTCTGCTTGACTTATTTCACTCAGCATAATCTCTTCCAGTCCCGTCCATGTTGCTACAAAAGTTGGGGATTCATCCTTTCTGATGGAGGCATAATACTCCATAGTGTATATGGACCACATCTTCCTTATCCATTCGTCTGTTGAAGGGCATCTTGGTTCTTGTGGAAGGGTTATTTAATGTCATATAGTACTAAAACTCAAAGGTTTGCAGCTGATTTAAAGTTCCAACTCTTGAATCTTTATCAGGCTGTCCTAGAGTTAAAGCCTTGACTCACTCTCAAATTCAGAAAAAAAGAGCTCAATGATTAACAGAGGCAGGGAGAAAGAAAGGCTATGGTAGAAATGCATTCCTGACCACCGAGAAAGTGCGACTTGTTGACATATAAAGTCAGAGTTTGGTATCAGCAAGCAAAGCCGCTTGATTCCCATCAACTCATCAGCCTCTGTCACTCTGTATGTGGATCAGCTTTTCTGCCCAGGTCAGAGAGCAGGGATCTCTTAGAGGAGTATGTTGTACTTACTGTGGGGTGCCTGGTGTCTGGGTTTTCTGACATTTCTGACTCACCTCACGCAGAGCCTCTGAACTGCCTGTTCTTGGAGAAAATCTCTCAGGCACTTTAAATGACTGTTAGAAGAACCATGGCTTGCTCACTGGAGGGGCCTCTGTAAAATAAAGCAGGTTGGCTAGACTTTATTTTCAAGAAAGCAGAGTTAGAAAATCAATTCTTATGTATAACACATTTGATGGTCAACCTCAACCATGGATATTTAAAAAAAATTTTTTTAAAAATTTATTTATTTGGGGCACCTGGGTGGCTCAGTGGATTAAAGCCTCTGCCTTCGGCTCAGGTCATGATCCCGGGGTCCTGGGATCGAGCCCTGCATCAGGCTTTCTACTCGGCGGGGAGCCTGCTTCCTCCTCTCTCTCTCTCTCTGCCTGCCTCTCTGCCTACTTGTGATCCCTCTCTGTCAAATAAAAAAAAAAAATCTTAAATTTATTTATTTGACTGAGAGAGATCACAAGTAGGCAGAGGGGCAGGCAGAGAGAGAAGGGGAAGCAGGTTGCCTGCTGAGCAGAGAGCATGATGCGGAGCTCGATCCCAGGATCATGACCTGAGCTGAAGGTAGAGGCCCAACCCACTGAGCCACCCAGGTGCCCCAATCATGGGTATTTTAAAACTGGGGGTAGTTCAGTGTGAAATCTGAGAGCTATGCATTATAAAAGCATAAAAGCATGCACTCTCTTTTATTGCCAACTTTCTCAGCCTGTAATGCCCAAAGGTATAAAATTAATAATACTATAGAAAACATTAAACATTGTTTAATACCTTTGAATTCCTTTATTGAAAAGGCAAGCAGCTTGTTGTTTACACTATTGCGTATACATTGAATTAAGTTAGAAACTGTTATAAAATGAGATTTTTGTGATCATCCAGTATTTAAAAAATATTTCACATAAAGGCTACCCAGAATAATTACATGTACATTTTAAGAGCTGTAAACTCACCTTGCAGGCAGTAGTTTGCTGAACTAAACCAGGGGTTTCACAGAGATAACGAACAATGTCATAAATAATTTTGTGAGTCTTGTTAAAAAGAAATTGGTGGGAAAAAAAAAAGAATTTGGTGGGGTGCCTGGGTGGCGAAGTTGGTTAAGCGTCCCACTCTTGGTTTCAGCTCAGGTTGTGATCTTAGGGTCATGAGATCAAGCCTTGCATCAGGCTCTGCGTTCATTGCAGAGGCTGCTTGAGATTCTCTCTCTCTCCCTCTGCCCCTCCCACCCGTTCTCTCTCTCTAAAATAACTAAATCTTAAAAAAAAAAAAAAAAGAAAGAAAAAAAGAATTTGGTCAAGGGGTGATTGGTAAAATATATCTTGTAGCTAAGAAATCTAACTTGAAGAGTTATAGAATTTGACACTGTTGGAATATAGTTGCACACATTTGCTGCTCACGCTTCATATACTAGTGCAAAATGATAATAGTGGTAGTAATTTGGCTTCAATTTGGCCATACTACCAGATATAGAATTAATAAGGCACTAAATTAATTAATTAATTAAGTACTAAATTAATTAAGTACTAAAATAATACTTTAAAAATAATCATAACTGGGGCACCTGAGTGGCTCAGTTGGTTAAGTGTCTGCTTTCGGCTCAGGTCATGATCTTGGGGTCCTGAGACTGACTCTTGCATCAGGCTCCCTGCTCCGTGGGAAGTCTGCTTCTCTCTCTCTCCCTTTGCCCCTCCCCTGTTTGTGTTCTCTCTCTCAAATGAATAAATAAAATCTTAAAAAAATCATAACTACCATTTCTTTAAAAAAGCATGTAATTTACAGTTAGTAGACTTATTAAATTGGGTCAGAACTATATTACTGGATTCTTAGGTTTGTGAGTTCTCATAAAACAAAACTCAAAAGTCCTCTAGAATAATCAAACCATAGAGGGGTAGCAATACACGCACAGGAACTGAGGGCTTGGTTAGAGATAGTTGGTAACAATCCCAAATTCTCATGCTGTAGTTACACCATTTGTATCACTCATTACTTAGAAAACCAGCTGGATTTAAGCACTTTTAGTTATGGGTCCAAATTCATTTACATATATTAAATACTGAAGCTATGGTACAGATCTTGTTAAAAATGTCTTGCCTCACACTGTAATGTAAAACATGTGGTATTTAACACTGCTTGTATGAATTATATCAATGATAAAGAATTTGGATAAATTGAGGCTTTTAAAATTAGTATTATTGTTGTTACTTTTTCCATTGATATTTGCAGCTTCAGCAATGACTTTGTGAAACTGTGTCTTAACAGTGAACAGTTCTGTAGCTTTGAAAATGCTGGGTTTTCAGTTGTTTGGATTTTTGTTTGTTTGTTTAGAGAGAGAGAAAGAAAGAGTGCACACAGGGGGCGGGGAGGGGAAAGAGCAGTGGGAGAGAGAGAGAATCTTAAGAAGGCTCTAAGCCTAGCACAGAGCTGACCCAGGACTTGATCTCATGACCCTGAGGTCATGACCTGAGCTGAAATCAAAAGTTGGTCACTTAACTGACTGAGTCACCCAGGCACCCCTGGATTTTCGATTTTAAGGCAGATTTTGTCAGTGACTTTTCTCTTATTAAATCCTCTAATATTAATGAACAATTCATTAAATTATTAGGAAATAATATATATTATATTGGATTGTAGAATGCTAAGAAGTTTATGTCTTCAACAAAATTGTTAGACCTGTCCCTGACTTTGTGCAATATCCACATTATAGTCATTCACTGAAAAATAAAGACAAAAATATGCCATTGTTTCCACTATGTGAAAAATAAAATCTTGTAAATCATAAAACATCCCTACTCTTATTACAACTACTCAAAAGATTGTGAGCTTATCAAAATGCACATGAAAAAAGTTTTTTGTTTTTTTTCTAAAGTAGGCTCCACATACAACACGGGGCTTTAACTCATGACCCTGAGATCATGAGTTGCAAGCTCTACCTGGTGAGCCAGCCAGGCACCCCAAAACAAGTTTTACTATACTGTAAAATGGGTAGATTTATCTGAATTCTCAGGCATGGTTACGGCAGGGCAAGAATTCTCTAACAAATTCAGTAAAAAGCATGACTCAGAAACATTTGAAAAGGTCTATGGGAGAAGTGCCAGTAATGACTGTAGGATTCAACAAAGACAAGAAGAGGATTTCAAGATAGCACCATCCCAGGGAGGCTAGAAAGCCTCCATCAAGAGCATAGTGGCCACCAGTCTTGGCAAGAGTGGGGACAGCTTTTCCAGGACTGGAAGAAGGGAGCATGTAGCCTATTGTTTTTGTTTTCCTAGCATCTCTTATCTCTGCTTTTGGTAAAAGTCCCAAATTTTTGTTTGGGGACCCACTTAGAGGTGGGAGGAGTGGGAATATGATCTAAGGGAAGCCAATCAGATTCCATTTATCTCAGGAATTTGAAAGTTCAGAAAAGAAACACAAGAGGGGAATTGATTGGACCTTTGTCATTCTGGTGGCAGTGGCTCAAAGGGGACTCCTGAGTTCCTGTGGTCTATGCCCTTCCCAAGCCCTGCCTGCTTAGTTTTTCCTTAACTGTGAGTTCTGTAGTTTCTTTCCCCCAAATTCAATTTTGTCAGTTTTCCAATTTCTGTTCTGTACAAATAAAGAGCTGTATGAGATACAGAGCATCAAGAGTGTGTACACATCAAGGTGTGTATACATAGAAACATTTTAAGCATGAGGTGGGAAGGGAAAGTCTGTTCTCTCCCGCAGAGGCAAGTGGGGTAGATAATATGAAAAACGCTATGAAGTTATGGAAAGGAGCTAATCAAGGATAAGTATAAAGATCAAGGATAAGTAAAAGGACTGCTAATCAGGGCTGAAGTTTTAGCCATATTTGCAGAATATAATTTCTAGTGATTTCATTCGGAAACCTTGGTTTGGGAAAGGAGAAAGGACATAATTGGACTGATTCAAAGTTAGGAGCTAGCAGGGCTATGTGTCAGAAGGTTGACATGAGGATATTAAAGAACTTTCAAGGGAAGTTGATGGCTACTATCATATATGTTATGCAGAACAGGGAAAGAAATAAAGCTAAGAAGGTGGCACTGGGGGAAAAGGGGGAAAACTGAGGGATGAGGTTTGGGCTCGTTGAGAACAGACTAGGGAATAAAAGAAAGACCTTAAAATTTAAGAGGCTGCTCTGTTGCAGTCCAGATTTAGAAGTAAGAAAATCAGGTGATAAGAACTGGGGTGCAGGTAAGTGAGGGAGTCTGAGAACTGGGATATTGATCAAGGTTATTAATACACATTGAGCCCAGGGTCATTAACTGACTACCTAAGTTGATGATGTCAGATGAGATGCAAGGGCAGTAACTGGCTCACCTAAATTTTACCAACCAAACTGTAAAGGCTTTTGTTTCGTTTTTATGGAATGAGGCATTCTACTACAAGGCTGGTAGACAGCCAGTTAAAAATAGAGTTCCCTTAAGAGAGTAAGATGAGATACAGTATAACATAGTGGTTAACAGTGTAGGTTCCTGGCTCTGATTCTCTGCCAATTGTCTAACCCTCAGGAACTTATCTTTCTGTGCCTCAGTTTCTTCAACTATAACATTAAGATAATAGCACCTACTTCACAGGGTCTTGTGAGAATTAAAATGAATTAATATGTATAAAGTGTTTGGTCAATACTCAGCACTTCATAAATGTTAGCTACTACTATTAAAGGGAGACAGATATAGAAATAAATTATAATACAATGTAATACTTTACGATATTTATACAAACATATAGAAAACAACAGGGGCAATTAAACTGTACTTGAAATAACTGGGCACATTTTCACTGAGGTGATGGAAGCAAAAACAAAAGAAAATCCAAGAGTTGGACAAAGAGCATAGGGACAGTGTAAGATCCATGTTTAATACTCACCAGAAGGCAGGAATTGTGCTAGCTGTTTTTAGAATATCACCACATTTAAGGGCGCCTGGGTGGTTTAGTCATTAAGCATCTGCTTTTGGCTCAGGTCATGATCCCAGGGTCCTGAGCCCCCCATGGGGCTCCTTGCTCAGCGAGAGCCCTGTTTCTTCCTCTCCCCTGGCTTATGTTCCCTCTCTTGCTGTCTCTCTGTCAAATAAATAAGTAAAATCTTAAAAAAAAAAAAAAAATCGCAGGGGTGGGGGTAGGGAGAGGGTGGTTGGGATATGGACATTGGGGAAGGCATGTGCTATGGTGAGTGCTGTGAAGTGTGTAAACCTGGCGATTCACAGACCTGTACCCCTGGGACTAATAATACATTATATATTAATTAAAAAATAAAAACAAAAACAAAAACAAACAAGTGAAGAACCTTAAAAAAAAATCACATTTAATACCTGAGAACAGACTAGGGAATAAAAGACATGTATCTTCCTTTTCCTGAGGAGGAACGCTAACAGAAGTTAAATGACTTGCTCGTGGGTTGGTCTGGCACAAGAAGAACTCAACAAAGGGAAAAATCTGGATCACTCAGCGTTAGCGGGGAGCTGGGAGAACTGAAGATATACTCGTAGCAGGGATCAGATTATAAAAGATTTTGCTTGTCTTATGAGAAGTCTGGACTTCAATCTGTGGACAATGCCGAGTGAGTAAAGGCTTTTAATTAAGCAGGACCTACACAACGAGTTGAAACCGAGCAGGTCAGCAGGGATGGTGATGGTCAGACTGGTCCATCCTCCTCCACTTACTGAGCGCCAAGGCGCGGACCCAGCGAAGGGCAGCGGAGTTGCAACCAGGAAGACACGCAGTTGGGAAAGCTTTGCTTCCTCCCACGAAGGCCGGAGCCCCTAAACGGGTTGTTTCACAGGTTCCTTTCGGGGTTCCTTTCTGGAGAGGAGCCGGGCACGCAGCGCGCCCCACAGCCACCGCCTGCGCCCTCCGGCTCCACAGCAACCCGACCACCAGCGCCCCCAGGCGTCCGCATCCTCTCTTTCTCCCCGCTTCCATCTTAGCCCAGCCGCAGGCCTTCCGACTCAACTCCGAATCCGTGGCCACTTCTTTTTTCCGCCGGCGCGGCACATCCGGTCACGTGCGAGCCCGGTCACGTGACAGCCGGTCACGTGCCCGGGCCTCAGGGTTCGGGTCTCCGCTTTCGCAACCCTGCGGGCCTCGGCGAATACCGTGGTGGCTACCCCGGAGCTCGCCGAACTGCACCGCCGGGATGGTGAGGGCGGAGGGCGGCGTGCAGCGAGCAGGGTTGGGTCGGGGCCGGGCTGGGGCCTCCGTCTCCTCGAAGCTCAGCCCTTCTTTTCATCCTTCCCGCTGCAGATGAACCGGACGACCCCCGACCAGGAGCGGGCGCCGGCGTCCGAGCCCGTGTGGGAGCGACCCTGGTCGGTGGAGGAGATCCGCAGGAGCAGCCAGAGCTGGTCGCTGGCGGCTGATGCGGGCGTGAGAGGCGGGGCCCAGGGACGGGAGTGGAGGTGGGGGGCGCCTGGGGTGACGCGCAGCTTGCTAGCAGAAGAATAGGAGCCCCGAATCCTTCTCCACCCGATCTATCCCGCTGTCTCTGTTATTTTTAATAACACGCCCCTTCTCTATATCAAAAACGCCACGGTGGCGGACCCTAGGCACCTGGGCGGGGGCGGGCTTGTCGTCCTTAGCTGGCTGAGTGCCCCCACTTGGACTGCAGCTCAGACGCGGGGTTCTGTTCCTTGTTTGGGTTTTCCAGCGGTGCACCCACCTCCATCTTAAGGGAGGCAGATGGATTTTCTCTGCGCCCGGGATTGCTAGGGCACCAGTGAGGCCATTCCACGTTGGGACCCGGACTGTATGGGGAGGTAGACAAACCGCTGTGTGGATCTCCTGCAGTGGGACTTTAAAGGCCTGGGGCCCTAGAAGCTCGGAACTGTGATTCTAAAGTCCCATATGAATACATTTTTTTTTTTTTTAAATAAGAGTGGTGGTTTGTTATTTCGCTCTTCGTCTGAGATTTCTGAAGAACGATAACCAAACAAGACTTTAAAATTTCTCCAGATATGAGATAGCAAGTGTCCGTCCATTCACTCCTTGCCACTGTTGTGATGAGCTGTTTTAATGTTTTTCCCTGCTGCTTGGTCTTGGGTACTGTCAAAAGCAGCATCCATTACATTCCAGCACACACACTCAAAGTTGAAAAGAAAATGGGTTCTTTTTTCTTTTGACCCACAGAGCAGACACATGTGATACTGATATTGCTGTATTTTTTTTTTTTTTTTAAATAGCTGCTACAGTTTCTACAGGAATTCTCACAGCAGACTATCTCTAGGACCCATGAAATCAAGAAACAAGTGGATGGACTAATCCGGGAAACTAAAGCCACAGATTGTCGTCTTCATAATGTCTTCAATGACTTCCTTATGCTGTCTAATACCCAGTTCATTGAGAACGTGAGTAACGTAGTTGTATCAGACTTACAAATAATGCTTTTTGGAGAAGCGAGAGTCCTGTTGTGATACTTAGTGGCTTCTTATTAGGTATCCTCTTCAATTTTGATGAATGTAGGGGTTCTTGGGAATTGAAGCTTCTTCCTCTAGGATTAATGCCTTTTTTTAAATTAGTAAAATTTAGGGGCGCCTGGGTGGCTCAGTGGGTTAAGCCTCTGCCTTGGGCTCAGGTCACGATCTCAGGGTCATGGGATAGAGCTCCGCTTTGGGCTCTCTGCTCAGCAGTGAGCCGGCTTCCTCCTCTCTCTGCCTGCCTCTCTGCCTACTTGTGATCTCTCTCTCTCTGTCAAATAAATAAATAAAATCTTTAAAAATAAATAAATAAATTAGTAAAATTTATTTTTTCAAGCTTTAAAAAAAACCTAGTGATACAGTTTTTCTTATTTCTAGTTTTTTCATCCGTTTTTAGTTTTAGTTGTGCTGACTTGGATGGCATTCCAAACAAGCCTTTTCGTGGACATGTTCTGTAAGGAGAGCTGTACACCAAGTCTGATCCTCTGGGCACCAAAATGTGGCTGCAATATTGACTGTGTCCATCACGTTCTGATAAGTTATATTAAAGGCATGCGTGTGCCTACTTGGAATAGTCTTTTTTTTTCTTTTTGTAATATTGATTAACATTTTGTTTCAATGGCTGAACCTGTGATAGGGAGTCAGCTCTAAACAGAGTATTGAGCTTTGAGCCATGATTTTTCACTATATATGTATTGACTTTCTAAGTGCTAGGTCCTAGGAATACATAGGTAAGTTAGCTAGGCCTCTCTTTGGAGAATACCACAATATTCCATAATAGTGTAATTCCCGAATAGAAAGAAAACAAATGTGGCTAGAGCCCAGTGAGTGAAGGGGAGACTGTTAAGAGATGAGAATGGAGAGGAAGCTTAGTTAAGCGCTTCTCTGTGTCCATTGGGAGGTTAACTTCCTGAGTGTCAGCCTTAAATAATCTGCCAAAAGAGGATTATTAAAGTAGCCTATTTCCCGAGATTGTTAGATGTAAAGTATTAGAAAGGATTTTGAAAATTGCAAAATTATAAAAGCCCGAGATTCAGAACTGTGACGAGAGCCAAATATTGTCATGCAGGTATCTTATGCCACATAGTAATGCGTTTTTTTTAGTAGTTCATGTTGAATAACCACTACCGTTTTTGGGAAACTGTATAAAATAAGGATTTAGTGAAGGAGTTAGAGATCTCTTTGCCAGTAAGTTTAAGATACTGCAAGTGTTCTAGTAAACTCTGTAGTCAGCTTTTGGCCATCTGTGTAGAATGTGCGTGCTTGGTTCTGAGCATCTTTCTCACTGGCAGATGCAGTTTACAGGTGTACGCAGCCCCATTTCCTTTTCATCAAGCCACATATAGTCTCCTTTTGAGTATACTTGTTTGCCCTCATTCTGTACCTTTCTTGCTGGGTCAGGTGTTCAGCTCTTCTCTGCAGTCAGTGCTGGAGCCCTAGAATGGGCAAGGAGTTGAATCGGAAGGGTCCCTTTGTACCCAATGTGCCTGTATCCAGGCACCCACATTCAATTGGTACCCAGTTGAATTTTGTGGAGTAGGGGTGGGCATCATAAACTATTTTTTTTCTGAATCACAGTCTTCATGTCATACTTATCTCTCACTTAGCTTGTTAATTTCTGGCCAGGTTTTTTTAGGTTTTGAGTTTTCCTTGATCTAGCGGGTTTTTTGGTTCTTGTTGATTTTTTTTTTTGTAGTAGTTCTTTATTTCTGTTCACTTCTTGGATGCCCTTTTTTCCATACGGTTTTCCTTTGCCTTAGTCCTTAAGCTTCTTCCCCTTCCATTCTGCAGCCAGAATTCCCCTCTCAGTGTGCTTGTTTTACTGCTTCTCATACCTCCCTGTAATGCCACGTGTTACGTGGCCTTCTCATTCGTGGCAGAACATAATGATGTGAAGGGTGCAGCTGATGCTTAATAAAACTGTGGAAAAAAATCTACGTATGTTAAGACACTTTGCAGTGATTTAGCTTTTTATGTTTACTTCAAACCCTGACACTGGTGCTCATGTATTACAATTCTGGCTTGAATGATGGTGCCATTTAGTTTCACGGTAGTTTATTAGAAAGTTATTCAAAATCACAGGTAGGTTTCTGGGTTTTAGTAGTTAACCTCAGAAGCAGGTACCCAGGTTGAAAAATGCATTACAGAATTAGTGAAATTTAAGAGCAATCAAAACTTTCTAGGACAATAGAAATTAGTACCTTTAGTAAAGGCCCAAGAGGGGACTCTGAAGGAGGAGATCTACTAATTAACAGTGGCATGTTATCAGAAGGGAACAGAATTCTTAAGGTTTCATTAACCTATTAATTTAAGAATTTTGTCCTGAAACATTTAAGTGACCTAGAGATGACTTTTTTTTTAACTTAATTTTTTTAGTAATCTCTACACCCAAAATGGAGCTTGAACCTATGATGCCAGGGTCACGAATCGCATGCTCTTCTTCTTCTTTTTCTTTTTTTAAAGATTTTATTCATTTATTTGACAGACAGAGATCACAAGTAGGCAGAGAGGCAGGCGGTGGCAGGGGGTTGGGCAACAGGCTCCTCGCTGAGCAGAGAGCCCAACACAGGGCTTGATCCCAGGACTCTGAGAGCATGACCCGAGCTGAAGGCAGAGGCTCAACCCACTGAACCACCCAGGCACCCCAAGAGTCGCATGCTTTTCTGACTGAACTAGCCAGGCACCCCAGAAGTGATTTCTTCAGTGCCCTTCTTATTAGTGTAATTTCATATTTATTGATATAATTTGTTGTGTCAAACTACGCTACTAAGTCAGGCCCCACATTTGTTCTAAATACTGTATTCTTTGGGCCCAGCACGTCCCTGGTTTGTAGGACCCTAGAGAATTTCTGAATGAATGAATGAGAGAACACATAAATGAAAAGGACCAGGGCTGTTTATAATCTGTTAAGAAGTCCTCAGCCCCTGGTTCCTTTTCACCAGTTTACCACCATATCTCTGACCCCATCTACCCAAATGAAGAAAAGATCCTTTGAGGGGGAAATACTAAAGATATTTACAATCTGGGAATAGCTACCTGATTTAAAAATTATCAAGAAACACACGAAGCTGTGAGGCTAGCCTGTTAAGAGTGAAGGAAGTTAGCATTGATTATCTGCTGCATGCTGAGGACTTGAGATACATCGTTCTCGTCACTGTCGGAAGATCCACGGGTTTTATGTATTTGCTGGATGGTTTCTTAGAGGTCAAGTTTGGCCTACCAGCTGCAGTCTACTAAAATCTTAGAAAGTCATTTTTAATGATAAGCAGGGGAAAAAGTAAGATGTCGGTGCTAATCAGACTTGAGCGTGAAGCTCAACCTTTTAGGTTAAATGGTCTTGCTATTTAAAATCTGAAGTGACCCTGGTAGCTGCGATGTCTGAAAGCCTCAGTTTTGAGATTTATTTACTTTTCTGTTCCTGTCTCTGAAGATTACCCGCCCCCCCCCCCAAATTTCTTGTCCTTATAGAACAGTTATTTTTTAAAAGTATGGAAAACGAAGCAGCATCTGAAATTTCAGATGGTGGAGGGGGGCCTCTCAACCTTCTGACATATATGCATTCTAAGTCCATTTCCCATGCTGACACTGGCCTTTTAAGTTTTTTCTTTCCTGTTACAAAAGTAATGAACACGGGACGCCTGGGTGGCTCAGTTGGTTAAGCAGCTGCCTTCGGCTCAGGTCATGATCCCAGCGTCCTGGGATTGAGTCCCACATTGGGCTCCTTGCTCATCAGGGAGCCTGCTTCTCCCTCTGCCTCTCTGCCTGTGCTCGTTCTCTCTCCCTCTCTCTCTCTCTCCGTCTCTCTCTCTGACAAATAAATAAATAAAATCTTAAAAAAAAAAAAGTAATGAACACTTGTAGAAGAGATTGGCATAGATAAAAAGTACTAAAGTGAGGGGCGCCTGGGTGGCTCAGTGGGTTGAGCCACTGCCTTCGGCTCAGGTCATGATCCCAGGTCCTGGGTTTGAGCCCCACATCGGGCTTTCTGCTCAGCGGGGAGCCTGCTTCCTCCTCTCTCTCTGCCTGCCTCTCTGCCTACTTGTGATTTCTCTCTGTCAAATAAATAAATAAAATATTTAAAAAAAAAAAGTACTAAAGTGAAAAAATTAAAACCACAAAAAATCAACTATATTTCCACCTCCCCAAATTAACCAGCCATTGAACACTTTGCCATATTTCTTTCTAGTTCTTGTTTTTAAACTTTAATCTTTTCTGTATGTATATATTTGCAGGCCACATTTTTCTTAATATTAGTTTATTATTTTATAACCATTTTAATGGAATCTTTCAAATGTCTAGAACAGAACAAATAATAACCACAAATGCTAGTAATATGCACCACTTTGCATTAGCAGACTTTAATATTTTTCCATATTTGCTTCAAAGGCACCAACTTCCCATTTTTTACCTTAACTCTAGATATTTTGGGTGAGGGCCTCTCTTTGTATATCAGTATTTTTATTCTTACCTGGAAAGTATATATCTGCATGGATGTGTAGGAGTGATACTAGATGTAGTACAAAATAGCAATGTTACTTTGTTTTTTTCCCCCATATGGGTAAGCTTTATTTTAAGTTCTTTTCCTCACTGACTCATGTGTATGGAAGTATGTATATATACACTTGTGTTTTGTGAATGTAAAATTAGGCTTATGTGTAATTATGGATCAGTTTCTTGCCTCTGTATTTTATTATGATTTCTCTATGCCAGCATCCCAATATTAAATACTGTAGATTTCGAATAAGTCTGACTAGGACACATTCCCATGTCTTCATTTTAATAGTTAAATAGTTAAAAAGTAAAAGACATCACAGTGAGTTACTGGAGCCATAGCTCTCTTGGAAAAGAGATGCCTGCCTGCCCATGCTGTACAGGTCAGTCAAATGCCTGGCCTTCTGGCAAATATTTGGTGGGCTTGACTTACCTGCTTTTATATAATCGGGATAACAAATTTTACCAACAATTTTAAGCAACAGGATGAAAAACAACTTTTACCATTTCCATTGCTCAAAGTGTTAAAACTCTTGTTACCTAGTAGGTAAGTTCTACGAGTTAGCATTTCCAGTAGCCTCATGTTTAAGTACCTGTATCATTGCACTGTCAGCATTAGGTATTAGGTTACACCAGAAGGTATGAAAATGGTATCTTAATTGTTTTTGTGACTCTTTCGTCAACCAGCCATGAGATTGAACTTTTTTTCACGTTTCCTAGTCTTTTTATCTTTCGTATCTTTTTGTATCTGTTTGTTTAGTATTTGGTGCATTAACTGCTGCTTTTTGACTTTTGTCTTTGACTGATGGCCTCAGTCATTTGTTGAACGATTGTTTCTTCTCTGTCTTTGACTTTTTATATTGAGTGTTGAATTTGTATATTGTATAATGCATGGTGTTGCAAATATTTTGACCGTTTAACAGTGAATTTGCTTCCACATGTAGCGTGTATATGACGAAGAGGTGGAGGAACCGGTGCTCAAGGCTGAGACAGAAAAAGCAGAACAGGTACTGGCACTAAATCTCTATTCTGTTGAGTCTTGACTTAGGGAAAGAAAGTGGTGGAACTTTGTAACGTGGCTGGTGGGGGATTGTGGGCAAGAGGATGGTTACTAGGGGAAATGGAAAGGCTGCTCCTGATAGCCCAGGGGTTAAATTTTTTGGTTTGTTTCTGAAATTTTGTATAGTAAGAAATATATAAAGTTTCTAAATTCTGGTTTCAGAGCAGAGCACAGGTCAGTGGAGATTTTCTGTAAAAGGCCAGATAGTAAATGTTTTAGGTTTGTCTGGCTACATCTGTCTCTTTCCCTTCTTTTCCCTTCTTCTCTTTCTCCTTCTTCCTCTCACACCCTTAGAAAATGTAAAAACCATGGGGCGCCTGGGTGACTCCATCGTTAAGCCTCTGCCTTCGGCTAAGGTCATGATCCTGGGGTCCTGGGATCGAGCCCCGCATTGGGCTCCCTGCTTGGCAGGATGCCTGCTTCTTCCTCACCCACTCCCTCTGCTTGTGTTCCCTCTCTTGCTGTCTCTCTCTCTGTCAAATAAATAAATAAAATCTTAAAAAAATATATATGAAAACCATTCTTACCTTGAGGGCTATACAAAAGCAGACCACAGACTGGTCTGTAGGTTGTGAGTTCTTTGAAGACCATGTTTCCCTGTTCTTTCATGACAGCCTGGATTCCTACCAGTTGGAAATGACAGTGAGACAAATGCTAATTTAATCCACACACGTTTGCGTGCCTCCAGCTTGCCACAGGATGTGTTAGTAGAGGGCATGGAATGCTCAGAGAGCATGTATTGACTCTCCTAAGATTGCAGGGAGCTGGTGACTTAAAGAGTTACTCCTCAGGAGCTTATAGTCTTGGTTGGGGCACTAGGGAATAACATGTCAGAACTGCTAACAGCTCTGAAAGTTCAGATGAGAAGGGCTGAGTGATATAAGTAGGGAAAACCTACATGGATATGATGTTAGCTAGGTGAAGGAAGAAGGGCCAGATTTTAAGGCCATTTCAGTGAGAGAGAATGCCAGCAGCTGAAGTTCAGTGTTGGGGTATGTGCCTGGTATTTTATGGACTATGTTAATGGAAGATACTGGCGGCTAGGCAGGAAGAAGGAAAAGGGAGTGGGGTGGGGAGGTGCTGGAGGGCTATCCCTGGGTGTTGCCACACCATGGGCCAGAGCATAGTTAAGACATTCTGGGCTTTCTAGTCCCCTGGCATAAGTTGTACCTTCCACTTAGGAAAGCGCTGGAATATAAGTTTATGATGGGAGTAGCCTCGGCTCAGCTCTAATTTACTGAGAAAATACACATCACTTGAAAACGTTGGTATTCTGTGAGTAACTGTTACTCAGATGAAACTGTTAAGATAGGATGTTAGACACCACCCATACTTCTGCCTATTATCAGCTTTAAAAAAAGTTACTTTTAATGATTCTCGAACAATTGGCTAACCATTTAAATTTGAATGCAATGGATATGGTTATACCAGGTCAGGTTCATTGTGAAGTGATGAGTGTGTAGTGCACTATTTTTAAAAAGTTACTTTATATTTACTTCACAAACATGCAGTGCACTGTTAGCTATTTAACTGGAACCAAGGATACCAGAGTGGAAAAAAGATGCAGCCAGAACAAAAAAGTACTTGAGGTAAAAGTGTAAGAGACTCATAGGTTTTCCCTTTGACCCTCATAACAGCACTGTATGGTTTGGTTCTTTCTATAATTTTATATCAGCTTCTAGCATATTTATGAAGAGGGGAAATGACATTTTTTTTTCAATATTTCTCACAACTGAAGACACAGTTGATGAGTGAGGGGACTGTCACTGAGAGCTGCTGTGGTAGAAAATGGAGGCCTGTGGAGTATTTTCAGCAGCTTGGTGATACGTACAGACATTCACTGGGGACATTGTTTTAGGATCCTGTACAGGATAAGTCCGAGATGGAACTGACCCTCTCTTGGTTTGAAACAGATTTATAAAATAGCCATAATTACTAGATTTTGGTTCTTGTATTTTAACTAGTTGAAAAATGACATCTCTGGCTGGAGTATTTCTGAAGTCTTAACCTCTGAATTGTCCAAAGACACATTAACCAAAGTTCATGGGATGCAGTCATGATGAACCTGAAAATCTAGACCCTTCATTCCTTCAGTGGCAGGGGAGTAATGTACCATTCATGGGCAGGGGATTTTTACATAGGTTACTTAGCTGAGCCATCGTACCAGAGTTGTGCTTTTGTTTCTGTAGGTGGTGAACTGGGAACTTTGGGACCTCAGGTAGTTCGATCCATGTCTGGAAAGTGACAAATTTGCAGTTTAAAACCTACTCCAAGGTCTCTTGAGACATTTAGCAGAATATGATTTCTGTTAACATTTTTAATTGATTTCTTTTTGTTTTATTGTGTTTTATTAGGGTGGTATCAATATTTTGGAGATTCATGCTGAACAGTATTTTTTTGTAGGAAAAGACCCGGGAACAGAAAGAAGTAGATCTGATTCCTAAAGTTCAGGAGGCTGTGAACTATGGTTTGCAAGTATTGGACAGTGCATTTGAGCAACTGGATATAAAAGCGGGAAACTCAGACTCTGAAGAAGAAGATGCCAATGAACGGGTGGAACTGATCCTTGAACCCAAGGTAAAGGCATTCAGTTCATATATTTATTGTTACACTTGTGTTTGGGTGCTTTACTTGGGCACATAATCAGTAAGACATGGACTTGACTTTGAGGAAGCAGGCGTGGCACTTAGCAACTTCACATTTCTTCTTCTGGAAAGACTTGGTTTACCTGAACATTGATACAAGGCAGCATGCCAGGGTAGGAGGGTACAAGGGTGTGGGGCATGGTTCCTACTCTCACAATGCTTCTTACAGCATTACCAGCTGGTGGGAGAGAGGAGACATTTATATGAGTCCTGATCATAAGTGTTCTGAGAGAGAATTGACTTCTAGCTGGGAAATGAGGGTATAGGGGAGACTTCGATTGTGTTTCCAAGTATGGGAAGGCTCATGAGAGGGGCAGATTGTTGGGAACCTGAAGTTCTCTGTAGCTTGTGCTAAGGGAGACTGCAGAAGTGTTGAAAGAGTTTAAAAAAACGTTGAAAGACATTTGGGTTGATTTCAGGTTTTGGCTAGGATGAGTAAAGCCATTATGAGCGCTCATGAATAGACTATTAGCCTTGAAATTGGGTACTGCTTTACTATTACTTTCAGATCTGCAGAGCAGACATCTGGGGCAGCACAGCCACACGGAAGAAAACACAAAAGGTTGCCGTATTGATTTTGAGAGAGAGTCCTTGTGACACACAAGTGTGTTATGAATTGAAACATGCCACAGGGGCGCCTGGGCAGCCCAGTGGGTTAAGTGTCTGCCTTCAGTTCAGGTGATGATCCCAGGGTCCTGGGATTGAGTTCCTCATCAGGCTTCTTGCTCAGTGGGGAGCCTGCTTCTCCCTCTGTCTGCCGCTCCTCCTGCTTGTGTGCTCCCTCTGTCTCCCTCTGTGACAAATAAATAAAATCTTAAAAAAAAAAGAAAAAAAGAAAAAAAGAAACATACCACAGAGCCAAGTTCTTCTGGTCATTTATTCTTCTGCACGCTTCTCCTTCTAGTTCAAGCTTCCAGTGTTGTACGGTGTCGGGGCCATTCCTTTTGCACTGGTACACTTGCTAGCTTGCCTTCCCACTGTAGAGATTATCAGTCAGCTGTGGACCCTGGGCAGGTGTATTGCCTGGGCCATACTTGTTAGTTCCAGCTCCTAGACTGCTTTCTTTTCTAGTGGGAAGGCCTTCTAAGTCACGGTTAGCCCAATTAGTACTTTTTTGTTTGCACTGTTGTATCTTTTTGTTTTTTAAGTTTTTATTTTTTTATTTTTATTTTTTTTTTAATTTTTTTTTTTTAAAGATTTTATTTATTTATTTGACAGAGAGAGATCACAAGCAGGCAGAGAGGCAGGTAGAGAGAGAGGAGGAAGCAGGCTCCCTGCCGAGCAGAGAGCCCGATGCGGGCCTCGATCCCAGGACCCTGAGATCATGACCTGAGCCGAAGGCAGCGGCTTAACCCACTGAGCCACCCAGGCGCCCATTAAGTTTTTATTTTTTCATGTAATCTCCACACCCTGCTCGGGGCTCAGGCTTACGACCTTGAGATTGAGAGTTGCACACTCTACCAGCTGAGCCAGCCAGGTGCCCCAGTTGCTGTGGTGTCTTTAACCTTTACATTAACCTTCCCAAATTCTCTCTTGAGTTAAGCATCGAATTTTTTTCTCCTGCACCCCTAGGGTCTTTCCAGTACAGAAGAGAGATGTTGGCCAAATACCCTACTTTGCAAAGGACAAATCAGTTTTTTTCTGTGGAGGTGGGAGGTTTTCCTGGGTTGAAGTGCTTTCTTGAACTTAAATTTTTAATACACGTGTGTTGGGTGGGACTTAGAAGATGGGAATGGAAGGGTGTCCAGCAGGTTTTCTCTTATATGTCGTGTCCTTCATTTTATTCTGTTGTTTTATAATCTGGTTTTATTTTACCAACTTCATTTTTCTAAATTATACAGTGGGTGCTGCTGGGGGATATTATTCTTTTTCCTTCTTTGGGTCATTTTTTTCTCCTACGCAGGTTCTCATCAGTTCTCATGTGCCTTTAGTTCATTTTGTTGACCGTAGATACTTGCATAGTGGCTGTCTGTTTTCCTCTTACCTAGCCCATGCTTTATGTGCCCTCTCTGGCCTTCTCTTCACTGCAGTGCAGTGTGCAGGAATCTGCTGTTGGTCCCTACCTTCTCCCACTCCCAAACCTGGACACACCCACCTGCCTCCCACAGTCCTAAAAAAGCATCTGGGTTATATCCTCAGTGTGCTTCTTTGCAAATTTAGGACGATGATTGATGATTCTCAAGATCGATTGGTTGAGTGGTTGATTTTTGCTCAGCAGCACTGCATTTTAGGGGAGGAAGGCAGGCTGGGACCCATCAGAGCTGGCCAGAGCTTTCAGTTTCTTTATTTGGTCCTCCTCTTGAACATGTTACTATGAAGTTACTATGAACAAGTTACTTGAACCTTATTTGGTTACTGCTGGTAAATTTTGTTCATACCTTTGCTATTTCGAGTATAATGAGGCCCTTGAGAAGGGACATTCTGTGTGATTTAGCTTCTCTTGGCTATTTTTTACCTAAAGATTTAACTTTTTAAAAAGTCATTGATTTTTTTTTTTTGTACTTTGCATCCTGCTGTTTCTTATTCTTCACTCTCATTATGTAACTTGTTTGGGGTAATCAGATACAACAAGATGTCAAATGGGAAACTTATTTTTCTTGTCATTTTTTTAAAGAAAGATTTTATTTATTTATTTGACAGAGAGAGATACAGCAAGAGAGAGAATACAAGGGGGAGTGGGAGAGGGGGAAGCAGGCTTCCCACCAAGCAGGGAGTCTGATGCGGGTCTTGATTCCAGGACCCTAGTATCATGACCTGAGCCCAAGGCAGATGCTTAATGACTGCTCCACCCAGAGGCCCTGGAAACTTACTTTTCAACCTGAATATTTCATGGCTATTATCTTTCATTCTTTACAGGATCTATACATTGATCGGCCTTTACCTTATTTAATTGGGTCAAAGCTCTTCATGGAACAGGAAGATGTAGGTCTTGGAGAGCTGTCTAGTGAAGGTATTCTTTTGAGCCAAATATTTTTGTTACTTTGAACATTTATATCTTTTTATTTTAAAATAATTTCAGTCTTTACCTTAATGTTATTAGAATATTGCAGAGAACTCCTCTATACCCTTCCTTCAGGTTTACCGGTTGTTAACATTCCATCACATTTGTTTGATTTTTTCGATTATATATACATCATGGTTTTTTTCTGAATCTATTTGAGAGAGGCAGACATCATGCCCTATTACTCCAAAATATTTCTGTGTGTGTTTTCTAAGATCAAGGACAGTCTCAAATGTATCTAGGGTCTATTATCAAAGTCAGGAAATCTTACTGACATAATTCTACTAGCTAATCCTCAGTCATATTTCAGATTTTGCCAGTTGTCCCACTTATGTCCTTTACAGGCTCTTTTCCCTCTGGTCTAAGCTCCAGTGTGGGATCACCCACTGCATTTAGTTGACAAATCTCTGGTCTTCTTTTAGTCTGATATAATTTCTCAGCTTTTCTTTGGTTTTTATAGATTTCACATTTTTGAAGCATGCAGGCCAGTTTTTTCCCTTGGTAATTAACTTTTTTTGTAGCTAATAAGTACCTTATGGGGAGATCCTTTAAGGCTATGTAAATGTTTTACTCCTCACTACAGTGAAGATACTTTTAGTTCCAGTTAATGTGTATAGATGCTTTTATCAAAATCTCTGTGATGCTCAGGTGTTGTGTTTTGTGATTTTTGAGAAGGAACTAAGGATGTTTTATTATGAATATTGGCGATAACGCTTTTTCTTTCTTCTAACCAGAGGGGTCAGTAGGCAGTGATCGTGGCAGTATTGCAGACAGTGAAGAGAATGAAGAAGAGGTAAGGGCTGTTTGGTGTCTCCAGGTCATGGTGGGCAGGAACCCAAGGGTATTTTAGCAGGCTAAATAAGTATTTGTCAATTAACAATCTCTTTTCACAAATTTTTTTAATAGTGATAGCAGCCATAATCTGAGGTGTTTTTTTTTCTTTGCTACTGAGTTTACCTTTTGTCTTGTGTACAAAAGCAAGGAAACTGCTTTTTTAATCCCCCCCCCTTTTAAAAAGATTTTATATATTTATTGGAGAGAGAAAGCCAGAGACAGAGCATGAGCAGAAGGAGAAGGGCAGGGGGAGAGGGAGAAGCAGACTGCTCTGCTGAGTGGGGAGCCCTGTGAGGGGGCTGGGATCTGGGGATCATGACCTGACCCCAAGGCAGACACTTAACTGACTGAGCCACCCACGCGTCCCCTTTAATCCCTTTTTGACCATTCCCCTCCCTCCCACATCCCCATCACGCCCTTCTCTTACCAGTATATTTTGAGGGGGGCAGCTTAGATATTTTGGAAGAATCTGCCTGTAGTGCAGTCTTTGAGTTTCTATTTTGGAATAATTTTAGGGAAAAAGTCCATATTTAAAACTTGTTTATACTATAAAACCTAATCCAGAAGAATGCTTGAAGCATTCACTTATATTTTCATTTTGCTGCTGGCTCTAGTATCTTCACATCTACAGAACATGATCTGACTCCCCGCTCTAGGCCTTGGCCTCTGCAGACCTTGATCATTGTTGTATCTGGGGTTGTTCCTTGAGACAGAATATTTGTTACTAATGTGTGAAGGATAGGTCATGAGTGTGGATTCCTAAAAGGAGACGGTATTATATGTATGCTCCTCTCTTCTCCTCCTTCCTTCTTTCTGCAGTTGGCCTCCCCTACCTTCCTGCTGGCCCTCCAAATATAGCCCCTAACAGTAAGAATAAACTTTTCCTAAATAAACTGGCTGTAACTGATGTTCATTAGCTGAATCCTTTGCTTTTAGCATTCGATTGCTGGTAGGAAACACTGATGCTCCCCCTCTTGGGGCTGATGTAGTAGTTATCTTAGTTAGAGGGAATATAGAGAGTAGAGTTTAAAATGTAACATCACACAAACGAAGTTGTGATAGTTTAATTAAATGTGCAAATATTACTTTAACTTCAGAGGTTAGCAATGATAGTGCAAATAGGTATGAGCAAATTATTAGAGATGTTTAAGTTAACCACAAAAATTACACGTTAGCCTGAATGGCTCTTGGTGCTACTGCCAACTCCCCACTTTATCTGCACCTTGATACTCCAAGTGACCAGTAAGCAGTACAAAGAGACTGAGTATAGATGTGCGGCAGAGACTTAGACCTGAAGTCATTTCTGTGCTTGTGAGTAAATCCTGTATTAACAACAAAGCCTTTTTTTCTCCCTAAAGGAGTCAGATGAAGATTTTGCTAATCATAGTGACAACGATCAAAACCGGGTGAGTCTCATGTACTAAAGTGACTTTGCTTTTAAATTTTAACTGAAGCATAGCATGTATACTAAATGTATGCTGAAATTACTTTTGAGGAGAGCTGGGTGGGGGGGATGGGTGAAATAGGTGAAGGGGATTGCGCTGAGTAACATACAGAATTGTTGAATCACATATTGTACACCTGAAACTAATATAGTATTGTATGTTAATTATATTGGAATTAAGGGCGCCTGGGTGGCTCAGTGGGTTAAGCCGCTGCCTTCGGCTCAGGTCATGATCTCGGGGTCCTGGGATCGAGTCCCGCATCGGGCTCTCTGCTCAGCAGGGAGCCTGCTTCCCTTCCTCTCTCTCTGCCTGCCTCTCTGCCTACTTGTGATCTCTCTCTGTCAAATAAATAAATAAAAAAAAAATCTTTAAAAAAAAAACCTTTAAAAAAATTATATTGGAATTAAAACAATAAAAAATCAAATAAAAAATTACTTAGAATGACTTAAGGGAAAGTAAGGATTTATTCCTTATTTTTACTGCTAATTTTCCTTCAAGCATTTCATGTTTTTAAGTTATCACCTTGGGGTTTTTTCATTTGTTTTTTTTCCCATTTTGCTTTGTATTTTATCTTCATTTTTCTTAGAAAACAAGGAAGTGAAAAACAAAATTGAGAAACAGTGTCTCTAAAAGAAGGCCCAGTTACTCAAGCGGAAATATTTCACATGAATCCCCTTCCCCTGTTTTAAAATTTGAGATAATACAGCAATAAGGTTAAGGGACACTCAGAAGGTGCAAATCTAACCCTACTGTGTTAGCATAGCAGTCTTAATTTTTGCATGACCTTCTAAGGATGTAATCTTTCCTTAATATGCATATCTTTTCTGCTCTTTTATGTTAAAATATTAAAATATTTTTATTTTTGAATTGTTCGCATTTGCTTTATGAACTCCATATTTTAAGCATAATAATATAATGATACTTTCATAGTTTCTAAATTTCTATGGGAAATAGTTTATTTCCAGGATTTTATTTTTGAGTTAATGCTGTATTATGTTATTTCCGTACACAAAAATCCGCTTATATGAACAATTTCCTTAGGAATGAGATGATACAGAATTAGAATAAAGGCTCTTGATATTATTGTCTCATTACAGATCATGCATAATGAGTTTTATATAATCTCATCAGCACTGGGATTATGATTTTTGCTACCGTAATATACATACAGTGATATATTGAGATAGTCCCAATTTGCATTTCAGTTTCCTAATTGGGAAATATTTTTTCACAAAAATTTTCAGCTACCAAGTAAAGGATTTCATACTTTTTGGTTAGTACTCGTATTTTCCCAGTTGTATTCACAGAGGCGATTTAATAATCGGTCTGTAGAGGATATTTATATCTATGGAACTTACTATTAAGATTGATAACTTCAGACTTTTATATAAGACAATATAGTGGTTAAAAGCCTTGACCTAACCATTTATTTTATTGGTAAAGACAGACTGGTTTTCTGTGCCCCAGTGAGCCTCAGGATTCTAAGGATTAAAGTAGCTTATTAAGTGCTTTTAGCTTAGTACCTCACACAGTTTATACAAATGATACCTACCAGTGGCTGCTTTTATAAAGATTAGAACTTCACAGATAAAGCTTAGTTTGAGCCCTCCAATCTTCATTATCCTACACTCTTTCAGAGGTAACTGGTGTTATGATTGGGGGTAAAAGTGCTTTCTTTGCTTTTTCAAATGTATCTGTGTCCCTTGAAGTGAGATAGGTGTTTGGGTGGGGGGCAGGGAATCATGCTCAGTTTCTCATTCAGCATTTCTTTCACTTGATGCCTTTGATGCCTCTGCGGTTGTTACATCTGATTCCTTTTAATTATTCGTATTCTTAGCAAGATGAGATTCTGCTTATTTAGGTTATCATTTCTCCAGTGTCGGATGTTTTACATATTTCAGTGTTTATTATTCTGTCCAGTATTTGCACTGAAAATACATCTTACGTGTTATTTGTTGTAGCACATTTATTGCTTTGGGACTTCCGCTGCATCCCCACCATCATGCCCCTTGTTTGACAAGCTGTGAATGTTTTGCTGACAGGCTAAGTGGCAGTATCTCTTTCAGTTGGATGACCTTATCTCCTAGTTCTAATCTCGAGGTTTATGCTCTTAGCACACTGTGCAAATGAGTGATGAAGAAGAGGATGATGACGGCTGTGACATTTTCGCTGACTCTGAGAAGGAGGAGGAAGATATTGAGGACATTGAAGAAAATACTAGACCTGTAAGAAAGACTACAGTTAACTCTCTTGACAAGGTTTTAGAAATGAGGACTCGTTACTTCTTTTGTCATTTATGTTCATAACTATCTCATTTTGCATTATATTTTGTACATTTACACTTTTGAAAATAATGGCTGAGCATCACTAGTTGGCCTTACAAGGATCACCTTCTCTTCCAGTTGTTAAGTTTTACAAGTCAGATCGTTCAAGTATATTCAGTTCTAGAGTTTTAAGACCCTACCCCTCTTCTCACCCTCAGTCCTCATGGAAGCTTTCTTAATCTGACTCTTCAGGATTAAAGTGAAATATTGAAATAAAATAAGCAAATAAGGAGCATCTCCCTGTGAAGGGAGTTCTTTTTCTCACGTGATCTGGAAAGGGTACATATGCTTACATTCATTTAGTTAAATTTTTAATCAGTTCAATTCCTTTGCCTTTGTTTACATAATTTTGTTAGGTATCAAAAGAAACTGTGGTAGTTTGTGTGTTACCAAAAAAGGTGATACTTTTGATCTTCTCTGCCTGTAGAAAAAAAGTAGACCTACATCGTTTGCTGATGAGCTGGCGGCTCGAATCAAAGGGGAGGCGACAGGCCAGTTGGAAGAGGAACGAACAGGTACGTCACTGAGAGGAGTTAATGGGTCAGGGAGGGAGTGCAGAACCCTCTGCTGGGCTTCACTGAGAGCATATTTCCCTGTTTAATTTTACTGAGGCATGAGAGGCTTATTCTTTTTTTTTTGGTTTATAGACTCTTTCATAATTGAACATTGTGGAACCCCCAGGAACAATGCACATATACACATGTGTGTAATATTTTATATGGAGTTTCAGAGGATTAATAGCTGCTCTAATCATTTATCACAGGCTCCAGATTAGGGATCTCTCACTCAGTATTTACTCCTATATTTAACTAAACACGAATGTACTATCTCATATATTCTAGTGACTGAGCAGGATGGAATGATGTCAGAATAATTCTTTCAGGTTGAGGGTACTGACTGTAGTTCTAAGGTAGAGCTGAGACACAAAGTTGAACGTCCTGCTCTTAGCTTCGGAACCCCAAGGCTGACAGAAATAACCATAAAAAGTCAGTCTATAAATACTAAGAGTAGACTGTGTATGCTTAAAACCGTGAAATACTCTTCAAGCCTTGTCTCCTCCAGGAGAAGCAAAACCTCGGAAGACATTGAAGGAGAAGAAGGAGAAGAAAACTCCCTCAGATGGTAAGCCTTTCCCCTCAATTCTTTTACGTTACGAGGCTCCTGATTCAGGAATATCACTTTTGTAATTCATAGAATTCCGCTTTAAATGCCGACAAATGGGGTCTGTCTCTCTTCTCATTTCTAAACCATTTAAAAGTGTGCTTTGGGGTCCTGGGAGAAGATTTGTGTATGGCGTCAGAATGCTGTAAAGATTTGAATTACTAAGTTTTATAGCGATCATCAGCGTCTTTCTAGAATTCTCTGGATGTAGAGAAACTGGGGGACCCTAGCATTTCTTTTCTTTTCTTTTCTTTTTTTTTTTAGCATTTATTTTCAATAAAGAATATATCAGAGCCTTTCATATTTAACAATAACATCCATTGGGGCGCCTGGGTGGCTCAGTGGGTTAAGCCGCTGCCTTCGGCTCAGGTCATGATCCCAGGTCCTGGGTTCGAGCCCCACATCGGGCTTTCTGCTCAGCAGGGAGCCTGCTTCCTCCTCTCTCTCTGCCTGCCTCTATGCTTACTTGTGATTTCTCTCTGTCAAATAAATAAATAAAATCTTAAAAAAAAACCAAAAAACAATAACATCCATTACATTCCTACTTGTGACTGTGTCAGTCTACAGATCTTTGTTCAGTCCGCCCTCCTCCCAAATTCTTGGTGGGGTGGGTCTTCAAGGCAATTGAACCAGCTACTTGCTTCCAGAGAAACAAATCTAGGTGAAGAGGGTTGCCTGGGGAATTCATCTTGCTTCAGACATGTATGGAGTTAAGGGTAGGAACCAGAGAGCCTTTTAAGGGATTCATTGGACTGTTGAATGAATTTTGTTTGAAATTCCTCGGACTGCTGTTACATATGGTATGGTTAGTTACACTCAATGTCAGTCTCGGAGATATTGTAAAGACTAACCCTGGAAATTTGAGTTCCAAACCCATCTTTTAACTCTCCCCCCGCGAAACATTTCCCTTTCTGCTTGTTAGATGAAGAGGACAACTTATTCGGACCCCCCAAGCTGACTGATGAAGACTTCTCCCCATTTGGCTCCCGAGGTGGCCTGTTCAGTGGAGGGAAAGGACTTTTCGATGATGAGGATGATGAGGTGAGTCCCTTGGTAATCAATGAAGCTCCCCCTTGTTGTGTCATGGGTTCGCAATCAGTAGGGAAGAAATGGCTTCTTAGTTGCAAGTTGTACTTTCTCATATTTTGAACTAAGGATCACAAAGTGAGAAAATACTGTATCTGATGCCCTTTGTTAGGTGGAGAGAGGTTGTGAGAGCATTTATAGTGAATACTTGATCACATGGTCATTTCTTTTTTTTTTTAAAGATTTTATTTATTTATTTGACAGAGAGAGATCACAAGTAGATGGAGAGGCAGGCAGAGAGAGAGAGAGAGAGAGAGAGAGAGAGAAGCAGGCTCCCTGCTGAGCAGAGAGCCCTATGCGGGACTCGATCCCAGGACCCTGAGATCATGACCTGAGCCGAAGGCAGCGGCTTAACCCACTGAGCCACCCAGGCGCCCCCACATGGTCATTTCTTATCTGTTATTTTCTTCCATTATATTTAATTCCTGGATAGACCTAAACTCTTTAAGACTCTGATTTGGCCATAGTTTTAACTTTGAAACTAAATTCTGGCAGAACAGTAAATATGTATCTTTAAACTTTACAAGGTACTTTTCTTTAGAAATCCTCAAACGCAGCCGCATTTTCCTTTGTTTTTTTTTTTTTTTTTTTTTTAATTTCATGTCCCGTACTTTCATGCAAGCAGAGTGACCTCTTCACAGAAGCCCCTCAGGATTGGGAAGCTCAAACCTCTGTTAATGCAGGTAAGCTTGCGTTGAGGCTGGCTCTTCTTATTCGTGAACAGAATTCCAGAACTTAATTTCTCAGTAGGAGGAGGAACCCCTACAGTTGTTCCCCAAGCCTCGCTCGTTAGGCAGGAAGCTGTTTTATAGCCTTGGTCTAGTTAAGAGCTTCTGATTTTCTCTAATTCATGTCTTGTAAACCCACATCATAGTTTTGTCTCTTTTTAAAATTTTGTGTTTTTTGACATTTTTAAAATTTAAATCCAATTAATTAACATATAGTGTATTCTTGATTTCAGAGGTACAGGCCTGTGATTTGTCAGTCTTCTATAATACCCAGTATTCATTATATCACATGCCCTCCTTTATCTCTTTCTTAATAGAGAAGTCATAAAAAGTCAAACTGGAAAAGTACTCTGTAGCAGTGTTGATGATATTTTAATTTAATCATGTTTAATTCAAAGAAGCATTTCTAGAATTCTGCATATAAATTGGAGGTCAGTAATTCCATTGTCCGGTGTTCATCAGAATCGTCTGTGGAGCACACATGAAAAAGAAAAAACTTGACAAATTTTATTCATTCCATATGTGGTAGTTCTTGGGATTTGGGAATTAATTAATTGAAACAAATGGTCTCCTTGGGTCATCAGCCATCAGATTTTGGACTTGCTGTGATGCTGTTGGTTTGATGTCCTGCCCTTCCTGCTCTCTACTTTTTGTCATCAGTGGATGCTGGTTTCCCCTCCTTATTGTTGTTATCTTCATTTTTTTGTTGTTGTTGATATTTCACAATTTTTGCCATTCTCTTCGACTTGTTTGTTCTCCAGTTGGAATGCATAGAGCCAAAACTGTTAAGGAGGCCTGTTTGCTCTGCCTCCCCTTTGGGCCTTTCCTCTTCCTTGGCCCCTCAGCCCACCCAGTGCTATTGTTTGACCAGACTCAGAGTGATCATTCCTGGGAATCAAAGCTTGGATTTTATTAGTGCCAAGTACTGGGGTGGAGAGAAGAGTGAACTAAAGCTAAGGAGTTTTAAAATGGCTCTTTTAGGAAAAACTAGTTTTCAAAGGTCTCTCATTAGCTCTGTATTTTGTTGTACATATTTCAGTAAGGTGCCTTTAACAAGAAAAGTCATCTTTCCTGAAGAGGTAATTTTTTTCTTTCTCATTTTTAGTGTCTTCATCCTCCAAACCTGGAAAGAAAATCCCAGCAGGAGCTGTTTCTGTATTTTTAGGTATCATGACCTAGGGTTTGTTTTTTAAAAACCAGCTAAGTACTGTTTTGTCATTTTTTAAATTGTCATCCAAGTGCCATCTGGAGAGTAGGGGGTGCTTCAGAGGGCAACGGATAGCCTGCAGGAAGAGCTCATTCATTGGTCTTAGCTCCTATTCTTTCAGAAGGCAATGGCCTTGGACTTCCTTATGGTTTAGTGACCAGGTGATTGGCGTCATGGGATGTTCTGTAGCAGTAAAGAATGGGGTTTGTTGGGTCCTGTTAATGTGTTTTGTGGATGAGCGGAAACTGATTGTTCTTGGTGGGTGGTCCTTTTTTTTCCCCCCTATAAAATCAAGAGACCTACCCACTCTGGCTCACTGCTGTGGCTGTCCTGTCCCTCCACCCACAGGGGACACTGATGTGTTTGGTGCCACCTCTGTTCCATCTCTGAAGGAGCCCCAGAAGGCCAAGGAGCCCCAGAAGCCCAAGCAGCCCACTCCAGGGAAAAGCCCGTACCCTCCTGCACCAGCTGGCCTCTTTGATGATGATGATGACGACGATGACTTTTTTACGGCATCCTGCAGCAAACCTTCCAAAACAGGTACCTCTTCCAGCATCTTTTTCTGGGAATTGAGTCAGGGAGAGAATGTTGACAAAGCTTGTCAAGTTCTCTGTGTCTTCCAGTAACGGGGTCCCTCCTCAAGCATTCCTGCCATAGAGTGTTATCTTGCCTTCCTTAGTCATGGCGCCTTAGAGGTCTCTGTTTCCCGAACTAATCTTCCCTGCTTTGGAAAATAATTACTAGGATTATCTGCCCTATGGAGAGCTAAAATCTGTTCCCCTGTAGTACCTTCTGAAGATTTCTGGTTGTGACCCTTGGAGTTACAGAGGAAGTTTTAATGATGCTTTCTTCTGGCAGCACGTAGTAAATTATATGAGCAGAATGTCACGTGTTAGCTATTCAGTTCCCAGCTTCTCGTCCCTATGCCAGGAAGCCCACCTAACCTTAGCCTTTCTTATATGGCAGGGTTTTCAGCCCCTTGGGCACTTTGTCACTCTCCTTTCTTCTCTCCTCAAATTCAAGCCCATATGCTCATGAAGTCGCTCTTCTTAAATTAGTTGTTTCTGTGCAGATGAGTCTTCTGGGACTCTCATCAGAATGCAGATTCACATTCAGATTCAGCAGGTTTGGGGTGAGGCCTGTGATTTCTGCATTTCTGATAGCCTCCCTGGTGGGAAACACCAAGTGTTTTTCCAGAAAAGAAGGATACTACTAGGTGTACAGTTTCCAGCAACATGAGAAGAAGACTGTTATTTTGAAGACAAGGTGAACCAGGATTCAGTGGGAAACACACTCTCTGGACTTAACTCCTTTTCCAGTGGTGAGCGTGAGAAGTAAGGATAGAAACAGAAACCTGAAAGAAATGATCACCTAGTTATTTTAGAAAGTGTGCAAACAGATGCATAAAACATTCAGATCTAGGCCGACTAAAATGGCAGTGAATAAAGGTTGTAGTGCCTCTCTTGGCCTGGAAGGACTCTTGCCTAATGGGGATTGTTGAGAACTGATTTAAAATTACAGAGAAGTTGACAGCTGCTACAAGTCAGTGTCCTCATTGCAGTGACACATACCTTGTTCCATACAAGAGTGCTCTTGGTAGTGAAAGGCTGGAGATTGCCCTGGTTCTCACCCGTAGGGTCAACAGTGGTCTCTTGTTCAGTGGGATTTGGTGAGGTGTTACAGAGGATGAAGTCTGTGTATGTTGACATGAGAAAGATTCTGTAGGTACATTAAGTGAAAAACATAAATCATAAGAAATATTATTAGAGTTATGTTATCATTTATAGCTTTATTTGTGAGTCACTGAAATGAGTATGTCAGTGTATCCTTTGGAGGAATTAGGTATGTGTATATAAACTATTCCTGATGGCGGTTTTGTTTGGGTGGGCAGGTGGAGTTATGCGGGAGATTTCAGTGCTTGACTTTTATTTATTTATTTATTTATTTATTACTGTTTAAAAAGAATTTTATTTTTAAATAATCTGCACCCCCAACATGGGGCTTGAACTCACAACCCTGAGATCAGGAGTCACATGCTCTGCTGACTGAACTAGCTATGCACCCCAGTAGTTTGACTTTTTATATATTTATTCAATTATTTATTTAAAGATTTTACTTATTTATTTGAGAGAGAGAGAGAGCATGCAGGGGGAGGGTCAGAGGGAGAAGCAGATCCCCCACCGAGCATGCACCCTCCCCACCCCCCGAAGTGGGACTCGATCCCGGGACTTCAGGATCATGACTTGAACCAAAGGCAGTTGCTTAACCAACTGAGCCACCCAGGTGCCCAGTAGTTTGACTTTTTAAAAGGAAGACCCAACCCTCACTTCTCAGATTCCTAAGGTGGTTGCTTCTTAAATGATCTTTCTTTCTTTAGGTCTCTATTTACCTTTAATGGCAGTCCAAGCTAGGCTAAGCTTAGGACTCCACTGCTTGGATGAGTGTGTGAGCCAGGTGGTTAAACCACGGATCCTGTGTTTCATTTGAGCTGCTCTTATGTACTTTGAAAAATTCCAACTTAATACTGTTTCATAACTAATCAAAGAATAATACTCTTCTAGTTACTCCTTTGGAGGGGAGAATTTTTCAATTAGCAATAATCGCGCCTCGGATAAATCTCATTGGCTACGATACTGCCACTGCGCAAAGCTGGGAGGGGAGATTTTTTTTTTTTTTTTTTTTTTTGAGAAGAAAAATTTGATTTTATTTATTTTTTTTTAATTTTTTCAGCATAACAGTATTCATTATTTTTGCACCACACCCAGTGCTCCATGCAATCCATGCCCTCTACAATACCCACCACCTGGTGCCCCCAACCTCCCACTCCCCACCCCCTCAAAATTCTCAGATCGTTTTTCAGAGTCCATAGTCCCTCATGGTTCACCTCCCCTTCCAATTTCCCTCAACTCCCTTCTCCTCTCCATCTCCCCTTGTTCTCCATGCTATTTGTTATGCTCCACAAATAAGTGAAACCATATGATAATTGACTCTCTCTGCTTGACTTATTTCATTCAGCATAATCTCTTCCAGTCCCGTCCATGTTGCTACAAAACTTGGGTATTCATCCTTTCTTTTTTTTTTTTTTTTTTTACAGCTTTATAAACATATATTTTTATCCCCAGGGGAACAGGTCTGCGAATCGCCAGGTTTACACACTTCACAGCACTCACCATAGCACATACCCTCCCCAATATCCATAACCCCACCCCCCTCTCCCCACCCCCTCCCCCCATCAACCCTCAGTTTGTTTTGTGAGATTAAGAGTCACTTATGGTTTGTCTCCCTCCCAATCCCATCTTGTTTCATTTACTCTTCTCCTACCCCCTCAATCCCCCATGTTGCATCTCCTCTCCCTCATATCAGGGAGATCATATGATAGTTGTCTTTCTCCGATTGACTTATTTCGCTAAGCATGATACCCTCTAGTTCCATCCACGTCGTCGCAAATGGCAAGATTTCATTTCTTTTGATGGCTGCATAGTATTCCATTGTGTATATATACCACATCTTCTTTATCCATTCGTCTGTAGATGGACATCTAGGTTCTTTCCATAGTTTGGCTATTGTGGACATTGCTGCTATAAACATTCGGGTGCACGTGCCCCTTCGGATCACTACATTTGTATCTTTAGGGTAAATACCCAGCAGTGCAATTGCAGGGTCATAGGGTAGTTCTATTTTCAACATTTTGAGGAACCTCCATGCTGTTTTCCAGAGTGGTTGCACCAGCTTGCATTCCCACCAACAGTGTAGGAGGGTTCGAGGGGAGAATTTTTAATCTGTGAATTTAGTGGTGGGAGTTTTGACTTTAGTGTAATTTTCTGCTGTATCTGTTTTAAAGACAAAGTCAAATCCACCGCCAATATCTTTGATGATGAGGAAGGAGATCTGTTCCAAGAAAAAGCAGCTGCTTTGCCAGAAGCCACTGTGACTCGGACAGAGGAAAATAAAGCAAGGGCAGAGAAAAAGGTGAGCAGGAAGGAAACTTAACGTAGTGAAGCCTTGTTAAGTGTTGATTTGGGGCATCTTGTGAGTCCGTCTGGAACCCAGAGGGAAGTGGTGTTTCCTTTCAGGTGTATGGTGAAGGACTTGAATCATACAGCAAGGTGAAAGAACACTGAGCACTGACATCCGAATACCTACCACCTAGATTGTGGAATTGTTTGGATTTTGCCTTGCTCAGTGGGTTTTACCTCCATGGATGATCTGTTCCTGAACCAGTTATCATGTTAAGGGTTACAAAAGAACGTTTTTCCAATTCTCTCATTTCTTCTGTATTAGCTAACATTTTTCCAAACAGAACCGAAGAACTTTCTTTCCACTTTCTTTCCTGATTTTTAAGTTGTCACTGTAGGATTATGGATTCTCTCTTCAACCTGTTATAAACCATTAGCAATCATTGTTTTTGTTTGTTTGTTTTAAATGAACCTGTGTTTGGCTAAGAGGATGCATCCCCATCAGCCTTTAAGCTCTTCTGGCTGTTGTCCCTTTCCTTGGTATCCTACATAGCTTGATCTGTCCTCTTTCTTTCTCTCTCTCTATTTTAACTTTGTTTGTTTGTTTATTTAATGATTGTTTATTTTACAGAGAGAGCGTGTGCACACATGTGCATGAGGGGGTGGGGCAGAGGGAGAGGGGGAGAGAGAATCTCAAGCAGACTCCTCCTAGGCATGGAGCCTGACACAGGAATCGATCCCAGGACCCTGAGGTCATGACCTGAGCCTCAAATCAAGAGTTGGATGCTTAACGGACTGAGCCACCCAAGTGCCCCTATTTATTTATTTAGTAATCTTTACACCCAGTATGGGGCTCGAACTCATGACCTTGAGATCAAGAGTTGCATGTTCTTCCAATCGAGCCAGCCAGGTGCCCTGATCATCCTCTTTCCAAAGCACCTCTTGTGTCCTTTCTATGAAACCCAGACCTTCCCACTGCCGACCACTTGTGCCTTAGCATTCAGTTCTGGCCGGCTCCTAGGGGTAGCCTGCCTTTCTCTGCTGGCTCCAACGATATATGTCCCATTTGGGTACTGAATACCCGGATCCACCAGATATACCCTCTGGCTTAACTTGTTTTTCTCTTCTCCTGCAGTTCCCTCTGCCTGACCTGTCCTCGCTTGTACATCTCCTGTGTTTAGGCTTTGTCCTGAGAAATTTATTTTATTGAGGAACTATTTTTTTCTTCTTTCCTAACTTATACCGATTTTTAAATTCTCATGATTCTTCTTTTGCATTAATTCTTCGTACGTGTTTAAGGTCTGCATCTTATTCCCCTGGCATATGGCCTGGGTGCCTTACCTGAGCAGAGACCCAGTCTGTATTCCAAATGAATGTTTGAATAAACCCTCATTTCTGTTTATCTTGTTTGTTAACCTTTAGGTTTTTGGTTCTCCCCCCCCCCCCATCAAGGTTACCCTTCCTTCCAGCAAAAATCCCAAGCTCTTGCCAGAAACAAAGACTCAAAAAGGTTTATTTTCAGATGAAGAGGACTCTGAGGTAAGAAATTCTCGTTCTTAGTTCTAGGGAACTAGTCTTGGATATGACAAAATATTTCTAAATCAGGGTTTTTTAGTAGAGGTATAAGACCTTTTATTAAATACTTCTTTTTTTGGAAATTCATGTTTTGAGAACACATGGTGTTTAGAAAGCAGTATGTGTAGTAATACTTTGCACTGTTGGGTTTGAATCCAGTGCATCTCCTGGGAGAAAAATACTCTCTTGAGGATGCTCAAATCTCAGGTTCTTTGTTGATCCATGGTGTGGTGAGGTGCCTTTACCAGAACAGAAATCAACAAGCTGTCTCCTTTTTCAGTAGTCTCATTGAGTAACGAGCATAGTGCCGCATGGTATGTATTCTGGCATAGCCTTTTATCTTGTGACCAGTAACGGTTTGTGGGCTGGCAGTGTTTGCAGACAGCCTCGGTTCTTGAAGGTTCCCATCTGGAAGCATCTTTCTAGTGGAACAGCAACCCTCTCACAAGTGTCTCTCACAGGCCTAGGTCCTTTTAGATCTGATTTCATGCCTCAATCAAGAGTTAGATGCTTAATGGACTGAGCCACCCAGGCGCCCCTATTTATTTAGTAATCTTTACACCCAGTATGGGGCTCAGGGGATCAGAGACCTGTCTGAAAATGTAATGGGCGTTGTAAATCCCCTTTACAGAAAAATATATGGACATGGCAGAAATTTAATGTCAATAAATTGTGAACTCTGGATTAAGCTTTTGTGGTTACTTTAGGGGATCAGAGACCTGTCTGAAAATGTAATGGGCATCGTAAATCCCCTTTACAGAAAAATGTATGGACATGGCAGAAATTTACATGTAATGTCAATAAATTGTGAACTCTGGATTAAGCTTTTGTGGTTACTTTGCACTAACAGCCAGGATGGACGTACAACTCTTTGGAAGTGGAGTGATTGCCATTGATGTAAATAAAACCCATGAGGCTTATATTTCATTGACGGCCAGTGTACAGAAGATAGGAACTAACCAGACTCCAGTTAAGCCAAACTCCTGACACATGAGCACAGCATGGTGGGGCCTCGCACTCCAGTCTCATCCCACGCTCCCGGCTTCCTCATCCTCAAGCACACCTGCACTGACTCCTGCCCTCTGGGAGTGCTTGTCCTAGAATCTGGATGCCTTGCTTCCTTCCTTCTTACAGTTTTTTTTTTTTTTTTGAGGCCTCCTCTGACGATCCTTTGCATGATTGCAAGCCCGCCAGCACTCGCCACACCGTACTCCTTGCGTTCTCTTCTGCTCTGTTGTTCCCCACGATATGTGTTGCTATGTGACATTTCATGTGTACCCGTTCATTACTTCAGTCCCAACTAGAATAAGCTCCATGAGGGCAGGCCTTTTTGTCTCCTCCTATACCTCTAACACTTAGGCTAGTGCTCGGCCTTTGGTAAGCCAATTTAAGAGTTGTTGACTACATGAAAAAACCAAATGTGAGCAATTTCAGTGACTTAAAATGTGTTCCGGTTCCTTATTAACTGTGAAATAAATCATTCCCAAACTTAGTGGTATCAAACACCAGTAAGTTTTATTATCTCCTATGGTTCTAGAACCGGACTGGGTTCAGCCAGGCACTTGTCAGTTAGGGTCTCTCATGTGGTTCTGGTCTGAAGGTGGCTGGGCTGAGAATCCTTTCACTCCTGTGTCCGGTAGCTGGGCAGAAAGACTCAGACAGCTGGGGCTCTGGGGGCACCCTTCTCCATCTTTCTGTGGTCTCCTGGCATGGCAGTTGCAGGGAAGGTGGGTTCTTAAGTGGTGGCGCAGGGCTTCAAAGTGAGATTGCCCAGAGAGCAGTGCAGAGGCCATATTGCTCTTTGTAACCTGGCCTTGGAGGTCAGCATGGTCGAGATTCCAGGTGGGGCGATGCAGACTCTACTTGTTGGTGGTAGGATTGTATAAGAATTTGCAGACAGGTTTTACTACCACCACCGAAGGCTTTGTCCCATGTGCATTGTCATAAATTGTTATTACTAGATGCTGTCGGGGTACTTATGCAAGGAAAAGTGAGACAAAGAAATCTTTCTGTAAGTGAAATCTTGCCATTGTGTAAAATGCAGGAGAAGCTGTCGCTCCCCCCATGTGGCCTCTTTATCTCAACAGACCCGTGGGACTCCGTGGGGTCCAGGTGAATCCACTGGGCTGAGAAGAGCTCTTCTCAGTTAATGAATTCATCAAGTCTGTGTTTGAGAGGAGGCATTGATGCCATAATAAAAAGAAATACCCAGAGAGCTCTCAGAAACTGTTCTCGTCCTATTTAATTGTCTGGCTCTTGGCTATTGATGTTTCTGTCCTAAGGGAATAGGTATCCTATTTTTATGTTTTTAGTTCATGCAGCTCAGTTTGCATCATAGGCTGACACCACATGAAGTTTCTTCAGAGTCTAGTAGATCTTTTGCAGCATCTGTTATCTATAGTTCAAGTAGAATACCAAACATTTTAAAATAAATCTGGATTTGTATATATTTGGAAGAAATAATATACTTTTATAAGGGGAGAGGAGAGTGTTAGTAAATAAAACAGAGTCATAGATGCAGTAATTTGGGAATCTAGCCTCTACTTCCGTTATTGAATCTGTTTAATTGCTCCAATACTCTGGGCAAAAAAAGGAAGTCATTGTTACTTTTTTTTAGCAGGATAAGAGATCAATTGGGAAATGTTGTCCATGTGGGAGTTTAGAAACCCCAGAGTTCCAGTGAGGCCACCTGGAGTTCCATGTGGGCCTCTTCCTTCTCACACGTGGGTGTCCATGCTGCACCCGCCAGGACAAACTGACGTGTCTTCTCAGCCAGCTTCCCTCTCACGGAGAGACCTAGACTCACGCAGCCATCATGCCATAGTCTTCAGTGTTCTATATTTAACTGATACTTTAAAAGCTAATCTGTCTTGTTAACCAGGAACTTTAATCTTGGTCCAACAGGATTTGTTTTCTTCTCAAAATGTGAGTAAGTCAAAAGATGCATCTCTCCAGCCTAGCAAACTCCCCACATCAGTCTCGCTTTTTGATGACGAAGATGAAGAGGTAAATGGTATTACTGCAATGCAAGATAAATAGGTTTTTGATGAGTAGAAAACCGTTGCTGATGTAGCTTTATAGTCGGAGGCTCATACAGTAGAACAAGGTGATGAGAGGCAGTGAAACAATCTGAGGCTTATATAACAAAAATATTTTAGTTTTTGTCTCTGCCTTCTTCCTTGACTCCTAGCTGTACAATGGGCAGGACATTAGATTATTATTTTTTTAAAGATTTTATTTATTTGAGAGAGAGCGCACAAGCAGGGGGAGTAGCAGACAGAAGGAGAGGGAGAGGCAGGCTCCCTACTGAACAGAGATCCTGCTACGGGGCTGGATCTCAGGACTGCGGGGGTCATGACCTGACCTGAAGGCAGACACTTAACCAACTGAGCCACCTGGGTGCCCTATGGACATTAGATTCTTCTTCTTCTTCTTCTTTTTTTTTTTTTTTTTAAAGATTTTATTTATTTCACACAGAGAGAGATCACAAGTAGAGAGAGAGAGAGGAGGAAGCAGGCTCCCTGCCTAGCAGAGAGCCTGATGTGGGACTCGATCCCAGGACCCTGAGATCATGACCTGAGCTGAAGGCAGAAACTTAACCCACTGAGCCACCCAGGCAGCCCCTGGACATTAGATTCTTGACTCAGCTTTTAATGGAAGGCTTTGTAGATTTCATTTTAAAAATCTGTCTTTAAGAAAATACTTTTCAGGGGCACCTGGGTGGCTCAGTGGGTTAAGCCTCTGCCTTCGGCTCGGGTCATGATCCCAGGGTCCTGGGATCGAGCCCCGAATCGGGCTCTCTGCCCGGGAGGGAGCCTGCTTCCTCCTCTCTCTGCCTGCCTCTCTGCCTACTTGTGATCTCTCTGTCAAATAAATAAATAAAATCTTAAAAAAAAAAAAGAAAGAAAATACTTTTCAGAGAATGTCTTTATTATATCCAATGACCTATGAGAATGTCTTGGATAAAGCGCAAATAGAAGACAGCCATGTCCTTACCTTGTTTTTCTTTTCTACCCTGGATGAGAGAGCAAAGTGGGGGAAGTAAATAAGAGGGAAGACGAATCAAACCTTCTTCTTTATGCACTACTGTGCAGTGGTCAAGCTCATGGGCTTTGGCACCAGACCCCTGCATTCACCTGCAAATCAGGGACCTTGACGAAGTGACTTAAACTTCCCAAATCCTATATGGCTTAATAGTATGTGGAGTCATTGTGGCAGCTGGAACAGCTCATGTACAGCTCTTGGCACTGTGCGTGGCATATAGTAAGTGCATGGGAAGTGTTCACTGTTGTCATTAGAATCTTTATCGGATAGCAGTTCATTTGCCCTTCCTGCCTTCCCATACTTTGCTTAAAGCTTCCCTTTATCAAATCTTAACGTTTTAGGGCTATTCATCTGCTGTGGTATATTGTTAAGAGTATTTTTTTGTCTAACTTGGGTTCAGGCGCTCTGATGATTTTGTTTCTATTACCTTAATGAAAATAATAGATACTTTTGGAATGCTTGACTGTACAAAAATCAGTAAATGCCATTGAACCTGAGAATCAGCTCTTTAGTAGGCCAGTGATTTTATTTGGTAAACTGTTTCTTATGTTTGTATCGTCTCTTTAAAATTAGCCAGAAAACACAAGTCATTCCTTCCCACTGTCCCAGGTATGTGTCTTTTGTAGGTGAGAGAGTGGAGAAAGCTCCCAGTTTCTCTCTCTAATTCATTGCTCTGGTTTCTAAGTCATAGAAAGCTGTGTAAGTTGTTGCCTGTCACACAGTCTGGACTGCTCTCACTGATGAGCATAGAGGGCCCACATATAGCTGGCCTGAGTGGGGCCAGGTTTCCTCCTATCTCTGTGACCTTGGCCTCTTCCCACTCCCTCCCAAGTGTTTTGCCTTTGAGTTCCATATGGTCTGTTCGCTTCTGTGGATGGAGAATACAGTTAGAGAAGATTATAGACTGTTGTTTTAGGGTTATCTGTAGGAGAAAAGTGGGATTTACTGGCATTTTGTGTTTTCCCCCTTAAGGTATTATATGTATTCTGTACTTGATTAAAGACTTATTCTTCAACGGTTTGACATGGAAGATTGTCTATTTTTTGCTTTATGTCATACTCTTCTGCCATTTGTTTTTGTAGGATAATCTTTTTGCGGCAGCAGCTGCTAAGCAGTCATCATCTCTTCTAACTCAGAGCCAAGAAAAAGCAAAACCATCTGAGCCCTCCAGAAAGAAAGCATCTGCTTTGTTGTTCAGCAGTGATGAGGAGGTGGGTGGAAAGTTTCTCCTGGAGAAGAGCAAGAGGTTGTTTGATGGGGTTTAAGAGTTACAACTATCCTAAACATTTTCTTTTTTCCTACCTATTTTATATCCAGTGAAGTTTAGTCACCAAAGATTTTGTTCATAAAACTGTCTCATTTTTTTCTGGAAGAAGGATATTTAGTATAGTATATTAATGTAAAAATTAATGTTTTCAGAGAAAAGTCGAGAATAAAAGAAGTATGTATCTTAAATTATAATATATGCCAATACAGATGAGTTAGGAATATTTTATATTGTTAAATGATTATTATGTTTCATGAATCAAGAACTGTAGCTAGACATGGTAGGAATATCCTCTGTAAGTTTAACTCCTTTTTTGTGAGTTTTAACAATATTTTTATTTGCTGTCTAGGTACAGATTAGCAGAGCTAGTAGTGAATATGGTTTAGTTGCTGATTTAATTGTATAGAAAAAGATCTTAAATATAATGACATTACAGACCCTGAGCATTAAAAATCTTTTTGCATTAAAATAATTGTTTTTTATTTTAACATTGTAGGCAAGTTTTGAAGGCATGATGTGGATGGAGAAATTATAGACATAGTAATGTGTTTTATTGGAAGCAACTTAAAATGATACAATATAATTTGCTTTTTCTACTCAAACATATGAATTTTATGATGGATTTTCCATTTTTTTTTTCTCTCTAGCATTGTTTTCAGTTGTTCTCCCCATAGTAATGGCCAACTCTCTGGAATTTTTCCTACACAGTATTTAAGTGGTTCAGGGAAAATAAAAATACAATTGACTTTTGAACAATGTGGGAAATAGGGGTATTGACCTCTTGTACAGTGGAAAATTGTCATGTAGCTTTGGACTCTCCAAAAACTTAACTACCAATAGCCTACTGTTGACCAGAAGCCTTGCCAATAACATGAGTAGTTGGTTAACACTTAGTTTTATATGTTACATGTATATATGGATTATGCGTTGTATTCTTACAATAAAGCAAGCTAGAGAAAAATTGTTAAGATAAGGAAGGGAAAATACATTTATAGTACTGTACATAGATTTATTGAAAAAATCCACATGCAGTTCAAACCCATGTTGAAGGGTCAATCGTTTTAGCTAAAGCTGGGAATAACAGTATTTGCTCAGTAAAGATAACCAAGGTTCTAGAATAGTTACTTTCCCCACCTTGGCTACCCATTGGAATCACCTGGAGAAAATGAAAAGTGTACTTTTACTTAATTGTACTCCTGTAGATTCTGAGTGGTTTGGTATATGGCCTGCCACTGGAATGTTCTAAAGCTCTCCTGGGAGAGCCTCACTACACTAGAGGAGTACTTCTCAAACCATGACATGTCAAGAAATCACCTGGGCATCTTATTATGAATGCAGACTCTAATTTAGAAAGTCTGGGCTGGAATCAGAAGTCTGTATAACATATGCCGCTGCTTGTGAACCCCACTTTGCTTTTCAAAACTCTAGATTCTAGAGACCAAAGGACCACTTAAGGAAGTGTTCAGGAGTTCCTGTGTTTGAGAGCATAGCCTTAATGCTTTCTAAAGGTCTTAAGATTTAGGCTTTTGTGGTGAAAGGGTCACTAGCAGCTTTCTTTCTTTTTTGCTTTTTAAGGATTAATTTATTTGACAGAGAGCAAGCAAGCACAAGCAGGGGGAGCAGCAGAGGCAGACAGAGAAGCAGGCTCCCCACTGAGCAGGGAGCCCCACGCGCACGCAGGGCTCCATTCCAGGACCCTGGGGTCATGACCCGAGCCTGGAGACTTAACTGACTGAGCCATCCAGGCCTCCCACTAGCACTTTCATTGTGTCTTGTTTAGATGTGCATTGTGTGAGCTTTTCATACATTTTTTTCCAGTCTGCTTTAAGATCTTTAAAGTATCATTTTCCTCAAAAGTTGCGTGTTCTTGATTTTTTTTTTTTTTAAACATTCCTCTTTCTTCTCATCCCCCTCTATTCATAAGTTTGAATCTGCTAAGGGAGACAACTTCCCCTGTCCTAACCCAGAACAAAACCGTAGAGGGAAGAAACATGTGGTGATAGAGGAAGGCATAAGGTCAGGACTGGAGGTTAAAGAGCCTAGATGTCTAGACTTGAGTTCAGAGAAAAGCCCCAGATGTGAACTTTCTTCAAGAATGATATACTTAGGGGCACCTGGGTGGCTCAGTGGGTTAAAGCCTCTGCCTTCGGCTCAGGTCATGATCCCTGGGTCCTGGGATTGAGCCCTGCATTGGGCTCTCTGCTTGGTGGGGAGCCTGCTTTCCCCTCTCTCTCTCTGCCTCCCTCTCTACCTACTTGTGATCTCTGTCTGTTGAATAAATAAATAAAATATAAAAAAAAGGGAATGATATACTTAAATAATTAGTTTAAATGCAATTTAGTTTAATGAATGTAAGTTTCATTTTACTTCCAGGTTCCTTAGTCTGAATTGCCACAGGATTTTAATATATATTTTATATTTTAAGGACCAGTGGAATATTGCTGATTCACAGACAAACTCAGCATCTGACAACAGGTCTAAACTTAGGGATTCTGGCACCACTCAGGAGCAGGAGGCCAAGGCTGTGAAAAAGACCAGTCTCTTTGAGGAGGATGATGAAGATGATCTGTTTGTTGTTGCTAAGGACAGGTGAGATAGTCATTGTAAGAAATTGTTTAACCAGTGTCTGTGGTAATAAGTAAAGGTATTTGATTCACAAGATGTCAGTTACTTGGGGTGCCATGATAATCATTCATTACTTAGTAGTCATACAAGGGAGAACATCTTTGATTTTCACTTGTAGGGTATTTTCCCCCCAATGCTGGGAAATGTTTTTCTTAGCGGATTTATCTAATTTCTTCTACTTAGTATTTTTTTCAACCCCTAAACATTATTTTTCTTTGCTGGGGATTCAAGTGCAGTTTGTTACCTTTTTTGTTTTCTTCTGGGATACCCTATAGAACGTAAAGTTTGAAAAAATTTTGTTTGAAGGTTGGTTCTCTGCATAGCTGGTGTCAGCCCAGTGGCTGGTGACTCTTCACTGCTCTGGCTGCTCCCCACATGGATACTTGGACTAAAGCCCGCGGAATGTTTTGTAGACTGCACATGGGCCCTGTTGGTGGTGTACCATGCTGCTTTCACAGATACTAGCAAGTGTAGGAGAGCATGTGGAAGAATTGTTGCCCTCCCACAATGCTGGTGGCAATGTCAGATGGTTTCACTTTAGAAAACAGTCGAGCAGTTCCTTAAAAAGTTAAATGTGGAGTTACCGTATGACTTAATTTCACTCTTAGGTAGATGCTCAAGGGAAATGAAAATACGTCCAGCCAAAAACTTGTATGTGAATGTTTGTTATAGCCTTATTCATAGTAGCCAAAAAGTGGAAACAAGCCAAACATCCTATCAACAGATGATAGGATAAAGAAAATGTGTTATGTCCATACAGTGGACTCTTAACTCAGCAATAACAAGGAATAAAATATTGATACATGCTACAGCATGGATGAACCTTAAATACTGTGTTAATTGAAAGCAGCCAGTCACAGGACCACATGTATGGTTCCATTTGTGTATAATAATCCCAAAGAGATAAATCTATAGAGACAGAAAGTAAATTAGTGTTTGCCTGGGGCTGAGGGGCAAGGAGAATTGGGAGTGATTATTAACAGGCATGGGGTTTCATCCTGGGTTGATGGAAATATTGTGAAGTTAGATGGTGGTGTTAGTTACACAACTCTACTAAAAACCAGTGAATTTCATACTATATTATAAAAGGGTAAATTTTATGGTATGTAAATTATATCTCAAAACCCTTCTGAAAAAAGAACGAAGAGCTGTGACTCTAACAAGTTGTGAAATACTGCCTTGTGAGCAGGGCACTCACACGTCCTGGCTTGTCTGGACAGCCCCGGTTTGTGCCCGTCATTCCAGCATGCTTGTTGTTAATTTCCCTGTCATTCTCAGAAATGTCCTGTTTTAGGCCATAGGCTCTGGTTATCTTCACATTTGCTGATATCTGCAATTTCAAATAAATCAAAATACGCAACCTGTTATTTACAGTGAGAAATACCCTAGTTCACTGAGCAGCGTGTTTTTCTTCTGAGGACAGAGCTCCATGGGAGGCCCCAATTTAACCAGTAGTTGCTGAGTCTTTTGTTTTCTGTTGTAGCTCTGTCCAGAGAGCTAACTCATTTTCTCTAGCTTACCTTCAGAATCTGTCATCATGTACTTTTTGTGGGTTGGTTTGGTGTTTTGTTTTGTTTTTAGAAATTGTTCAGAAAATCATGCCTAAGATGTTTTCCTGCTGTAGCAGCTTAATGAGGTTTCGGTATTCTTTAGGCATCCGACATAGTTGTAAATATTTTGTGATCACTCATCACCAAGTAGTGAAATATTTTGGTTATAATTTGTGTAAATTTTTAGTGGTATATATCCATAGAGGCTTGTTAAATTCCACCATACTGTGGCTTTTTGCTTTTATAACTTCTTTAAGGTATAGCCTTAATGTTTAACCTTCTTCGGTATATATGTCTAACTACGTACACTCAAGGGTTTGGTTACTTGTGCTCCCTAGTCTGTGATGCTTAGGTTTTTAAACATTTTTTTTAAGATAGGCAGAAGTCAATATTAAACTAATGAATAAGCTACATAGATTGTGCCTTGCTAGTAATTAAACATACGAAAAAGATTATGATATGTATACTTGTGTATATATATTAATTATGTCCTAACGTACGTAGATGTAGATGGTGAACAATTTACTGAAATGATGTGTTAGTATCATTTTTACTTAGCTAAAATTGGATTTATTTTATTTTTATTTAAAAAAAGATTTTATTTATTTCACAGAGAGAGACCGTGAGAACGCGAACACAAGCAGGGGGAATGGGAGAGGGGGAAGCAGGCTTCTCACTGAGCAGGGAGCCCAATGCAGGGCTCAATCCCAGCACCCTGGGATCATGACCTGAGCCGAAGGCAGATGCTTAACAGTTGAGCCACAGGTGCCCCTAAAATTGAATTTAAAGTTTTTGTTACATTGGTAATTGTGTAGTGTGCTAGTTGGATGACTCTTTATCACATAGTGAAAACTGGAACTTGACCTTTCAGTTCATTTTCTGTTCTGGATTCCCCACGTCTAGTGCTAAGCCTCTGTGTGATTCTCCACTGTTGTATTTCTGTCCATTAAAAGTCCTGACCAGTATTTGTTCTGGCAGGTGTTTACTGGTCACCTTCTCTGTAGGGGCCAGGGCAGAATCCTAGGTGAGGAGGTAGGTAAAGATAGGCTAGAGGAAGGTGGTGAGGAGAGCTGTGGCTGAAAGAGCCCAGTATGTTTTTACTCCTTCTTTCTTTTTTTTTAAGATGTTTTATTTATTTATTAGAGAGAGAGAGAGAGAGCATACAAGGAGAGTGAGAGGGAGATGCAGACTCCTGCTGAGCAGAGAGCCTGACACAGTACTTGATCCTAGGACCCTGGGGTCATGACGCGAGCTGAAGGCAGATCCTCGACTGACTGAGCCACCCCGGCGTGCGCTCCCCCAGCTCCCCCCCCTTTTTTCTAATATTTTAACTTCATTCTGCTTTTTTGTTTTTAAGTAGGCTCCACACCAACATGGGGCTTGAACACATGACCCTGGGATCAAAGGTTGCATGCTCCACCAACTTAGCCAGCCAGGCACCCCCTTCCCCTCTCCAGTATATTCTTTATTGAAAACAGATGCTAGAGATCCCTAGTTTCTGTACTTCTCAAGAATTCTAGAAAGCTAGCAGTTGCTTTAAAATCTAATAATTCAAATCTTTACACCATTTTTACTCCAACCCTACCTCTCTTCCCAGCATCCCCAACCATGCTTTTAAATACTTGGCCTAAAAATAAAATGAAAAAAAAAAAAAAAAATACTTGGCCAAGCTAACTACTAGTGCACCTATAGTGAGTCAAAGGGAAAGATGAAGAGGCCCTCAAACTTCTACATATGGATGAGAGCCGGAGGCTGATGATATGTTAGACACAAATTGCACCCATTTTTAAGGTTTTTCTGGTTTCTTTTTAACTATGTAAGGTCAGCGATGACTTGGGTGTTTTAGTTGTAGGTGGGTTCCTATAACTATGGCCTAGAGGGAATATTGTATGTATTTTTTAATCACATTTGCCTTATTTGACCTTTTGTTTGATTGTACAGCCAAAAGAAGCCCCAGAGAGTGTCACTCCTCTTTGAAGACGATGCTGACAGTGGAAGCTCTCTCTTTGGCTCTCCTCCTGCATCTGTTCCTCCTACAACAATGGTATTTGTAGCTTCCTAGGTCCAGGAAATACCCTAGAGGCGATGTCACATGAGGAGTGAAACTTCCCTGAATCAGCCCCTGAAACCGATCTTGGAGGCTGAGTCTAATGGAAAGTCCCATTTGCCTAGTTTTAGAAAGAGGTCTTCTATTAGTGGTATTTTATAGATGAAACACAAGCACAAAGCGTGGAGGAAAGGTTTCCTCCGTGTCATGCACCCCCTTCGGCATCAGGGGTAGGGATCTGGAGTCTCATGGGAGAGCGCTGCTGCAGTCCTGGTGGGGGTCACCAGGCTCAGCCGCAGCCGTTTGGAATCATGCTAACATTAGACCAGGCCGGAAAGGCACACGTTATTCCTTTTAGGAGCACATTTCAAGTACTAACACTTTTTACTACTGTCAGTAGCCAGTCAGGAAAAGGGAAGGAAATTCTGGCACGTGCTATAGCATGGATGGACCTTGAGGACTTCACACTGAGTGAAATAAGGCAGTCAGAAAAAGATAGTATATGATTCCACTTAGACGAGGTACCTGGAGGAGTCAACTTCCAAGAAACTGAAAGTAGAACTGTGGTTTCTAGGGGCTGGGGGGAGAGGGAAACGGGGAGTCTTTTAATGAGTACAGAGTTTCGGTTTTGCAAGATGGAAAAATTCTGGAGGTTGGTTGCCTAACAGTGTGAATATTCTTAGCACTACTGAACCATATACATGGTTAAGATGGTCAATTTTATGTTTTTTAACGAGAGTAAAAAAAATTTTTTTTTTTTGTAGTTAAAAGGATGTGATAAGAAAAAGTCAATTGGTGGCTATCCGGTGTAAATGATTCTGGTGACTACATGTACGTGACGTCACTACCACAGTCACCTAAGCTAAAAAATTTAGCCAGTCTTGGTGATAGTTACATCAAAAAGGAGTATTAAGGAACGAGAGGAAGGTGGGATTATGATAATAGTTGTTCAGGGAACCCAGGCGTACTGGAATCCTGCTCTGGCCTGCCATTCATCCCTCCCCAACTCCTTCCGTTAGTGGGTATATGTGAGCGTGTGCACATAGAACAAAGTGAGGCCAAGTGCTGGTTTACTACCAGCTGGCAATTGCTAACAGCCCCAAAGGGGAGTGTAAAACTTTTTAGGCTAGACTCCATGGAGACATCCTTTATCTGGCTCGGTTAGCCTAAAAGGCCAAGAATCAAGTCATGTCACAGCCTGCTGTCAGGCCTTCAGTCCCAACTTCAGGCCCTTCAAATTTGGCATGTGATAGAGGCAAAAAGACCCACATGACAGAGAAGAAGGGATGAGCCCCTGGGCTGTCTCCCATGTGCCTTCTTTAAAAAGGTTTAGGAAGTGCGTAGAGAATGCAAAGTCCTTACTCTCCTCCCAGAGGAGTCATCAGTAACTGTGTGTTGTCAGCTCTTTCAGGCCTGCTCCCTGGCACCCCGTGTCTGTTTTATTTAAGTGAGATCAAGTTATACATTTTTATGCATCTTTTTTCTCATCCTGCAGAATGTTTTTCATTTTCATAAGCTTGAGCTTATTCTTTTTCGCCACTCTTGGTATTCCCTGTAACTATTGGGACATGTGTAACTGACTTTGGCTTAGATGGAGTAACTGTTACTGTTTCCTTCTAGTTTATTAGGGATGTTTCTTCCCATCCCTACTGCCTTATCATATTTAGCCTTGACTTGAGATAATTTTATATCTTACTTCCCCATGATTGCTTCTTCCTTTCTTCCTCTGCTCTCCTTGCCGTTGCCCTGGTTCTGTTCGGAAATACAACCCGGTCCTGTCTTGTCCTTGTCACAAATACTTCAGCTGAGCCTCCCATGCTGCCTGTAATCTCATTCAAGTGGCACTCCTCTTTACCACCCTCACTCACCATGTGCTCTAGGTGACTCACCCTGTCTCACAATACTCCAGGGGTCCTTATTGTCTTCCTGATCTGGAAATAGTCTTCATATTTTTAGACATAGGACAAACATTAACTTGTCCTGTGAAAGCTTGCCAGACCAGGCACATGTCAGTTGATGATTTAGGAATTTTTTTTTTTTCCACCATATTCCCATTAAGTGGAATTGTACCAGAAGCTTTCAGCATGGGGAGGAGCATGCTGCCTTCCCTGCTGCTGCTTCTGAGGTTCTTGTCCTCTTCTCCTTGAATCATCCATCCTTGAATCTCCCTTAAAGAAGACATCAGGTGGTTAAAAGAGTCAGATCTGAGTGGTTTTCTTCTGTAGATTATAAATAAAAACTTCTACTCTGGATAAATGAGCATTAATTTAATAAATACTAAAGGTTCTAGAAATGGAAAACTTCTTTCTACCTGTAGTAATAGTGATTATTAAATGAGACAAAAATCAGAGATCAGCATCTTAAGTAGCTGAACAAACTGCACACAGAATTGTACCATTTGTGAAATATAAGCACCTCTGGACAACAATATAGAAAAGATTTTTTGTTGTTGTTCAGAGATCTTAGAATATTTTAAAGTTAGATGTGACTTAGTTATCAACCTATCAGTGAAATTAATTTCATGATCAAGAAGAATACAGCTTATCTTTAGGAACATTTACAACCAAAAGTTTGGGTGGCATTTTTCTTGATTTAAGAGACCGTGTTTATTTATTTATTTAAAAAAAATTTTTTTTTAAAGATTTTATTTATTTATTTGACAGAGAGAGATCACAAGTAGACAGAGAGGCAGGCAGAGAGAGAGAGAGGGAAGCAGGCTCCCCGCTGAGCAGAGAGCCCGATGCGGGCCTCGATCCCAGGACCCGAGATCATGACCTGAGCCGAAGGCAGCGGCCCAACCCACTGAGCCACCCAGGCGCCCTTATTTTTAAATTTTTTAAAAGATTTTATTTATTTATCTGTCAGAGAGCGAGAGGGAGAGAGAGCGAGCACAGGCAGACAGAATGGCAGGCAGAGGCAGAGGGAGAAGCAGGCTCCCTGACAAGCAAGGAGCCCGATGTGGGACTCGATCCCAGGATGCTGGGATCATGACCTGAGCTGAAGGCAGCTGCCCAACCAACTGAGCCACCCAGGCGTCCCAAGAGACCGTATTTAAATCTCGTTTCTTACCCAGACCGACTTTTGCATCGAAGTTGTATGTAGTTCTCCTCGAGACCAGCGCATTCCACAAAAGTTTCTTCCTTTAATCGTTTCAGTATTGCCTGATCTCTTCTGAAACTGTTTCTTTGGATTTCCAGTCTTTTATTTCAGGTTCAAATGATTATGCGTTTTAAGGACCTCTTCTTAACAATAATCAATCATCTTACCCTATTTTTACTTCCTTTGTAATTTTTTCTCTCATAGTTAGTAGGGTTCTTTGATTTCCCAAATCTGTCTTCCTGACTTGATTTAGATACTGCTTCGGAGCGTACTTCCTCATAACACCTAGTCTAGCTGATATGACAGAGTTACAGTTTTTTTCCTCAAGAATTTTTGATCAATCCTTTGCCCGAAGGATGCCAGTAATTCTAGACAAGGCACATAACCTCAGTTTTCTAATCTCTGAATTCCCTGCCTCCCATGTAAGCAACAGATGGGAGATGAGACAAAGTGCTTGCAAACTTGCGTTGACCACCTGCTTGGTATAAGACACCATGACTGGCTGTGGCGATATATAATCCTTTCAGTGAACAGACAGATGTATGATTGCTATTAATGTACACTAGGAAGCAAGTGAAGTGAAGGCTCGGAAGAGGGATAAATAATCTTACCAGCGTAGCAGCTATACTTACTAGGTAGAAAGAGAACGGGGAAACCTTCATGGGTGACCTTGAGCTGGGCTGCGCTTGAAAGATGAGGGTTTGCTTCTCCGGTGAGGAGCAAGCACGGAAGTGTGAAAGTTTACGGTAGGTGTAGGGAGTAGAGAGGGTTGATAGGGCACAGATGGATAAAGTGAGAAAATGAAGTGTCAGTTGATTATCCTGTTTAGCATTTGCTTAACACAAATAGTGCAGGCGTGGGGTGGGAGATGAAGTAATCTGGGGGGCATTTTATTTTAGCAGGGCCCTCTGGATGATGTCACTGAGCTGGAAAGGGAGGAGGGAAGCAGGAGACTAGTAGCTGTGTGGGTGGCAGAGGTCAGGGTCTAGGTGATGGCAGTGTCTGTGAAGGGGACGGACACGTGGAGACAGGTGCGGGTGTTGTAGCCGAAGGTGTGAAGCATTGTGTCTGGGGGTGGTGTTTTTTCCTTTGCCCTGTTTGTGCGTCCTTCGCTGTCGCGCCCTTTCTCTCCTGCCATCACGTTTCGCTCACTCGAGGACTGTGGTTTCACCTTGTTCTTTGGGTTGTCACGCTGGTTAAGCACACTTTTGTTTTTAAGGATGTCACCTACTCTTCTTTTGCTAGAAAAAAGAGCCTGTCCCTGAGGTACCACCTTTGCTGTTCAGTGATGAAGAAGAGAAGGAGGCACCATTCGGAGTGAAACCCGTGGATAAGAAGGTTGAGGGCGCCAAAGAGCCGTCTGAACTGGAGCGTGCTCTCGTGGCGGAGGAGGCAGAGAAGGTAGCCTTTTTTTGGCGTGTCCATTCTGTTGTTTGTTTCTTGTGTCTTGTAAAACACACACACACACACACACAAATGCACACACCCTTACCTTTTTCTATCACAGAAAACAGATGGCAAATTTGTTGAAGATTTTGAAAAAACTGAAAAGCCTGAAGAAGAAAATCTGGTGCCACCATTGAGGGAAATGTTCACCATTGTTCTTGCTGTTCAGCCTCTTTCGTAGGTGCAGGTGCACACAGTGCTGTGCCTTTCTCCCATTTTACACTCTCTACAAAGAGACACATGGACACATCTTGTGTCCATGTCGGTTTTGCCTTTCTCTCACCAAGGTGTTCTCCCACAGCTTGCTTTTCATTTCCATTTTCTCTGCATGTCTGCTCTGGGTCATGTGTCCCTTGTAGTGTTTCTGCCCCTGCTCCCCCCAGTTCTCTTCTGCTTCCACCTGTACTTCAATTAAAATGACCGTTTTAAGAAGATCTAAATTTCCTGTTCTTGCATTAGTTGATATTGGCTGTTAATTAGAGAGTAAAGTGAAATCTCTTGTCTTCCAAAATGTTTGCTGTCTTCTCCTGGGTGGTCTGTCATCAGGAGCCTGTGGACAAGGCTGCTGGCTGCACCTGGGGGTTACTAATGGCCTTCAGTGTCTGTATACCTTTTCTCTTTCCTTTTATTTCTTTTTTCTCTCTCTCTCTCTCTTTTTTTCTTTTTTAAGATTATTTATTTATTTGTTTGAGAGAGAAAGAGAATGAGCGGGAGAGCGAGAAGCAGACTCCCTGCTGAGCAGGGAACCCGATGTGGGGCTTGATCCCAGAACCCTGGGACCATGACCTGAGCTGAAGGCAGATGCTTAACCGACTGAGCCATGCAGATGCCCCTACTTTTTCTTATTTTCCTCTAACTTTTCTAGTTTTCTGCGTGTTCAGCTGTTCACGTCTAATCTCTTTTTCAGGGCCTATGTGAAGAATATCACATATACTTTTCCTGTTGAGGCCCTTAGAGCTGTAGTGATACAAATATTTTATTTGTACCTGAAACATTGTGGGACATTCCCTACCTATAGTTTCTGTGTGGACATTTTCTGTGCTCCTGTAGCCTCCTGAGTTACCCCAGTCAGCTGGAGGTCCAATTGCTTGTTGCACTGCTGGCTCTGGTTTAAGTACATGCTCCTTGAGGACCGGGGCCAGGTTTCTTTGGCTCACTGTGACATCTGTAGTCCTTAGCAGATTACCTCCCACCTAGCAGGCACTTTGAAATTACCTGTTTCTTCAAAGAAGCATATTTTCCGCAATTTAATCACTCAGATATTAGGATGTGCTTCACAATCAGTGGCATGTTCAATTGGGGGTTGTTTTTTTCTTAGTGGTTCATACAGTAATAGTGGTTCTTAGAATCAGTGATCTCTTACTTGAAATGTGGAACTTATTGAACGAATAAATGCTACATTTTAGGCTATTTTAGTGATTCTTCTAATTGTATAATATGGTGTGGGTCCTCTATAGTTTAAGTGTCTGATTTTGTCAGTAAGGTTTTTCCTTGGGTCCGAAGTATTAATGGAATACTAGGAAATCTATGATCCACTCCTGGTAATCGGCATTTGTGTATTCTCTATGACTAAGTTGATAGCTCATGAGCAACCTTTGTGGATCAGGGTTATAACTGATACATAAATCTCTTGGTAGGAGGAAGGGAGCCATGACTTTAAACTAGTTGGGGAAATTATCTTTGGCTGTGACGACCTGCACAGGAGTCTCTGTTGAAGCAGTCAGTGGGGACTTGGCCTCGGTATTTTGATACTTTGGAGTAGATGTGATTAGCCATAGCACCTGGAAACATGCAGATGTCGCCGTTACTGAATTTTTGAGGAGTTTGTGGGGGGGCATCCCACAGTGGGACTTGTATTTCTCCGTGTTACTTATTTTTTTGTTGTTTCCATTTTCAGGGAGGCCCTTTGACTGTATCTGCTCAGGAAGCAGTCAAGCATTCCGATTTATTTTCTTCATCATCCCCCGTGGAGAAAGGAACCAAAGGTAGAACCAAAACTGTTCTTAGTTTGTTTGATGAGGAAGAGGATAAAACAGAAGATCAAAACAATATCCAAGCTCCAAAGAGAGAAGTAGGAAAGGTGAGCAAAAAGCAGTGAAGTTGGGGTGCCTGGGTGGCTCAGTGGGTTAAAGCCTCTGCCTTCGGCTCAGGTCATGATCTCAGGGTCCTGGGATCGAGCCCCGCATTGGGCTCTCTGCTTGGCAGGGAGCCTGCTACCTCTTCTCTCTCTGCTTGCCTCTCTGCTTACTTGTGATCTCTCTCTCTGTGTCAAATAAATAAATAAAGTCTTAAAAAAAAAAAAAAGCAGCGAAGTTATTAATTTCAGGTTTTCGAAAGGATAAAAGAATATCATTTTATGGTGTCCATTCTGTCATGTGAGTTACTGAAGAATTGAGGGTTCTGTTTTCTCTACATCTCCACCAATGCTTGTTGACTTTTTCTGTAATAGCCCAGTGTTGGTGAGGGTTCAGGGATACTGGAGCCTCCTGTGTTGCTGTTGGGAATGTAAGTTAGTGCAGCCGCTTCTGAAGACAATTGTGTAGTTCCTGAAATTGGTAAACATGAGTCATCACCTAGAGACCTAGCAATTCCACCCCTAGGTGTATATCTAAGAGTTATGAAAACATACAGTCACACAAAACTAGAATGTAATGTTCTCAGCAGCATTATGTATTATAGTCTAAAGATGGAGAGAACTTAAAAATCCATCAGCTGATGAATGGGTAAACAGTGTAATGTATCTATTCAAAGTGGAATATTATTTAACAGTAAAAAGAATGAGTTACTGATACGTGCTACAACGTGGATGAACCTTGAAAACATTCTGAAAGAAGGAAGCCAGTGACAAAAGACTACGAATTTTATGATCCCATTTATTTGAAATGTCTTGAATTGGCCAATCCATAGAGCTAGAAAGTAGATGAGTGGTTGCTTGAGTCTGGGGGAGTGGGGTAGATGAGAAGGGAGAGGGACTGGGGTTTCTTTTGGGTTGATGGGAGTGTTCTAAACTTTTACACAGTGGTGGTGTTTGCATAACTCTGTGAATATACGAAGAATCACAGAATTATACTCTAGGTGAATTTTATAGTATGTGAATTTTATCTCAGTAGGGATGTTAAAAAAAAAAAACCTGTATGGTGGCATATTGCCAGTGCTTTTTTGTAAACCAAACTGAGGACATGGTCCATGTTGATTTCTATAAAAAATGTTTTATTTTTTATTATTTGAGTAGTATATCCCTGCTTATAAATGAGAGCTACGCATAGTGAATATGAATTATTTGCTATATTCTTTTTTCACATATATTTTATTTCTTATACCATGTGTGATTTTGTACAGATTTTCATGGTTGTGAAACTTAGTTACTGTGTTACACTCGGGTTTTATGTATAATCAATAATAATAATTAGTTAATTTTTAATGTGACACATCTCCTCAGTTGTGAATTTTTTTGTTTACTCTGTGGTTGTGATACTAAATGTTATGGGTGAGAAAGTCTATATTGTGTGAAAGAAGGTCTCAGTGCTTGGATTCCTTAGGAGCTTTCCATGAGGATTGTCAGCGGAATGAAGACAGCCAGAAGGAAGGTAGCAACCACAGCAGTTTATTAAAGCGAAAGTACACTCTCATGGTGGGAGAGTGGTTGTTTTGGAATTGGATATTTGTGGGTCTCTCTGGGCTGAGAGGTGGGGTGGTCTGTAATGGAGGCTGCTTCCAGGCATTTGGGAAGCTCCTCCCACAGGTTGGGAGGGGGAGTTCTTGACTTGGCGAGGTTGGTTACCCGAAAGGTCTTTGCACCCTTTTTCCTTGGGTTTTGGTGGTGGTGGTGGGGTACCTTCAATGCAAATGCATTATAATGGGCCTAGGGATTACCCTGGGGCAGAGATGAGAGAGGAAAGCTTGTGTTCCATAGTTGTGGCTCTTTGGTCTGCCAGCCCCAAGGTCTTGGAGGTCACAAGGTCAGGCTGTCCTGCTTATTTATATCATTCTTGCCTCCTGCTCTTGTTTTTGTCATTCCCCTCAAGGGCTTGGGACTCTGCCTTCCACTGCTCTGTTATGGTAGCTTCTATCTAACATTTAAAAAAAAAAAAAACGGGAGTATTTTAGAATGTCAAGTCGGGGGTGTTAGAGTGTCAAAACAAGTAATGTGAATAATAACTTTGAAATGTCAGATACTCTACCAAATAAAAAACTTGTTTGGAATCTGAAGATGGTGGGGTGGAAGGTGAATGGGCATAGGGGAAGGTTGGGGTCGGATGCTGACCCATTAGGGATATGTGCTTGACCACTCTGTAGTTCTGGTATTAAGTCAGCTGCATTCTCTTTGTCCCTTTGTGAATGAGATGGAGGGCACTTACTTGATTTTTGTATGTTTTCACCCTTAAAATGTTTCTCGTTTTGAGAACTAATGGATTGTTTTTTGAATAAAAAGTTCAGACATTTATTACACATAGGCTGTGGAAGGTGATCTTTCCAGATTGTATGTATATGATCCGTATTTACCAATAGATTTTCCACTGTTTTTGGTAGCTTCTGTTACGTGAATGTGTCCTTCCCTTTTTGATTGCCACTTGAGCTGTACCCAGCCCTTAGCCATGTGTAAATAGCTGCAGGGAATATCTTTGTTTTTCCACATTTGCATCTGCGATTTCCTTGGCATAAATCCTTAGAACATCCCTCTTTTTTCCAGAGTCCTGATCCTGATGCCCGCCCAAAGAGCACAGGTGTCTTTCAGGATGAAGAGCTCCTTTTTAGTCACAAGCTCCAGAAGGACAATGACCCCGATGTTGACCTTTTCTCTGGCACCAAGAAAACCAGGGTCAGTTTCAAAAGGTTCTTCACATCATGATGCTGTTATTGTATTAGATACCGTGTCAGTAGCTTACCTAATTTTCTTTGTAAATGGCTTTTGTTGTGAATATTGAATTTGAGTCTTGTCTGTTCCAGTTATTGGAGCCAAGTGTTGGGAGCCTGTTTGGGGATGATGATGATGATGATCTTTTCAGCCCTGTCAAGTCACGGTCTTTGGTATAAGCCTTTTGTTCTCAATACTGGGGTGTGGGGGGAGGGGGGAAGAAAATTAACATATATTTATAGGAGTAAGGAAAACATGGGGCGCTTATGTGGCTCACTTAGTTAAGTGTCTACCTTTGGCTCAGGTCATGACCCCAGGACCCTGGGATCAAGCCCCATGTCGGGCTCCTTGCTCAATGGGGATTCTGCTTCTCCCTCAACCCCTCCCACTCCCCCCTTGTGCTCTCTCACTTTCTCTTCCCCCACTGTCGCAAATAAATAAAAAAATCTTTAGAAAAAAGAGTAGGGAAAATCCACAGAGAATTGTGGTGCTTACTAGTCAAAGAATGGCAAATAGAATGCTGATGACGGTGCTTGTGGTATCCCTGTCTAATGTTTCCTAACTAACGTTAGAGCGTTAACCAACCCAGGTTCTTTTTTTTTTTTTTTTTAAGTTTTTCAATTTTTTTTTTTTTTTAAATTTCTTTTCAGCGTAACAGTATTCATTGTTTTTGCACCACACCCAGTGCTCCATGCAATACGTGCCCTCCCCAATACCCACCACCGGGTTCCCCCAACCTCCCACCCCCCACCCCTTCAAAACCCTCAGGTTGTTTTTCAGAGTCCATACCAACCCAGGTTCTTACTACATTACAGATTTGATTTATTTTTAAATGTTTTATTTATTTATTTGGCAGAGAGAGAGGGGAAAAGAGAGAGGGAGAGAGAAAGGGCACAAGCAGGGGGGAGAGGCAGAGGGAGAAACAGGCTTCTTGTTGAGCAGGGAGCCCAACTTGGGACTTGATCCCAGGACTCTGGGATCATGACCTGAGCTGAAGGCAGATGCTTAACTGACTGAGCCACCCAGGCATCCCTGTTTGATTTTTTAATTTTTTTTAAGATTTTTTTTATTTTTTGGGGCACCTGGGTGGCTCAGTGGGTTAAAGCCTCTGCCTTCGGCTCAGGTCATGAACTCAGAGTCCTGGGATCGAGCCCCACATCGGGCTGTCTGCTCAGCAGGGAGCCTGCTTCCTCCTCTCTCTCTGCCTGCCTCTCTGCCTACTTGTAATCTCTGTCTGTCAAATAAATAAATAAAATCTTAAAAAAAAAATTAAAAAAAATAAATAAGATTTTTTTATTTTTTGAGAGAGTGTGAGAGCACAGGGAGGGAGAGGCAGAGGCAAAGGGAGAGAGAAAATCTTAAGCAGGCTCAATGCTCAGCAAGGATCCCTGACATGGGGCTTGAACTCATAGCCCTGAGATCTTGACCTGAGCCAAACTCAAGAGTCGGACTCTTAACCGACTGAGCCACCCAGGCGTTCCCAGATTTGTTTGATTTTTAGGTTGTTCGTTGAAAGACCAGTGTATGCAACATGGTTGACTAAATATTCTTGCTTTTCAGGTGCAGAACTTTAAATCTGAGTGTTAGCCTGTTTGTGTCATTTTTCCCCACCCCAGTAGATTTTGTTAGATACTCTTTTTTTTTTTGTTAATTTTTAAAAAATTTATTTATTTATTTATTTGCGAGAGAGAAAGAGAGGGTGCATGAACGGCAGGGGAGGGGCAAAGGGAGCAGGTGAAGCAGTCTCGCCATTGAACACAGGGCTCTATCCCAGGACCCTGAGATTGTGACCTGAGCCAAAGGCAGACACTTAACTGACTGAGCCACCCAGGCATCCCTAGGTACTCTCTATTTTCTGTTGGTGTAGTGAAGACTCCTGAGAAGGTCACAGGCTTTAGAATGCCATTTCTGAAACGCTGCCTTTGTCTTCAACCCTCATTTGAGAAATGACTCAAAACTCAAAAGCCAGATTATTTTTATGAGTTATGACTTTACTTTAAAATTTCTAAGATACATGACAGGTGTTTGGTATTCTTTTTCTTTTGAAGATACCAGAAAAGAAGAGAGTAGTGAAAAAAGACCACTCGGTATCCTCTTTCAAGAACCAGAAACATCCTGAATCCACTCAGGGTATCAAAGAAAAAAGCACATTGAAGTCGGAAACACCTCAGGTGAGATCTGCTTATAAGGACTTTCAGCTCTCATTTGCATATCTGGACAGAGGTACTCCATTGCACAGACCCAAGGCTATTCAGAGTTCTCTTGAGTAGGGAGGAAACAGCAAGTAGGACTGCCTCTCTTTCTTAACTGGGCGTGTATGTGTGTGTGTGTGTGTGTTAAAAAATTTTTTTAAATTCACAATTTAAACATTTTTTTAAAGTAAAGCTCTACACCCAGTATGGCCCTTGAACTCATAACCCAAAGATCAAGAATTTCATGCTCTACGACTGAGCCAACCAGGCGCCCCTCCTGTGTTTGTTTCTTTGTTTTAAAAACACGCCTCCCTACTGCCTCGTCTCTTCTCCGTCTACAGTCCAGTCCCATGAAGCTATACTTATGATTACTGGTTTTGAAGAACTTTGAAATTCAGTTCCAAAATGGAGTTAATATAGGGTGAAGAATATTTTTCCTGTTAGAACCCCAGTTTCTCCCTTTGGGCTATGTTGGAGTAGAATTACATTAGAATTAAATATAAATTATAACCAATGAAATATAAATTGTAACCAATATTCCTTGGTTCCCCCATTTTCTTGGTTACCTCTCCTGAGGTTACTGCTGATAGGTCTCTGTCCTCAGCCCTCTTCTCTCAGGAGCTTGTTCTGGAAACAGACCAGAACCGGAGAGTGAGATCTGGTTCCGGCTTACAGCTGTCTCTGGATATTTCCCTGAAGCTTCAGTGTCCTGAGCTGTGAAAATCAGGCACTAGGGAGAGCACATTTGCATTGACGTGCCCCAAATTTCAGCTTCCCTTGCTTCTAGAACCTTAGTGCATTAGGTTGTGTTTGAATTTTGGTGTGCCCTGTGGTATTCGCTGTGTGGGGGAACCAGCATGGTAATTTTGCCAATTGGTCAGGTTTTGGTGCTCGGATACACTGTGATTCTTAGGAATCTTATCCATGATCTTTGTGGGCCTTTACTCCATATATGGTCTGACAGCATTCCACCTACACAACGGATGAGGAGGCATAAGTGAAATAATGTTAGTGAAAGGTTTCAAGGTCCCAGGGGAGATTTGAATGCCTTTCCCATTATAGAATTACAGAAAGTGACAGCTTTGCTCCATCAAATTTAATGGGCATGAGTGTAATCCAAGAGATACTTTTTTTTTTCTATCTCCCCAATGGATTTTTAACTGAATGTAATTTCACACAGGACTCACCAGGTCCCGCTCCATTTAAAACCAAAGAGCCATCCCCTCGGATCTGGAAAATACAAGTAATTATAACATGTCTGGAATCTGCACTGCCTGCCTTGTGGCATCTATAAACTTTTTTGGATATTTACTTTTGTCAGCTGCTGCCTGGCATTTTCTTACCTCTTCCCCATCCTCTAGTTGTTGCTTCTTGTGTGCTGCGTCTGTAACATCTTTTCTTTGGTTCAAGTGGTGGGCACAGGTATATAATCTTACTCTGTTTTAATTCTAAGTCTAGATCAGGAGACCTCCCTGCATTTTTCTTTCTCTTACCACATTATACATTACGTATACCATGTCTCTTGTCATGTGTCACAGTAGTGATAATAGACTGTTGTGTTTAAGAAAACATACAGAGTAAGTTTCATTTTTTCTTTTTTAGGCCAATTTAGCGATTAACCCAGCAGCCTTGCTGCCTGCAGCGGTTCCCCAGATCTCTGGAATAAAGCCCGTTTCGCCAGAACTGACTTTTCCTTCATCTGAGCCTGAGAGGACCCACAATCTGGAATGTATGCCCACTCTTCTCAGTAGCGGGGAGGCCGGCGTGAGTTTCGACCTTCCAGCTCAGGCAGACACGTTACACAGTGCAAACAAGGTGATGAAACCACCTCCGCTTTGCTTGCTTGCTCGCTTGCCTTTTTTTTTTTTTTTTTTTTAAGCCCGAATAACTGGTATATTTCTTTCTAGTCCATCAGTTACACATCATAGGCTGCCTCCCATTCCCCACATGAAGGAGACAACGTCTTCCTTCCTTCAGCCTTTCCATCTCCCTTACGCCTTCCTAATTCTGCCTTTCTCTGCCTCTGTTTGTTACATTTATATTCTGCTTAGTAGCCACATAAAGTCCCACTTCCTCCAGGCTCTCCTTCATTGCCTCCTGGAGGTCTTTTAAACACAGAGCAGATCACGTCCCTCCTTTTCTGGCCTCTGTGCTGCGGGGAGGAGGATATTCAAGCGCCTTGGTTTGGTGTTAAAGCCTTTTACAAACATGCTAACCAAAGCTTCCAGCTTGCCCACCAACCACACTGTCAGCCTAAACTCCAGTCCTACCAGGCACCGTCCCATGAACACACACACTCCCGCCCTCTGCTGCAAACAGCTTGGGCTGCTTCCTCTGTCAGGAATGCTCTCTTGCTCATTGATAGTCTGCTCAGACTTCCCTGCTTCTGTGATGTTTCCCCTCCTGCCCTCTTGTCCTGGGCTCCCTCCTCTGAGATCCCAGGGCAGTTATTTCCTGGTGGCATGGTTCTGTCACACTGGCCCACAGGACTGTGGATGTATGCTCAGTAGACTGAAGTCTTTGAGGTTTTGCTTTCATTTTAGTTGGTTCTCTTCTATCCAGCCTTCCTCCTCTAGGAAATCTTGGCTGATCTCTGAGTAAGCAACAGTACTTCAGATAACCCTGGCAAATATATTCATTTTAAGTATTTCCAAACCTGTTTTCCTTGTGAAAAATATCCTTCCTTTTGTTCTGTTTTTTTTTTTTTTTTTTTTTTTTTTTTTTGTCAGCCTTTGGAGAGGGGAAGGGTGAGTTTACATTGGCTACTTTTTATGATTATTTGTGATATTTTCTTGAAATAGGCACACACCACCAAATACTTTGGCCAAAGGAGCTTGTACCTTCTTAAAACTACTTGATTGTATATTTTGGAAAATATCACAAATACTGCATGATTGCTAATAAGTAACTCATATTTTGTGGTTATTTTAAAAGTTCTGATTTCTAAACCATGTTTTTTGTGTGAAATATTTAGCATTTGAATTTAGTGTTTGTTGACTTGAAGAAAAGAACCCTTTAGATTGCCTCTCTTTCTTTATTGTCTTTTATCTTCCTGGTTTTGGAGCCTGGTTTTAGGCTAGCCCCTGGTAAAGGTTATCCTTAGAATTCCCCCTGATTCTTGTTTTGAAAGATACCCACATATAAGCCAAGGGCAGAGTCAGGGCCAGTTAGGGCATAGAACACAAGCGTACCAACATGCCTGCTTTGCAGGGTTCCAGGAGCAAATGAAGCCTTTCGTATGAAACAACTGATATTGCCCTCCAAGACTCAAAAGTGGGGAACATTAAAAGATTCAGAGTAATGCAGTCTTGGAGCAGCCATTAAATGTCTTTGGAAATCTTTAGGAAATAATCTCTTCTGTGTCTTAGATAAGATCTTGATTGAGGTAGACCAGACAATCTTAGAATATTTTGAGTCACTGATTACTTGTTATGTTAGCTTTGAATGCTTTTTTTTTTTTTTAAGAATTTTTTTTTTTTTTAGATTTTATTTATTAGAGAGAGAGAGCATGAGGGGAGAGACTTTTTTTTTTTTTTTTTTTTTTTAATCGTTAGATCAACATGTGGTTTTTTGCCCTTGCAGAGCCGGGTCAAAGTGAGAGGAAAGCGTAGACCACAGACCCGTGCGGCTCGGAGGTTGGCTGCCCAGGAATCGACTGAGACTGAGGATGTGAGTGTCCCCAGAAGGTCCATTGCACACTTGACAGATGGAGACATTTCACCAGGTGATCCTCAGCCACAGTCCAGGGGAGCTGGCAGACGAGACAGCTCTGATGAGGTCGTGGCCGCTGCCGCTCCAGCTTGGGCAGGCGGTCCTGTGTCTGAAGTGGACAGAAGCCCCTCGGCGAAATCTCTGGGTCAGCCTCTTAAGGATGACCTTTTTGATTCTGGAGATATCTTCTCCAAGGGTACTGGATCTCAGTCCACGGGGAGAAGAAAAGCCAAGGCAAAGGCAGCAGAGGGCCTGGCCAACCCACCAGGGGGAAGTAAAGAAAAGAGCTCCATGTTTCCTGCTTTAGGGGAGGCAGGCAGTGATGATGATCTGTTCCAGTCTGTTAAACCAAAACCAGCAAAGAAAACGAATCCTTTCCCCCTCTTGGAAGATGAGGATGATCTCTTTACAGATCAGAAAGCCAAGAAGAATGAGTCAAAATCCAACAGTCAGCAGGATGTCATCTCAAAAGCACAAGATATTTTTGAGGTAACAGGACATAACAGTACCTTTTTTGGGCCTGATTTTATGTTAAGACGATGCTGGATTGGCTCATTTGAGCCATACATTACAATAATCTTGTTTCATTGCTGCTTGCTATCTACTTGCTTAGTACTTAAAGTTAGGTCCTTTTATTAGTAATTCTGAAATTTACTCAGAAGTTGTTTTTTTGTTTTGTTTCACATGGGGGTGGTTCTTGGCCAGCCATAGTTACTGATACAAATCTTCATTTGTATAGTTGTTATCAGCATGTTGCTGTAGTCAGTGTCCTTGGCCTGTCGCTCTGTGACACATATATAAAGCAGCTTCAGTACAGCTTAAGGGTTTAGCCTGTGGTTCTTGGGGAAACAGGCCCTGGCTGGAGCCGACAACTTAGTGCTGGCAAGAAAGCCTTCAGTGCCACTCTCTGGACACATGTTTGTTGAGCATCCAGGTACTGGAGGCACAAAGTGAGCTAGGCCCAGTATGTTAGAGGCTTTGGATACAGACAGGGCAACATATAAATAAACTGTTTTCAGATAATGTTGAGTACCATAAAGAAAACACCTCAAGGCAGTGGGACAGAGTGATGGATGGGGGCAAGAACCACTCCTTCAGGTAGGATTGGTAGAGAAAGCCTCTCTACAGAGCTCGCACTTGAGCTAGGACTAGAAGAAAGACCAAGACTAGGCCAGGCAAGAATCTGGATGGAGTAGGGCATTCCAAGCAGAGAGAACAGGTCATCTGGCTGTCCCAGAATATGGTGGCAGTTTGCATTTCTACAACTTGATTTAAAATTTTTTCATTTTTTTTTTTTGGCTCAACAAGGAAGATATATTTGCTACAGAAGCAATCAAACCCACACAAAAAACAAGAGACAAGGAAAGAACATTTGAATCCAACTTGTTTGATGATAACATTGATATCTTTGCTGACCTAACTGTAAAACCAAAAGAGAAGTCCAAAAAAAAGGTGGAAGCTAAGTCTATATTTGACGATGATATGGGTAAGTGATTTTCCTTTTTCTTTCTTTCTTCTGTTTTTTTTTTTTTTAGTTAGCGAAGTGGTTCTTTTTTTTTTTTTAAAGATTTTATTTATTTATTTTACAGAGAGAGAGAGATAGAGAGAGAGAGAGAGAGAAATATCACAAGTAGGCAGAGAGGCAGGCAGAGAGAGGGGGAAGCAGGCTTCCGGCTGAGCAGAGAGCCTGATGCGGGGCTCGATCCCAGGACCCTGGGATCATGACCTAAGCCAAAGGCAGAGGCTTAACCCACTGAGCCACCCAGGTGCCCCGGGTAAGTGGTTTTCTATATATGACACAGAGAGTGATTACCATTCAGTGACTGTTATTTCTCTACCTTTGTGTGGGCCCTTTCTTGGAAAATATTCCCCAGTGGGTTTCCTTTGGCTTGCTGTATAATCCGGAGGTGGGCTGAGGATGGAACAATAAATGGACTAGTTATTTCAGTGAGACAATTTTTGTCCTGATGGTCGTCAAGGAATTTGAAAAAGCCCAGAATTTGACCTTTAATTATAATTTAACTTTTAGTAAGCCCCCCACCAATCCTCTGTGATAACTCTGAACATTCTGATGTTATGAAGGGGTTGGGGGTCAGAAACTTGCCCATAGGCTGAAGGAGGCCCCGATGGCTTCCTTGGGCATGGTGCAGTTGATTGAGTCAGTTCTCACTGGGGAGTGAGCGTCAGGAGTTCAGAGGATGGACAGGGGGAGTGCAAGAGCAGAGCAGGATTATCTATGAAAGCAGCTTATAACAGACTTTATGTCTCAGCAGAGATCTTCTGTGTTTGTAAACATGCTCATTCCACGCCCCCACCCGCCCCAGGGCATAACATCTCCTTTATCATTGGGCAAGCCGAATGCCTGATCTTAAATATGGCACTTCTTTCATGTCCTGTGTTGGTGGATAGGACTTGAGCTGAAGCCAAATATTTTTGGCTTTCTCCTCCCTCCCAGATCTACACCTTGGGGTTAACTGGGAGAAAGCAGCTGCTGCAGTGCCACATGGGGCCTATTCCTGGAGTAAGCCATGTGCTTTGTCTCCACCTGCTTCCCACCACAGGGTATGCAGAAGAGACTTTTTTTTTTTTTTTTTAAATTACAACGAAAGTAACACATACCCGTTGTAATAGGTGACTACTATTTGAAAAGTGTAAAATGTGAAAAACAAGCCCTGGAGGTAACCATTATTCAGAGTTTCCTCTGCATCCTTTCAGATTGAGTGATGTTAATAGAGCTTTGTATACATAGAAATGTATACTTATTTTTTCCAAAATATGAATATATTTTATCTGTTCTGCTGTCTTCTGGGAAGATACTTGATGTCTTCCCATGTCAGTATAGAGATCTGTCTACTTCCTTGTTTTTAGTGGTTGTATAGTATTCCTTTGTATTCAGCCATTAGCATATTGAAGGTGATCCAGTTTTTTGCCACGTTTTTTTATTAAAAATAATGCCATGGGGGGTTATGGACAATGGGGGGGGTATGTGCTATGGTGAGTGCTGTGAAGTGTGTAAACCTGGCGATTCACAGACCTGTACCCCTGGGGCTACTAATACATTATATGTTAATTTAAAAAATAAAAAAATAAATAATAATTTTAAAAAATAATGCCATGATCTTTAACATTTATGTATACATATCTTTGTATACACATGCGAAAATGTAGGATAGAATCCTAGCAGTAATGCTTCAGGTGAGTAAGATGACTCATGAAACACTGGAGGCAGCGAAACAACTAAACATGAATGTGGTCATAAAGACTATTTTGGCATTGTGTGCCTCAGGTGCATTTATTCTGAGAGAGGGGTACTCCTATGTTGGATTTCCCATTGCTTGTTTGTATTGCTCTTTCCTTTTAAAATCCAGTGGGAAGAGATTGTAAAAGTAGATATGTCGCAGATAGTAAAGTCAGGGACAGGATTGGAATTTGGTTATCCTTCCCTTTTTCTTCTCCTCCACGTGTACACACGTATCTTGTAGCTGAGAAAATTGTGGTCAGAGAGAACCTGTGACTTTATGTGATCATAAAAATTAGTAGCAAAGCCAGGACCAGAATCTAAAAGGGCTTGACTCTTAATGTTTTTGGTATCCCGTACTGTTACCAGACTTGAATGTTTGGTGATTTATGTAGATGTGTCTTAAAAGTGTCTTATTTTCTTGCCTAATCAGCAATTTTTTTTCTATTTCTTTTTTCTTTTTTCTTTTCAAAGATGATATCTTCTCCTCTGGTGTCCACGCTAAGACAACCAAACCAAAAAGTCGATCTTCACAGGCAGCACCTGAATCAAGATCTGAACCGAAGGTGTCCAACATTTTTGATGATCCCTTGAACGCCTTTGGAGGCCAGTAGAGCATACAGGGTATCACATCTCACCCTTCAGCTACATCCTTGAGTTAATGATGCTGTCCTGTGTACTCATTGTCTTAATTGAATTAGAAAAAGCAAATACTGAAGCAGCTAGCTCACCTCTTTCTCACCCAACATACTTAGTATTTTTCTGCCCCAGTTTTAATCATGCTTAATACCACAAAACAAAAATAAATATTTCACAGGTTTTTTTTTGCTTTTTTTTAAACTATATTTTCATGTAATTTGCCTTGATGGGGCCACAGTATGATTTTGGGCATGTTGGAGAAAAAACTTCTATGTGCCTTTCATGGACGGGCAGGGAATTCCAGAGGAAGCAGTGCCAGGCAGATGACCAGGAATATTCCATTCATGGATAGAAGCCCTAGCTCAGAGCCTGTGCAGGTGATAGAGGAAGGGGATGAGAGATTGTATACTTCATGACTCTTTGCAGTAGGAGAGTAGGTTTCCTCTGATTCCACTGAATTCTGAAAATGCCTCTATAGGTTCATTTGGCAAACTGTGGCCCTCCGTTGTCTGTTTTTGTAAATAAAGTTTTATTGGAACACAACCATACCCATTCATTTACATATTGTCTGTGGCTGTTTTCACCCTTTCTACAATGCCAGAGTTAAGTAGTTGTGACAGAGACTGGACGGCCCACAAAGCCCAAGATATCTTCTTTCAGACCCTTTACATAAACAGTATTCTGATCCTTCCTCTAAGGCATCCATTTCCATTCCTTTGGAGCTTTTCATTATTTTGTGAATGAGGCAGAATGAACCCAGATAATGGAAGGAAAAGTACTGAGGATGGAGATGTCCTTCTGTGGAGCGGCACTGTGCCTGAGAACTCTGCACTAATGGGAATATTCTATAACCATGTTGTCCAGTGTGGTAGCTACTAGCCACATGGATATCTGACCCCTCCTGCAGTCTGTGTTTTCTTGTGCTGTGCAGACTTGGTGCTAAGTATTCAAACTGTAACCATAGCACAGTCTTACAGGCAGGCCCAGTTGGTTTTACCAGTCCCAAAACCACTAACTTCTTCCTTTGGCACTTTAAAAAAAAAAAAAAAATTATTTATTTATTTGACAGAGAGAAGGAGAGAAATCACAAGTAGGCAGAGAGGCAGGCAGAGAGGTAGAGCGGGGAAGCAGGCTCCCTGTTGAGCAGAGAACCTGATGCGGGGCTTGATCCCAGGACCCTGAGATCATGACCTGAGCCGAAGGCAGAGGCTTAACCCACTGAGCAACCCAGGCGCCCCACTTTGGCACTTTTTAAGATTGAACTTGGAATTGCTGAGCCTGAGTCAGAGATTTTGTACAGCTCTCACAGATAAGCTGTTTGTGGTGCTCTGCTCTGAGAGTGACTTGAGGGCAAAAGAGGGTGCTTATACCTTTTGTTTCTTAGGTTACTTGTGTATATAGTTATCTGCCCCTGTGTCTGACTCAGTAGGCATTTTTTTTTTCTAAAGATTTTATTTATCTGACAGACAGAGATCACAAGTAGGCAGAGAGGCAGGCAAAGAGAGAGGAGGAAGCAGGCTCCCTCCCGGGCAGAGAGCCTGATTCGGGGCTCGATCCCAGGACCCTGGGATCATGACCTGAGCCGAAGGCAGAGGCTTTAACCCACTGAGCCACCCAGGGGCCCCTCAGTAGGCATTGTTAAACATGTTGTTTTCTTTTGGGAATGATAGCTCTACTGATTCATCATTAGGACGGATTCCAGGGAATTCATGAGAAATTAGAGTTAGAACAAATGCAAATTGCTACTTTGAGAGGTTTGAAAGGGGGAGGGAATTTATACTTATTGGTCCTATGGTCAGCACTTTCAGTGGTCTTTTATCCAGTCTCCCTAAGTCCAGATAGGTAGTGTCCTCATTTTACAGATGAGGATAAAATCTGGAAGCAGAGTACAATTGTGGAAAAAGTTTGGCTTTTTGTAGTGAGAATCTGGTTCTAGAGGTGTTTGAGAGTAGGCAAAGTATTTTACCTTTCTTAGCTTCTGTCTCCTTTGTCAACTTTGTCAAGTGTTCAGTACCAACTTTGTAGGATTGTGATGGGAGAGAATATGCAATGATCTTTGTTGACCACACAGCATTTTAAAAACAGTAAATGATGATGATGATGAGAAAGAATGATTTGGCTAACATAACAGAGCTTCTGTGTTGGAACCCAAGGCTACAGACCCCCATCTGTCTGATTCCACAATGCCTGTGATCTTAGTTCTCCCTGACTGAAGTGAGGAGGCAGGTTGAAAGACCAAATTTTTTATTCAGTATGATTCCCTCCATCATAAGTACTATTTTAGAATCTGTATACAAAGATGATAATATCTCTGTCCTTAAGAAGCTCCAGTCAATTCAGTATTGGAGTTTAAGAAGGAATCAGGGTCGAGAACCTGAAGTTGTGTCTGCGCAGTGTTGGATTGTAGAGATTAATTGGTGGGTGGGGTCTCAGAGGAGTTGTGAGAAAGGATAGATTAGATGCTGGGGTTCATTTTAGATACATTCCTCTGACTCAAGAGAGGATGATGAAGCTAGATTAGGAGGGGGATTACTGTTCATTGTCATTTTGGTAATCCACCTAGTGAAGTAGGCCTTTTTGGCTGGAAAATCTGTAAAGGTTGCATTTAGAACATGTGTGGGGAATGGAGAGGAAAAGGAGTGGGACCCCATTTCAGGTTGGAGGGTTTATATTGTCATCGTAAACACTTGAGTTCAGCACCTTGGGAATTAGAGTGGGAAAAAAGTGTAGCTGGGTTTACCCAACTCTGAGATTCAACAACCCAAGGTGCCCACTCTACCACCTGACCTACATCTCTCAGATGGTAAATCGGATGAGGCATAAATAGAGACCAAGAGAGGTAATTTGCTTTTGCCCTTGTTTTCAACTTGGTATAGTGGCCCCCTTTCAGATGAGACCGTTGAGGCCTTAACGTTAGGAAACAGTGAAGCACTGGAAGGGGATATCTGTTAAAGGCAGGACGGCCCTGAAAGCACTAGGAATGCACGGGTTCTGGAAGGGACCCACTGGAGGCCGGCTGCTCGTTACCCTCGTCACCCCAGCCCTTGGGGCGCCTCTAAGAGCAACCTTGGGTGGCCTCTGGTAAGGTGCAGTCCACACCATCGTCCGGCCAGAGGCCACTCCCGCCGCTTCCAGCAGACCACGCGACGGGTCTCCAACCCAACCAATTCGGTCCCAGGCAGGTGCCTACTGCGGGTAATAAAAGGCCAACATCCGGGCCTCCTCTAACCGACACCCAATACCGAACGCAGAGGAAGCTCGGGCTCCCGAGCAACCGCCGGCGTCGGGCGGCCGGGCCCCGCCTCCGCCCCCGCTCGCACCCTCGCTGATTGGAGGGCGACGCGAGCGCAGGCGAGCGATTGGTACGCGGTGTCACAAAGGGGCGGGGCGCGGCGGCTGCCGAGTGTTGCTCGTCCGTGCCTGCGGTGGCGTTGCTCGCGGGGCCGCGCCTCTCTCTAGGCCTGCGGGCAGGCGAACGAGTGAACGAGACAGCCGGGAGGGCGCCCGGGGCTGCGGGCCGCTGCACCGGGCCGCGCTGCCGCCGCCGTCCTCCACGGGCGGGAGAGGAGCGCCGGCCGCTCGGCGCGGGGCAGGGAGACCCCGCCCCCTCGGCCGCGGCTGCCCTAAGACCCGCGCGGCGCGACGCCTTCCTCGAGGACGCCGCCTGCACTTTCCGCCGGACCGCCCCGCCCGGTCCGACGGGTGCTGATCTGCCAGTCGCCGATTCTGACGCGGAGCCTGAGAACTGCGCTCCAGATCGGGCCCGAGCGTGTGGGTAGCCGGAGTCTATCCCGGAGGAGCCGGGCAGCGCAGGTGACCCGGCGGGCTTCGAGCGTGTACATTGTAGGCTCGGGTAGAAGGACTTGGCTTCAAGGGTTTTCCCAGACCCGCTAGAAGATTGAGGCTAGGCAAAAGTTTAGGGTACATATGCACGAAGTGGTGGGCAGACTAATGTAGCTTGTGTTTAAAACTGGAATGTTTTCACTTAATTAGTAAAAACTTCACTAAAAGGCAGTGTTTTTTAATGGTTGCATAACATTCTGGGTCTGTTCATATTGGGGGAAAAGTTTAAAAGATAACTGCCCTGTGTGGCTGATATTCTTTACAACAGGATAAAGTCGATTGCTAGTGCAATTACTTAGCGCTCTTATTGCCTTACCTGTCTTTAATTTCTCTCTCCTCTTTGTGTATTTTTAGAACTCTTGCAGAAGAAAGTAATGTTTTGGGGGAATTGATTTAGGAATTTTTTAGATCACATTTAAAAAAAGATTTTATTTATTTATTCGACAGATCACAAGTAGGCAGAGAGGCAGGCGTGGGGTGGGGGGTGGGAGGGAGCAGGCTCCCCGCTGAGCAGGGAGCCAGATGCGGAGGCTCCATCAGAGGACCCTGAGATCATGACCTGAGCCTAAGGCAGAGGCTTAACACTGAGCCACCCAGACGCCCTAGGAATGTTTTTTGATGCCATTCCTCTTAATAGCCAAGTAGGTTTTTGTAAATTATTGGTAAAAATTCTGGAGGTATATCTTTTCTCTACCTGCCTCTTTCTTTGCTCTTGCTTTTGTATAATTTAGCTGTTAATGTTCATGCAACATTTCCCATCCTGACTTTGAGTCTTCATTGCCCTCGTTTTCTAGCATTATATAGGGTTCCATAATGTACTTTGTGGAGAATGACCACACACCACGTTAAGAAGCTGTCATTGGGCCCGGGTTTTAATACTGACTAGGTCTTTGGCTGACTGGAACTTTAATTTGCTTCTCTGCCATCATCTAGTCCTCCAGTCTGGTTTACCAGATTTCACAGCCTCATTTTGTCCTCTCTCACTGTGTTTTCTACCGAGGAGAAGTGTAATTATTTTTTAGAGGCATACATTTCAGTTTTGAATTTGGTTACCAGCCTTGCTCCTTTCTGGATTTGGAGATTACTTCATTGATTCTCGGTGCCAAACTTTTGGTGGGTGTTCCAGTGCAATTTAGCGATGCCCGCAGTTGCAGTTTTTCTTTTGGCTTGTAGTTACTTTATCCATTCTCCTTATGGGTGAAGAACTTCCAAATCTGTTACCCTCTCCCATCTCCACATGTTTATTGTATTCCGGGTATTGTTGTGGAAGAGTACTGTAGTGAAGGAAATGGTCCTTCTGTCTTCTGTCTCTACATTCCTTGGGCAGGCACTGGTAACCCCTGCCTTTATTTCAGCTTACGGATCCCATCCCTGACTTACATTGCTAGAGCTACCGCTGTGTAGGTGGGATTGCCATTGGCTGTGGGGAAACAGACACTGATAATTCTTTAGTACATTCTTATTTGATGGAGCATGATAAGTATGCTTTTAAGAATTCCACATGTTACCCAAAATCATATTATAAAAGCAGTTGTTTCAGTGAGGGGGAAAAAGAGGTTAGGGATTAGCTTCATAAAAATTCATTTTATTGTAGCCATTTCAATCTTTTAAAGGTATAAAAAACAAAACCTGAGCAAAACAGCCATTTATTTGGCTTATATTTAAGAGTAATGACCTTTTACCACTATCACCAGCAGTATTATTAGCGTAGTACTTTGTATTGTTATATTTACTTACTCATTGTTTTGATAACTAGTATTATAGCACTCAAAGCAGCTGTGGTGCCAGCAACAACTTTTCTTCCTGAAGTGCCTTCTCTGTAGGACCATTAGCAGTCTTTATTCTGCCGTTCAGTTTGCCTAATTAATCCTACTTCCAGATGATATTACAATAATTCACACTGTAGCAGAAATCCATGTATGTGCATGTATGTTATAAATTAGACAAACTTTGCAAAGAACTTTGGAGTGAATCATAACATAATTCTCATGGGAAAGCAATATTCCTATAAACAGACTTTTAGAGCATGACCAGATATTTCTTCATCTGGGACAAGGGTAATACCATATATATTTATCACAGGTTTGTTCCAAGGATCAATTGAAGGAGTGAATATTTATTTACTGTTTTATTGAACAAACCTTTAATGAGTACTAGTATACACAAAACACTGTGGTGGGTGATAGGGCAGAAAATCAGTTGTGGTTTCCCTCTTAAGTAGCTTACAGTTTATTTAGGAGAATAAGAAAGTCATATAAACAATGAAATGGATTGTAATGGGTGCAATATATGTTGGAGGAGGTCAGGGGATGAAGGAGAGCCACATAAAAGGCTTTGTGGAATAGTTGCTGTTTGAGCTGCGTCTGGAAAGATGATAGGTGCTTGTCAGGTAGCCAGGTGTGGGGATGGCAGTGGGTAGAGTCCAGCAGGAGAAACGAGATAGAGCTGATGTATTCTGAAGCTGCAGGCACAAACCGTTAGAAGACAGATGTACCAGAGGTGTTGCAGGGTGAGATGATGTATGTGTCTAAATAAAATGAGGCTGGAAGGTGAGATGCATGACCTCAGGGCATTTCTCAGGAGTCTGAATTTTATTCTCTAGGCAGTGAATTTAATTCCGTGATTTTATTCTACAGGTATTCTATTCTGTGGAAGCCATCATAGGGCCTGGAGCTAAGAAATACATGATTAGTTCTACCTTTTAATAAGATAGGTATGCTCCATACCATATGTTGTTAGGCAAATGCCAACTAAAACTCTGAGTTAGCACTACATCCCTACTAGAATGGCCAAAATCTAGAATACCGACAACATCAAATGCTGATAGGGATGTGGAACAGTAAGAACTCTTACTCATTGCTGGTGTAAATGCAAAATGGTACAGCCACTTAGGAGACACTTTGGCAGTTTGTTATAAAACTAAACACGTTGTAAGATCCAGGAGTCACACTCACTGGCGTTTACCCAGGGGTGCTAAAAACATGTCCACACAAAAACCTATATGCAGATGTTTATGGCAGTTATATTCATAATTGCCCAAACCTGGAAGCAAGCAAGATATGTCCTTCAGTAGGTGAATGGATAAATTGTGGGACATTTAAACAATAGAATATTATTCAGTGTCAAAAAGAAATGAGCTGTCAGTCCTTGAAAAGACATGGAAGAAACTTAAATGCATATTAGTAAATGAAGGAAGACAATCTGAAAAGGCTACATACTGTATGATTGCAACTACATGATATTCTGGAAAAGGCAAAACTATGAGGATGGTAAAATATCAGTGATTGCCAGGGATTTGGGAAGGCAGGTGGGATGAATAGGTGAACCACTAAGGATTTTTAGGGCAGGGGGACTATTCTGTGTGATAGTGTAATGGTGGGTACATGCCAGTATATGTTTGTGAAAACCAGTAAAATATAAAACACCAAGATTAAACTATAAATTATGGGTGTTGGGTGATAATGGGATATCACTGCAGTTTCTTTAGTTGTAACAAACACACTGCTCTGGTGTAGGATGTTGACAGAGGGGAAGATTGTACATCTGTGGGGGCAGGGATTAATATGGGAACTCTGTAAATTTTGTTCCCAGTGTATTTTGTGAGACCCATATTACCTCGATACCAAAACCAGACAAAGGCATATAAAGAAAACAAGATCAGTGGGCTTTTTAAAAAAATTTATTTAGAGAGAAAGCACACAGGAGTGGGGAGGGGCAGAGAGAGAGGAGAGGGAGAATATCAAGTAGACTCCCTGCTGAGTGGGGAGCCCAATACAAGGCTTGGTCTCATGGTGCTGAGATCAAGACCTAAGCTGAAATAGAGTCAGATGCTTAACTAACTGAGCCACCCAGGCGCCCCACCATCAGTGTTCTTTTAAACACCGTATTCATAGAATAAGAGACAAAACCCACATGATCATCCCAATAGACACTGGACAGAAAAGCATCTGACAAAATCTAATACCTTTCTGATTTACCAAAAAAAAAAAAAAAAAAAGACCCTTAAAGTAGGAGTAGAAAGGAACACCCTCATTGTGATACAGATTATGTGTGGAAAACCCCATAGTCCAAAACAGTACCTTGTGGTGAAAGACTGAATGCTTTTCCCCTATAGTCAGGAATAAGAGAAGAATGTCGGCTCCCACCACCAGTACTCAACCTTGTGTTGATTAAGGGGGTACCTAGGGCTGAGAGGGAAAAGGAGAATTTGAGAGATATTTAAAGTGTATGGGGTTCCTTTTTGGGGTGATAAAAATGTTCTTAAGATGATTGTGATGGTTGTACAATCTTGTGAAAGTAATGAAAACCAGTCAATTTTAGACTTTTTTAAGTAGATGAATTTTATGGTATGTAAATTATATTTCAGTAAAGTTATCATAAACTTCAGTAAGGTTTCAGTAAAACTCATAATTGACCAGTAAAGCTACCTACCCCTCCAAGAAAATGTCTATCACCTGTCCTAGTTTAAGTTCAAGACATTCCCTTTACAAAGTTTTCACTGATAAATAACAATTTATCAATTTGATTGTTCCTATTGTCTTAATTATACACTTCTTAGGACTTCTGTTTGGTGTGTTTGCCTCTCTTGTTCATTAGTCATTACATGTTTGTGTGCAGAGATTACGTCTAATATCTGTTACCAATATTGATATCATTTCAGTGCTGTACTGATAGATAACTTCTAGAATGCTTATTGATTATTTAATGAGTCCTATTTTTTAAGGAATCTATTAAATTGGTTGCTCTTCTTTTATTCACAGTGATTTAGATATACAGTGGTTATAAAATTATATTTTGTATGGGTTAGAAAACATAATTTATATGGTTTAGTATAGGATATGCATAAATTCCCCAAATCTTGCAAATATGTATCTCTGTGTTGAGTTCGTTGTTTTAAATGTCATTAACAACAAAAATATATTTGTTGAATATGTACTGCAAGTAAATGTGCTGAGCTTTAGTAAGATACAGGAAATTATTGTAAATATACCTGTTTTCAGTAATCTTACAGTCTGATTGGGAGAGTGGTTTTGGAGACAAACTTGAAAGATAGAGGATTAGATAAATTAAGTACTAAGAGTTCTGGTGGGGCTCCTGGGTGGCTCAGTGGGTTAAAACCTCTGCCTTCGGCTCAGGTCATGATCCCAGGGTCCTGGGATCCAGCCCCGCGTTGGGCTCTCTGCTCCGCAGGGAGCCTGCTTCCTCTCCTGTCTCTCTCTGCCTGCCTCTCTGCCTACTTGTGATTTCTCTCTCTGTCGAATAAAAAATAAATAAATAAATAAAAATAAAAAGAGTTCTGGGGCTGTCTGGCATATTGATATGTTCCAGAGTTATTCAGAAAGTCTTTTTTTTTTTTTCTTTTTAGATTTTATTTATTTATTTGGCAGAGCTAGAGAGATCACAAGTAGGCAGAGAGAGCGGGAAACAGGCTCCCCACTGAGGAGAAAACCCGACGGGGAGCTTGATCCCAGGACTGTGGGATCATGACCTGAGCTGAAGGCAGAGGCTTAAGCCACTGAGCCACCCAGGCGCCCTTATTCAGAAAATCATTATGGCAGAATGAGACTTCGAGATAGTCTCATTAAAAAAATATTCTTTTTTTTTTTTTTTAGGTACAAAATTCAAAACATGAACAACAATATATATTACCAATGTTTAAAGCTGATTTGGCTAGAACTGGAATACAGTTGCCTACAACATATTCCAGAGGAATTAGAAAACTCAAAGTAATGGATAACAGAAAAGATCCTCCATTCTTCAATGAAGATAACGTGGGACCATTTTACTACAAACTTCCTTTCTGTGATACCATGGAGCTCTTCATTGAAACATTGACTGGAACATGTTTTGAGCTGAGAGTTTCACCCTTTGAAGCTGTTATTTCTGTGAAAGCAAAAATTCAAAGATTGGAAGGTACTAGTTTCTCTTTGCTTTTAGGGTAAAATTTAGGATTAAATTTGTTCATCAAGAATGTATAATAATTCTAACTTTTCTTATGGATAAAATGTCAAACCTATATGGAATTAAGAAAAATAAGATAATGTACCCCATATAACCCTTACTCAGTTTCAACAGTTATCGATTCATGAACTATCATGTTTTACATTCTTCCCACTCCCTTCCACTTCTATCAGATTCTTTTGAAGGAAATCCCTGGTATCGTGGTAATAGTTTGTGAAATAATATTTTTAAATAATTTTTCAACAGGTTATCATGACATGCAAAATCTGCCATAAGTACCTTATAGTTACTTTCAGTGGAAAATCATAATTGAGGTCCCTTTATGTGACCTTCTTTACCTATTTATACTACCTTGCAAATACCTTTCTTTTTTTACTTTTATTATTTATGTATTTATTTAAAATACGGAATGCTTCACGAATTTGCATGTCATCCTAGCACATGGAGCTATGCTAATCTTCTCTGTATCGTTCCAATTTTAGTATATGTGCTGCCAAAGCGAGCACTTTTCTTCTTTTAGAGTGGAGGTTTTCTAAGACTTTTGGTTTACATTTACATATATTTGAAGTTTCCTCAGTATCTCAGGGATGCTGAATATTGTTCAGTGTCTCTGTGGTTTACATGTTTGTGACAGGTATCATAAATTACTTTGTGTTAAAATTAGAGTCTTTTTCTTTGTACTTTGTGGATTTCTGAAATAAGTGGTATTTGCCATTGTAGTTGTTAGAACCCGGCATGTACTTGAAAATTAAATTGTCTCTGTAATAGTAAATGGGTCTTGCTGTAATTTAGAAGTAATAACTAGCATTGCCCCCTGTCCAGTTTAAGTTCTGAATTGTAGGATGATTAGGGTTGGAATCTTTTATTTTTGTAAAGTCAAGGGTCCTGGTGGCTAAGCTTCTAAATATTTGCTGTTCTGTACTAACTAACTTCTATTAAGTTAGTGGCCAGCTGAGTCCGGTGACCACATTAGTACATAGAGTAATGGCGCATGAAACATCTTTTCCCTCAAGTGATTTGCTGAGACATGGAGTGAGCATAGGTTATTTTGGCATTGTTCTGCTTCATTATTAATATGATGGCATAGTGATATCTTTTTAGGAGCAGGAAGATAAAACCCTTTTGTGTTCTAAATCTCTGTATTTCCCCCCTTTCATGGATTTTGGATAATCGTCATGCAACAAAAGCATTTTAGAGAGTATCTTGCTTAGGTATCTTTTTTTTTTAATTTTAAAATTTATTTTAATTTATTTTTAAAAGATTTTACTTATTTATTTGACAGAGAGAGCAAAAGAGGGAACATAACAGGGGGAATGGGAGAGGCAGAAGCAGGGTTCCCGCTGAGCAGGGAGCCCAATGTGGGGCTTGATCCCAGGACCTTGGGATCATGACCTGAGCTGAAGGAAGACACCTAATGACCGAGCCACCTGGCAGTGCCCCCCGCTTTTTAATATTTATTTATTTATTTATTTGACAGAGAGAGCGTGTGTGCACACATAAGCAAGGCAAGCAGCAGGCAGAGAGAGAGGGAGAGGGAGAAGCAGACTCCCTGGTGAGCCAAGAGCCTGACATGGGGTTCAGTCTCAGGGCCCTGGGATCATGACCTGAGCCAAAGGCAGACGCTTAACTGACTGAGCCACCCAGGCACCCCTTGCTTAGGTATCTTAGTGTCTAGTAAATTTGAGTTAACAAAAGACTGGGGCCTCATCCAAGGGAAATGTTTAATTGCTGATAGAGTTGGTTTCAGAGCCAAGATGTGGACTTCCTGTCCTCTGTAGGAGTAGCCTTCGTCAGTGTAGAAGCAGTGGCTTTGTAGTTACTGGACAGTTGAATCTTTTTTTTTTAATTTTTTAATAAACACATAATTCACTATATGTGATTATGTGTGATCACATATTATGTAAAATAATTATGTGTAAACACATATTATTCATTATATGTGATTCATTATATGTGATTCACATTATAAACATGTGAATCGCCAGGTTTACACACTTCACAGCACTCACCATAGCACATACCCTCCCCAGTGTCCATAACCCCGCCACCCTCTCCCGACTCCCCTCCCCACAGCAACCCTCAGTTTGTTTTGTGAGATTGAGTCTCTTATGGTTTGTCTCCCTCCTGATCCCATCTCGTTTCATTTATTCTTTTCCTACCCCCCACATTGCATCTCCACTTCCTCATATCAGGGAGATCATATGATAGTTGTCTTTCTCTGATTGACTTATTTCACTAAGCATAATACCCTCTAGTTCCATCCACATTGTCGCAAATGGCAAGATTTCATTTCTTTTGATGGCTGCATAGTATTCCATTGCATATATATATATACCACATCTTCTTTATCCATTCATCTGTTGATGGACATCTAGCTTCTTTCCATAGTATGGCTATTATGGACATTGCTGCTATAAACATTTGGGTGCACGTGCCCCTTCGGATCACCACATTTGTATCTTTAGGGTAAATACCCAGTAGTGCAATTGCTGGGTCATAGGGTAGCTCTATTTTCAACTTTTTGAGGAACCTCCATGCTGTTTTCCAGAGTGGTTGCACCAGCTTGCATTCCCACCAACAGTGTAGGAGGGTTCCCCTTTCTCCGCATCCTCGCCAGCATCTGTCATTTCCTGACTTGTTAATTTTAGCCATTCTGACTGGCATGAGGTGGTATCTCACTGTGGTTTTGATTTGTATTTCCCTGATGCCGAGTGATGTGGAGCATTTTCTCATGTGTCTGTTGGCCATCTGGATGTCTTTTTTGCAGAAATGTCTGTTCATGTCCTCTGCCCATTTCTTGATTGGATTATTTGTTCTTTGAGTGTTGAGTTTGCTAAGCTCTTTATAGATTTTGGATACTAGCCCTTTATCTGATATGTCGTTTGCAAATATCTTCTCCCATTCTGTCAGTTGTCTTTTGGTTTTGTTCACTGTTTCCTTTGCTGTGCAAAAGCTTTTGATCTTGATGAAATCCCAATAGTTCATTTTTGCCCTTGCTCCCCTTGCCTTTGGCAATGTTTCTAGGAAGATGTTGCTGCGGCTGAGGTCGAAGAGGTTGCTGCCTGTGTTCTCCTTAAATATTTTGATGGATTCCTTTCTCACATTGAGGTCCTTCATCCATTTTGAGTCTATTTCCGTGTGTGGTGTAAGGAAATGGTCCAATTTCATTTTTATGCATGTGGCTGTCCCAATTTTCCCAACACCATTTGTTGAAGAGGCTGTCTTTTTTCCATTGGACATTCTTTCCTGCTTTGTCAAAGATTTGTTGACCATAGAGTTGAGGGTCTATTTCTGGGCTCTCTGTTCTGTTTCATTGATCTATGTGTCTGTTTTTGTGCCAGTACCATGCTATCTTGATGATGACAGCTTTGTAATAGAGCTTGAAGTCCGGAATTGTGATGCCACCAACTTTGGCTTTCTTTTTCAATATTTCTTTGGCTATTTGAGGTCTTTTCTGGTTCCATATAAATTTTAGGATTATTTGTTCCATTTCTTTGAAAAAAATGGATGGGATTTGATAGGGATTGCATTAAATGTGTAGATTGCTTTAGGTAGCATAGACATTTTCACAATATTTGTTCTTCCAATCTATGAGCATGGAACATTTTTCCATTTCTTTGTGTCTTCCTCAATTTCTTTCATGAGTACTTTATAGTTTTCTGAGTATAGATTCTTTGCCTCTTTGGTTAGGTTTATTCCTAGGTATCTTATGGTTTTGGGTGCAATTGTAAATGGGATTGACTCCTTAATTTCTCCTTCTTCTCTCTTACTGTTGTAATAAAGAAATGCAACTGATCTCTGTGCATTGATTTTATATCCTGACACTTTACTGAATTCCTGTACAAGTGTTAGCAGTTTTGGAGTGGAGTCTTTTGGGTTTTCCACCTAAAGGATCATATCATCTGCAAAGAGTGATAGTTTGACTTCTTCTTTGCCAATTTGGATGCCTTTAATTTCTTTTTGTTGTCTGATTGCTGAGGCTAGGACTTCTAGTACTATGTTGACTAGCAGTGGTGATAATGGACATTCCTGCCGTGTTCCTGACCTTAGCAGAAAAGCTCTCAGATTTCTCTATTGAGAATGATATTCGTGGTGGGTTTTTCATAGATGGCTTTGATAATATTGAGGTATGTCCCCTCTATCTCTACACTTTGAAGAGTTTTGATCAGGAAGGGATGCTGTACTTTTTCAGTTGCTTTTTCAGCATCTATTGAGAGTATCATATGGTTCTTGTTCTTTCTGTTATTAATGTGTTGTATCACATTGATTGATTGGCGGATGTTGAACCAACCTTGCAGCCCTGGAATAAATCCCACTTGGACATGGTGAATAATACTTTTAACGTACTGTTGGATCCTATTGGCTAGTATTTTGGTGAGAATTTTTGCATCTGTGTTCATCAAGAATATTGGTCTGTAATTCTCTTTTTTGATGGGATCCTTGTCTGGTTTTGGGATCAAGGTGAACTGGCCTCATAAAATGAGTTTGGAAGTTTTCCTTCCATTTCTATTTTTTGGAATAGTTTCAGGAGAATAGAAATTAATTATTCTTTAAATGTTTGGTAGAATTCCCCTGGGAAGCCGTCTGGCCCTGCGCTCTTGTTTCTTGGGAGATTTTTGATGACTACTTCAATCTTCTTACTGGTTATGGGTCTGTTCAAGTTTTCTATTTCATCCAGGTTCAGTTGTGGTAGTTTATATGTCTCTAGGAATGCATCCATTTCTTCCAGATTGTCAAATTTGCTGGCATATAGTTGCTCATGGGTTCTTAGGATTGTTTGTATTTTTTTTGGTGTTGGTTGTGATCTCTCCTCTTTCATTTATGATTTTACTTATTTGGGTCCTTTCTCTTCTTTTTGATAAGTCTGGCCAAAGGTTTATCAATCTTATTAATTCTTTCAAAGAACCATCTCCTACTTTTGTTGATTTGTTCTTGGGCAGTTGAATCTTAATATAGATGTTTATAAAGCAAATAGTTACTGGGAAATTAAATGAGGTAATATAAAATAGTAAATACAAATCTTGTTGTCATAACAAAATACCATAGAGTAGGTAGCTTAAACAACAGGCATTTATTGTCTTAGAGTTCTGGAGCTTGAAAGTCTGAGATCAGGGTACTAGCATGATCAGATTCTACTAAGGGCTTTCTTTCTGACTTACAAACTGCCTTTTTCTTGCTGTGTCCTCATATCGCAGCAGGAGAGAGAGCGCACATGCTCTCTGACATCTCTTTTAAGGGCACTGATCCCCCCATGAGGGCTTTATTCTAATAACCTCATTTAAGCCTAATTATCTCCCAGAGATCGTGACTCTAAATACCATCACACTGGAGTTTGGGCTTCAATATAAAAATTGAGGGTAAGGACATAGTTCAGTCCATCGCACCTACCATAATCTGTCAGTAGATCTTAATTCCTTTTCCCCTTCCTGATCCTTATATTCCTCATGTGTTTCTTTTCTCCTGTTCTCCATACTTTCTTGTAACTTCCTGCAGCCCATGGGCACTGATAATCATTCTGTTCTTCAGGAGGCTTCAAGAAGGCATCTTTCATGAAAAAATGAATTTTGATTTTTTTCTGGGTGGTCTATTTCTTTTCTTTCTTTTTCCTTTTCCTTTTTTTTTTAATTTTTTAAATTTTTTTTTAGAGAGCTTGAGTGTGCAGGATGGTAGAGAGGCAGAGGGAGAGAAAGAATCCTAAGCAGGCTCCACACCCAGCACAGAGGCAGGTGCAGGGCTTGATTTCACAACCCTGAGATCATGACCTGAGCCAAAATCACGAGTCGGGTGCTTAACTGACTGCGCCACCCAAGGACCCGTGGTCTTTCTCTTTCTACGCAAGAATGTGCTGGTTAGGAATGACAGGGCTGTAGCAGGAAGGAAGCAGAATCTGCAAGGGAACTTTCAATGGTCCTTGAAGGGACAGGAGCATAGGAGCCAGACTGCCTGATTTCATATTTCTAGCTGAGCCGATTACTTAACCTCTAATTACCTTAGCTGTGCTAATTCAAAATAGGAATAATAATAGTACCAGTCACAAAAAGTTGTTCTTAGAATTCCTAGTTAATAAATGTAAAACATTTAGCAGAGCATCCATGTTCTTTATCAGGGGAGAATGGTTACTCTATAGAGAGTGTGCAGTATGTACCCATGGATATGAGAACTATGTCCTTGGGAGGAGATGTAATTTAGCTCTCTTAGTTTTTCAGAGAAGGCGAAATTTTTGGAGCTTATTACCTAGAACTTTGGTCTGCAAAGGAGAGTGCATAGTAGGAGGATATGAGAAATAAGCCAGTGGAATTTGGAAAGAGAAAATGTGCCAAGAAATGTAAGGGATTATTGTCATTTGGTTCATGATTGCCACGGGCAGTGGATTTCTCACACTTCCAGTCCTTGGCACTACTACTGCCTGTAAAGATTTCTCTTCTGTGCAGGGGATAGGGTTTTTTTCCTGGCCTTCTTATGAGTGGGTGGGACCCTGTTATTCTGGTCAGTGAGCTATGAACAGAAGTCTCTCTCAGCCTGAGTCCTGAATAACTGTAGTGAACAGAAAACCCCTGCTGATATGCTGTGGACATGTAATGTGAGCAAGAAATGAATTTTTGTTTTAAGCTACTAACATCTTCTGGGGTCATTGGGGGGGGGTGTTCAGCATAACCTACTTTATGGTTCCCATCTGACCCTCCCCACTGTCCTGCTCTTTCTTTCTTTCTTTCTTTTTTTTTTTTTTTTTTAATATTTTATTTATTTATCCGACAGAGAGAGATCACAAGCAGGCAGAGAGGCAGGCAGAGAGAGGAGGAAGCAGGCTCCCTGCTGAGCAGAGAGCCTGATGGCGGAGCTCGATCCCAGGACCCTGAGATCATGACCTGAGCCGAAGGCAGCGGCTTAACCCACTGAGCCACCCAGGCGCCCCTGTCCTGCTCGTTCTCTCTCATTCTCTCTCTCTCTAATAAATAAAAAATAATTGTTATTTTTTTTAGAGAATTGACCCATTTATCATTCTAATGCCTCTCTTTATCCCTGATCTTTCCTTCCACTGAAGTCTACTTTGTCTGCAATTGATACAGCAACTCCAGCTTTATAATTTATTTTGATTAAATTAAATCTAATTATTTATTTATTTATTTTTAAAGATTTTATTTATTCGACAGAGAGAGAGTACACAAGCAGGGGGAGCTGTAGGGTGAGGGAGAGAAAGAAGCAGTCTCTGCACTGAGCAGGGAGCCTGATACAGGGCTTGATCCCAGGACCCTGGGATCATGACCTGAGCCAAAGGCAGGCCCTTAACTATCTGAGCCACCCAGGCGGCCCTATGCTTTTAATCTATATATATCTTTATGTTTATTTTTTATTTATTTATTTTATATCTTTATGTTTAAAGTGCATTTCTTATAGACGATATATAGTTGAGTCTTCAGTTTTGATCAAGTCTGATGATCTCTTTTTTAATTGGTTTATTTAGGCAACTGATGTTTAAAATTATTTTTTATATTGTTGGCTTAATGACTACTGTATTTGTTACTGTTTTCTATTCATCCTCCTGGTTCTTTGTTCCTTCATTTCCACTCTTTTCTGCCTTTTGTGGTTTTAATCAAAAGCTCTCTTCTTACTCTTTGTTCCCGGCAGAGCCTGCTTCTCCCTCTGCCTCTGCCTGCTGCTTCCCCTGTTTGTGTGTGTGTGCACTCTCTCTCTCTTTCTCTCAAATAAATACATCTTTAAAAAAAAAAAACACCAAAAAACTCTCTTCTTGCTTACAGGATTTGTAATGAAAAGTTCCCTATAATTATTGTCTAGTTTTTTTCCTCTCCTTTGCTTTTCTGCAGTTTGGTATGACATGCCTAGGTGTAGCTTTAAAATTTTTATCCTGTTTGGTGTTCTCTGAGCTTCCTGTTCTCTGCTTTGGTGTATCTTGTTAATTTTGGAAAATTCTGGGTCATTATTACTTAAAATATTTCATCTGTTCTATTTTCTCTTTCTTCTAGCATTCCAGTTACACCTTTTAAAATTTTTCCACAGTTCTTGGCTATTCTAGGATTTTTTTTCATTTTTTTCTCTTAGTATTTCAATTTGCAAAGTTTCCATCAACATTTCTTTAAGCTCACTGAGTCTGTCCTTGACCTATCCAGTCTACTGATAAGTAGGACCATCAAAGGCTTTTAAAATATGTTATTGTTTTTTACTTCCAGTATTTAGTTTTAATTCTTTTGTATACTTTCAGTCTGTTTTTTCATGTTGTCTACTTTTTCATTAGATTTCTTAACATATTTATCATAGTTATTTTAATCTCCCTATCTGATAATTACAAAATCTGTCATATCTGAGTCCGGTTCTGATGTTTACTTTATTTCTTCATACTGTGATTTCCTTTGAGCATGCCTTGTAATTTTTTTTTTTTGAGAGCCAGATGTGATGTTATTAGGTAATAGTAACTGAATTAAATAGCTTTTATATTAAATTAGCCAGGAGTTGGGCTTTGGTTAATGTTTATTGTAGCTGTAAGTGCCAGAGGCTTCAGATTCCTCTAGTTTCCTTGTTTTGTCTCCCTTGCTGTCTGTGGGTTTCTGTAAGAACTCCTGCTTCAAAAGAATTTGTCTTGTAACTTACCTGTAAACCGCTGTTATTATGTTAGATCTTTGTTAGTGTGGTGGTAAAGTATTGGGGAAGGGAAACCATCTCTAATCTTATTCAGTCTCATTCTTCTGCTGGACCTGTGTTCCTGGGCCGTGACCTTCAATGTGTTTGTTAGTATCTCCCCTCCCCCCACCCTATTATTACTTAGGTGCAATAAGAAGGCTAGATGGGTCTGGAATCAGTGAAATATCCTTACCCCAGATGAGATAAAGTTCTGATAAAGTGAGTATAGACCTTTTTATGGAGGCTGCTTTGAACTTTTTCTTTTCTTTTTTTAAATTTTATTTATTTATTTGACAGAGAGCACAAGCAGGCAGAGCAGCAGGGAGAGGGGAGGGGGGGAAGCAGTGCCCCAGCTGAGCAAGGAGCCTGTCTCGGGGCTATCCCAGGATCCTGGGACCACCTCTTGAGCTGAAAGTAGTCGCCCAACCAACTGAGCTACCCAGGCACCCCCTGAACTTTTTCTTAATGTTTGTTTCTACTCCCTCTGCCTGGGCTGCAAGATGATCTTTCTTGACTCTTCACAGGGAGAACCAGGTAGGACTCTTAGAGATAAAACTCTTAATCTCTGGAAGCCCTCCCCAAACCGTGGCCTCCAGGAATTCCTCAGTCTTATGCTAGTCCATCCTCAGCCTTCACCAGTTCATTGAACTTACCATTTCAGTGTTTCTTCAGGTAAACAGATCTTGGCTGTAACTCTCAGGATTTTCATATCTCTGTAGATTTTGGGGTGATGGTATGTCCTCCTCCCTATGTCTCTAATGAATTGAAGAAGAGTTATTGGTTTTCAGTTTGTTCAGCTTTTTTGTTTTGTTTTAAGTTTGGGAGTGGCATCTTTTAAGCTCTTTTAAGATATTACATGTAGTATCTGAAACTGGAAGTCTCAATATTGTTTTAAAGGTAACTACATCTATCAAGACCCTATTTCTGAATGAGGTCACATGTTGAGGTATTGTGGGTTAGGATTAAGACTTCAATATATGGGGGGCCTGGGTGGCTCAGAGGGTTAAAGCCTCTGCCTTCGGCTCAGGTCATTATCCCAGGGTCCTGGGATCAAGCCCCGAATCGGGCTCTCTGCTCAGCAGGGAGCCTGCTTCCCTCCTCTCTCTCTCTGCCTGCCTCTCTGTCTACTTGTGAGCTCTCTCTGTCAAATAAATAAATAAAATCTTTAAAAAAAAAAGACTTCAATATATGAACTTTTGGGAGACACAAGAAAACCCATATGTAGTGTATAGTTTAATTGTTATTGGCAAACATGTAACTATCGCCACAGTAGAGAACCCCACCAAAATCCTCCTGTGCCTGGAAGCAAAGGGGAAAAGAGAGGAAATCTGGTATCTCAGCACAGTGAGAAGTTGGCTCAGAGATAAGTCTGTTCCTCAAACTCTACAACCACCATGTTTTTGTTTTGTTTTGCCACCTACTTTCTGGTACTGTAAGATGCTTTTGGATCATCTTGTATATGTTCTGTACTGTCTCAGAATCAGCCACTTCTTCAAGGAGTCCTGGTTCCTTTTATTGGAGTAGTATTAGAAACCAAGATTTGGGCATGACAATTGACTTTTCAGCCACAATAATAGAAACCAGAACACAGTGGAATATTATCTTTACAAGGCTGAGAAAAATAACAATCTCTAGAATTGAGTTTGTCTTTCTAGGATGATGACAAAGTAAAGATATTTCCAGAAAAAACAAAACTTGAATTTCCAAACAACACTCTCTTGCAAAAGGAACTGCTAAAGGAAATATCTTAGAAGACAAATGATCTCTAAAGGAAGTTGGTGCAGGATGGAATGATTATGAAAATGGCACATTTGTGGGTAAATCTAAATAAACATTTCTTAATAAAATAATAATGTATGAAGGTTTGAGAAAATAGAATTAAAGTGCTGGTAACAATGATATGTAAGTGAAGAAAGAGTTGTTTGTAATAGTGCTAAAGCTGTTAGCATTGTTCATGAAGAGGGTAAAGATGTGATTAGCTCTAAATTTTATCAAATATGATCATTTAAATTTCTAGAGTAATCATTAGAGATTAGAAATGGAGTTATCTGATTTCCAAATGGTAAAAGTACCCTACCTTCTTCTATTTGTCTAAATTAATTCATAAAGGAGGCGGGCAGTTAAACCAGAGCAAGTAGAAAGCACAAAATAAGAGGGTAAAATTAAAAAAGAATATATCAGTAATACCAATAATGTAAAGTGGATTAAAAAAAGTCTCTCATTGAATGACCACAATTGATGGATTAGTTAAAAAAAACCTGTGAGAGGCGCCTGGGTGGCTCAGAGGGTTAAAGCCTCTGCCTTCGGCTCAGGTCATGATCCCAGGGTCCTGGGATCGAGCCCCACATCAGGCTCTTTCCTTGGTGGGAGCCTGCTTCCTCCTCTCTCTCTCTGCCTGCCTCTCTGCCTACTTGTGATCTCTCTCTGTTCAATAAATAAATAAAATCTTAAAAAAAAAAACACCTGTGAAATTCTGTTTACAAGAGACTTAAGTAAAATGTAAGAACCTCAAAATGTTGAAAGGACTGAAAAAGATTCAATAGGGAAATATTATCCTGAAGAAAGCTGGTGTTTCTGTATTAATAATTATGTAAAATGCATTTAAAGTGAAACATGAACAAATCGTGTAGGTATGTTCATAGTAGTATTGTTAATAATTTTAAAATTGTGGAAACACTCAAAAGAGTACACTACAATGAATAAATTGTGATATATGTAAATATTATATATTGGAATCGAATTCCGTGGAATAGAATTACAACAGGGAAAATGATTGGAATAATAGCTTCATGCCTGACATGGGTAAATTAAAAACAATGCTGAATTAAAAAAGCAAATCTTGGAGGAAAAAATACACTATGATTCTACTTTTATAAAGCTAAAAAAATGGGCAAAAGAAACCATACTACATGTTGAAGTAAAGGAATCACAAAAATCAGAGGAATAATTCACACCAAGTTTGCAATGGTGATTACCCCTGGATAGGGGGAAGAGAATGTAGTTGGAGAGGAGCATGGAAGAAGGTTTTTTTCCATATCCTCATCAACACTTGGTTTGGCTGATCTTTTTAATTTTAGTCATTCTAATAGTCATGTAGTGATATTACATTGTGGTTTCAATTTGTATTCACCTAATGACTAATGATATTGAGCATCTTTATGAGCATGTTTGCCACCTTATATATATTTTTTTGTTTGTTTTGTTTTTGTTGAAGTGTCTATTCAACTCTTGTACCTCTTTTTTTAAATCAAGTTTGTTTTTTTACTGTTGAATTTTGAAAATTCTTTATATATTCTGAATATAGGTATTTAATTAGATTTTACTTTAATTAGATAATTGCTGAGATTTTCCTCCCCAGCTGTGGTTTATCTTTTTATTCTCTTAACTGTGTCTTTTGAAGAGCAGACATTTTAATTTTGCTGAAGTTCCGGTTTGTCAAGACAGTTTTTTTCAGCGATATAGATGTTGTATCTAAAAAATCTTTGTCTCATCTGAGGTCACAGAATTTTTTTCTCTAAAAGTTCAATTACATTAATTTTTAAAAATATTTTATTTATTCATTTTGGAGAGAGAGCAGGGGGCGGAGCAGAGAGAGAGGGTGAAGGGAGGGGGAAAGAATCTCAAGCAGACTCCATGCTGAGCGTGGAGCCCAACATGGAGCTCAGTCTCACCACCCTGAGATCATGACCTGAGCTGGAACCAAGAGTCTGACTTTTAACAGACTGGCCACCCAGACACCCCTCATTGATTTTTTTTTTTTAGTATTAAATCAGCATCCCTGGAATTAACCTTTTTGATCATGTTGTATTATCTTTGATAATAATGTATAACAATAATGTATTGAATTCTGTTTGCTAAAACTTTGTGTAGAATATTTGTATCTGTGATCATGAAGGATATTTGTTTTATCTTGTAATGTTTTTGTCTGGTTTTCTGGTTTTGGGATCAGGGAAATATTGTCCTCATGTGATGAAATGGGACTATTCCTTCCCCTTGCAATGTTTTGAAAGAAAGTAGAATTGGTATCATATCCACACCTGTGAGGCCATCTCTCTTTTTTAAAAAAGATTTATTTATTTATTTTAGAGTGAGAGTGAGAGAGAGGAGGAGAGAGTGCACGTGAGCAGGGGTAGGGGCAGACTGAGAGGGAGAGAGAGAATCCTCAAGCAGACTCCCTGCTGAGTGTGGAGCCTGACTCAGGGCTCAATCCCAGTACCCTGAGAGCATGACCTGAGGGGAAATCAAGAGTTAGCTGCTTAACCTACTGAGCCACACAGGTGCCCTTTTTTTCTTTTCAAGATTTTTTTTTTTTTTTAAGTAATCTCTACATGAAATGTGGGGCTTGAACTCAAACCCTGAGAATCACATGCTCTACCAACTGAGCTAGTCAAGCACCATGCCCTTCCCCGCCCTTTTTTGAGGCCATCTCTTTAATAAATAAAGGGTTATTCAAGTTCTTTTCATTCTTGAGTGAGCTTGGGTAGCTTGAATCTTTGAAGGATTTCGCTCATCTTTTGAATTTTATTGGCATAGGGTTTATAATACTCCCTTATTTCCTTTCAGTAACTGTAGAATCTGTAGTGATGTCACCATTCTCATTCCTAATACTGGTTATTTGTATATTCTCTTTCTAAAAATCAAGTTTTAAAAAATTATTTACTTATTTATTTTAGAGAGAGAAAGTGTGGGGAGGAGCAGAAAGAATCCTTAAGCAGACTCCCCACTGAGTGTGGACCCTGACTTGGGGCTTGATCTGGGCCCCCAAGACCAGGACCTGAGCCAAAATCAAGTCGGCCACCTAATTGACTGAGCCACCCAGGTGCCTCTAAAAATCACTTTTTATCAATTTTAATCAATTTCTTCAAGACTCAGATATTAGGGGTACCTGGCTGGGTCAGTCGGTGATGCATGTGACTCTTGGTCTTGGGGTGGTGAGTTCAGGCTCCACACTGGGGGCCTACTTAAAAAAAATAGAGCCTACTTAAAAAAATCGGATTTTACTTGCATTGATTTTTTTGTTTCCTATTTCATCTATTTCTGTTTTGATTTTTATTATGTTTATGCTTTGGGTTTAATTTGCTTTTTCTAATTAAGAGAATGAGGTTGTTTATATGAGACATTTTTTATGAAATATTGATATTTGTGGGGCTTCTGAGTGGTTCAGTTGGTTGAGCATCCAACTCTTGGTGTCAGCTCAGGTCACAATCTCCCAGGTCTCGGGATCCAGCCCACCACTGAACTCTGCACTTAGTGAAGTCCACTTGGGATTCTCTCTTTCCCCCTCTTCCCACCCCTCCCTCTCCTCACGTGTGTGCACTTTCTCTCTCTCTTAAATAAATAAATAAAATCTTAAAAGAAAAAATACCGGAATTTAGTGTCTTAACTTTCCTTCCAAGTAGTGCCTTATTGTCCTCCCATACATTTTGTTATATTGTATTTCCATTCAGTTCAAATTATTTTTCAATTTTCCTTTGATTTTTTTTTGAAAATATTTTATTTATTTATTGGACAGAGAGAGATCACAAGTAGACAGAGAGGCAGGCAGAGAGAGAGGGAAGCAGGCTCTCTGCTGAGCAGAGAGCCTGATGCGGGACTTGATCCCAGGACCCCGAGATCATGACCTGAGCCGAAGGCAGCGGCTTAACCCACTGAGCCACCCAGGCACCCCCTTTTGATTTTTTTTAATCCGTGGGTTATTTAGAAATATGTTGTTTAGTTTCTAAAAATTTGGAGAATATTTAGAAATCTTTGTTACTGACTAATAAATTAATTCCACTACAAAACATGAATTCTTTTAAATTTGTAGAAACTTGTTTTATGTTCCTTAGTATGGTCTGTCTTGGTAAATGTTATTGTGCACTTGAGAAGAAAAATGGATATTCTGTTGATTGGTGGAGTCTTCTGTAAATTTCAATCAGTTCAGTATTGGTGATAGTGTTCTGTTTTACTATGTTCTTATTAATTATCTATCTACTTGTTCTGACAGCCATTTGGGAGAGAGGTATATAAAACTCCAACTATAATTGTGGCTTTGTCTTTTTCTCCTTCCAATTCTTTCAGCTTTCGCATTATATATTTTGAAACTGTTAACTAGGTACATACACTTTAGGATTTTATGTCCTTTTGATTTCATTGACTCCATCATTATGAAATTACTTACCTCCTTTATTCTTGGTAATTGTGTATGCCCTGAAATCTACCCCAGATTTCTTTTGATTTGTGGCCAACATAAAATATCTTTTTTTTTGTTCTTTTACTTTTTTTAAATCTTTCAATTTATTTATTTTCAGCATAACAGTATTCATTATTTTTGCACCACACCCAGTGCTCCATGCAATCCATGCCCTCTCTAATACCCACCACCTGGCTCCCCCAACCTCCCACCCCCCGACGCTTCAAACCCCTCAGTTGTTCTTTTACTTTTAATCTATTTGTGTCTTTATATTCAAGGTGGTTATTCCTTATAGGCAACATGTAATTGAATCTTGTTTTTCATTTATTATTATTGATTAATCCAATCTACCCCTGCCTTTAAAGTGCAGTTTTTAGATCATTTAAAATGTCTATAGATGTGCTTAGGTTTTACTTTGTCATTTTATTGGCTTCTGTTGTTATATCTATTCTTTGCTCCTTTTTTCGATCTTTGTTCTGGATTATTTGTTATAATTTCATTTTATTCCCCTTTGTTGGCATATCAGCTATAACACTTTGTCTTGATATTTTAGGTGTTGCTTGGTGTTCTGTAGTATACATCTTTAACTTATCATTCTCTATCTTTGAGTGTTATTATGCCATTTTACATGTCTTACACAAACCTTACAATATTATACTTCCACTTCTCTCATCCTGGCCTTGATGCTATTGTTGTCATGCATCTTTTATAAAAGTTTATAAATCCACAATACATTGGTAATTACACTTGAAAAATTATTTTTAGAAATGTTTAAAAAATAAGCAAAAGTACTTAGTTACTGTTTATGAAGCTCGCTATTCCTTTACATGGATCCAAATTTTAATGTAGTATTTTTCCTTTTCCTTAAGGACTTCTTTAACATTTGTTGTAGTGTAGGTTTGCTGGTAATGAATTTTTCTGCTTTTGTATGCCTGAGATTTTTTTTTATTTAAAGATTTTATTTATTTATTTGACAGAGAAAGAGAGATCACAAGTAGGCAGAGAGGCAGGCAGAGAGAGGGGGGGAAGCAGGCTCCCTGCTAAGCAGAGAGCCCAAAACGGGGCCCGATCCTAGGACCCTGAGATCGTGACCTGAGCCCAAGGCAGAGGCTTAACCCACTGAGCCACCCAGGCCCCCCTGTATGTCTGAGATGTTGTATTTCACTTTTTTACATTTAAAAGTTGAGATAAAACTCATGTAACATAAAATTCACCATTTTGATGTGTATAATGCACTGTGTTTTAACATTCACAATATTGTGCATTAATCACCACTCCCTGATTACAGAAAATTTCTATCACTCTCAAAAGTAACCTTGTACTTTCCGGTTTACCTCTATACTCTGCCCACCCTGGCATCTGCTAATCTTCCTGTCTGTATGGATCTGCCCATTCAGGACATTTCTATAAATAGAATTACACCATATGTGGCTTCTTTCACTTAGCATGTTTTCAGGGTGCATCCAAGTTGTACTTTATTCCTTTTTAATGTCTCACTTGTATGTCATCATATGCATATACTATACTTTTTAAACATTTTATCAGTTGGTAGATATTTAATTGATTTCTAAGTTTTGGCTATTATGAATTAATACTGTAATGTACAGTTATGTACAAATCTATATGTGAACATATGTTTTCTGTTCACTTGGGTATAAGCCTAAGAGTGGAGTTACTGGATCATATGATAGTTTTATATTTAACAACTGGAGGAACTGCTGAACTTTTTCATAGTGGCTGCACCATTTTACATTGTCACCAGCAGTGGGTGAGAATTTCTGTCTTTCCACATCCTCAACAATGCCTGTTATTTTCCAAATTTTTATTATAACTATCCTAGTGATATCTCATTGTGGTTTTGATTTGCATTTCTCTGATGACTAAAGATGTTAAGTAGGCATCTTTTTGTGTTTATTGCCCATCCTCTTGGGGAAGTGTTTAGCCAAATCCTTTGCCTGTCTTTAAGTTGAATTACGTGTCTTTTTATTGTATTGTTACAATAGTTGGTTATATATTTTAGATGCTAAACCTTCATCATCATAAACCTTCATGAAAAGACAAACCACAGAACAGGAGAAAATATTTGTGGATTTTCTTCTTACTTTTCTTGATGGCATCCTTTATTTTTTATTTATTTTTTTGCAAGCTTTTTAAAAAATTTTAAATTCAGTTATCCAACATACAGTACATCACTAGTTTTTGATGTGGCATTCAGTGATTCATTAGTTGCATATAACAGCTAGTGGTCTTCACATCACGGGCCCTCCTTTTAATGCCTTTGATGCTCAAAACTTTTTAATTTCATGAAGTCCAACTTAGGTTTTCTTCTTTTTTTGCTTGTGCTTTTGCTGTCATTTAAAAAAATAGTTAATTGAAATTTAATTGACGTATCACATTGCATTAGTTTTAGATGTATAACAGTAACTTACAATTTAATATATGTATATATTACAAGATGAGTACCACAGTAAATTTACTTAATATCCATCAGCATACATAGTTACAATATTTTTTCTTCTGATAAGAGCTTTTAAGATGTTCTTTATTTATTTATTTTTGAATATTTTACTTACTTATTTGACAGAGAGAGATACAGCGAGAGAGGGAACACAAGCAAAGGGAGTGGGATAGTGAGAAGCAGGCTTCCCACTGAGCGGGGAGCCTGATGTGGGGCTCCATTCTAGGACCCTAGGATCATGACCTGAGACAAAGACAGACGCTTAACGACTGAGCCACACATGTGCCCCAAGATATTCACTCTTTAAAAAAAAGATATTCTCTGAACAGCTTTCAAGTATACAATACAGTATTGTTAACTATAGCCATGATACTGTACATTATGTAAGTACACTGGACTTCTCTTAAGTGGAAATTTGTACTTTTGACCACTTTCACCCATTTTGTATACTCCTCAGCCAGTCTCTGGAAAATATCCATCTGTTTTCTGTATCTTTAAGTTTGGTTTTCTAAAAATTCCACAAATAAGTAATACCATACATGATTTGTTTTTCTCTGACTTATTTCACTTAGTATAATGCTCTTGAGGTTAATCAGTCTTGTCACAAATAGTAGGAATTCCTTTTTTTATGGCTAAATAATATGTATTTTATAATACACAGCACATTTTCTTTATGCATTTATCCATCCTTAGACATTTAGGTTGTTTCCATGCCTTGGCTACTAATGCTTCAGTGAACATGGGGGTGCAGGTGCCTTTTTTGAGATAGTGGTTTCATTTTCTTTCTTCTTTTTTTTTTTTTTTTTTAAGATTTTATTTGTTTATTTGACTGAGAGAGAGATCACAAATAGAGAGAGAGGGAGGAAGAAGCAGGCTCCCCACTGAGGAGAGAGCCGGATGCGGGGGCTTGATCCTGGACCCTGAGATCACGACCCGAGCTGAAAGCAGAGGCCCAACCCACTGAGCCACCCAGTCACCCCAGTGGTTTCATTTTCTTTTGATAAATACTGAGAAGTGAAATAGCTGGATCATATGGTAGTTCTTTCTAGTTTTATTTTTTGAGGAAACTTCATACTTTTTTCCATAGTGGCTGCACCAATTTACATTCCCACCAACAGTGCACAAGGGTCTCCTTTTCTCCCTAGCTTTGCCAACACTTAACTTCTTTTTGATAACTAGCCATTCTAATAGATGTGAGGTGATATCTCACTATGTTTTTGATGTCCATTCCTCTGATGATTAGTGATGTCAGGCACCTTTTCATGTACTTGTTGGCTATCTAAATTTATTCTTTGGAAAAATTTCTATTTAGACCCTCTGCCCATTTATTAAATTGGTTTTTTGCTATTGAGTTTTATGAGTTTTTAAGATATATTTGGATCTTAATCCCTTATATATGATTTGCAGTTGTTTTCTCCCATTCATTGTGTTTCCTTTTCATTTTGGTTTCTTTTGGTGTACAGAAGCTTTTTAGCTTGATGTGGTCTCATTTATTCATTTTTGCTTTTGGTGTCAAATCCAAGAAATCATCACCAAGACAGATGTTAAGGATCTTATCCACTATGTTTTCTAAGAGTTTTATGGTTTCAGGGGCGTCTGGGTGGCTCAGTTGGTTAAGTGTCTGCTTAGGTCATGATGCCAGGGTCCTGGGATCAAATCCTGCATTGGACTCCCTGCTCAGCTGGGAGCCTGCTTCTCTGTCTGTCTGCCCCACCTCGCTGGTGCTTTCTCTTTCTCTCTCTCTGTCTGAAATAAATAAAGTCTTTAAAGAAAAAGAGCTTTATGGTTTCAGTTCTTAAATTCAAGTCTTTAATCCATTTTGAGTTGATGTTTATTTATGAGAGATGCATACTTTATGTACATAAGATAGTGGTCCAATTTCATTTTTTGGCATATGGCCATTCAGTGTTCCCAGCACCATTTATTGAAAAGACTTTTTTCCCTGTTGTATATTCTTGGCTCCTTTCTCACAAATTAATTCACCTTTTGTGTGTGGGTTATTTTTGGGCTCTTTATTCTTTCTCTTTCTCCCTTTTTTTTTTTTTAAACAAGCTGTTGCCAGTTTTATTAAAAAAAAATCCTGTGTGGTTTACTTTTCACCAATCTGTTCTGGAATGCTTCTAATGCTATCAGAATCACCTGGATCAATGAGAGCCAGCCTGCATACTCTGTAGTATTTCCCACATGCTGTGTCCAATTTGATATTACTGCGACTGTAGTGATGGACACCAGCTTTGGCCAACATGGTGTAGTATTGTGTTTCAGATTTCCTCAAGGCTGGGCAGTTGTTGGCGAGGATGACCAGTTTCGCTTTGCCATGTCTGATCATTTTCAGAGTTTGCTTGTACCCCAGCACGTACTTTCCACTTTTTGTAATGACCTGGAGCCTAGAGTTGATTGACTCCAGAGACTTTTTTGTCTTCTTTGCTGCCACCATCTTCCTGTCTTCCTGCCTTAGGTGTGGGCCCCAACCAAGAGCAGCTGCCAAAATCTGGGCTCTTTATGCTCTTGTTTTATGTGTCTGTTTTTATGCCAGTACCATACTATTTTGAATACTATAGCTTTGTAATATAATTTGAATTCAGGAAGCTTGATGTGTCCAGCTTTGTTCTTCTTTCTCAAGATTTGCTTTGGCTATTCCTGGTCTATTGTGGTTTCATAAAAATTTTAAGATTGGAGTCCCTGGGTGGCTCAGGTGGTTAAGCTCCTGACTTTGGCTCAAGTCATGATCTTGGGGTCTTGGGATCAAAGCCCCATGTTGGGCTCTGTGCTCAGCAGGGAGTCTGCTTGTCCCTTTTCCTCTCCCTCTGTCCCTCCCCCTGCTCATGCACTCTCTGTCTCTCAAATAAATAAATAAAATCTGTAAAAAAAATTAGGATTGTTCATTTCCGTGTAAAAAAATGCGATTGGAATTTCATAGAGATTGCATTAAGTCTATAGATTGCCTTGGATAGTATGAACTTTTTTTTTTATGCTCAGTTAGCCAGAATATAGTACATAAGTTTTTGTTGTAGTGTTACAATGATTCATTAGTTGCATGTAACACCTAGTGAACTTTTTAACAATTCTTCAAATCCATGTGTGCAGAATATCTTTCCATTTATTTGTTTTCCAGTTTCTTTCATCAGTGTCTTATTGTTTTCAGTGTACAGGTCTTTTTTTTTTTTTTTAAAGATTTTATTCTTAATCTCTATACCCAATCTGGGGTTCAAACTCACAACCCTGAGATCAAGAGTCCCATTGAGCCAGCCAGGGGCCCCAATGTGTAGGTTGTGATTTCTCCTCTTTCATTCATAATTTTATTAATTTGGGTCCTTTCTTTTTTTCTTTTTGCTAAGTCTGGCCAGGGGTTTATCAATCTTATTAATTCTTTCAAAGAACCAGCTCCTAGTTTCGTTGATCTTTTCTGCTGTTCTTTTGGTTTCTATTTCATTGATTTCTGCTCTGATCTTTATTATTTCCCTTCTGCTGGGTTTAGGCTTTATATGCTGTTCTTTCTACAGGCCCTTTAGGTGTAGGGTTAGGTTGTGTATTTGAGACCTTCCTTGTTTCTTGAGAAAGGTTTTTAAATCTATATACTTTCCTCTCAGGACCGCCTTTGCTGCATCCCAAAGATTTTGAACAGTTGTGTTTTCATTTTCATTTGTTTCCATGAATTTTTTCAGTTCTTCTTTAATTTCCTAGTTGAGACATTTATTCTTTTTCTATTTTTTAGTTTTTTAATTTTAATTTTTATTTTTTCCATTCATTCTTTAGTAGGATGTTCTTTAGCCTCCATGTATTTGAGTTCTTTCCAATCTTCCTCTTGTGGTTGAGTTCTAGTTTCAAAGCATTGTGGTCTGAAAATATGCAGGGAATGATCGCAGTCTTTTGGTACTTGTTGAGACCTGATTTGTGACCCAGGATGTGATCTATTCTGGAGACTGTTCCATGTGCACTAGACAAGAATGTGCATTCTGTTGCTTTGGGATGGAATGTTCTGAATATATCTGTGATGTCCCTCTGGTCTAGTGTGTCATTTAAAGCCTTTATGTACTTGTTGATCTTTTGCTTAGATGATCTGTCCATTTCAGTGAGGGGAGTGTTGAAGTCATCTAGTATTATTGTATTATTGTCGATGTGTTTCTTTGATTTTGTTAGTAATGTTAAGGGCATAGATTTTTAAAATTGTTAGATCTTCTTGTTGGACAGACCCTTTCAGTATGATACAGTGTCCTTCCTCCTCTCTTATTATAGGCTTTGGTTTAAAATCAATTTGTCTGATATAAGGATTGCCACCCTGGCTTCCTTTTGATGTCCATTAGTATGGTAAATGGTTTTCCACTGACTCACTTTAAATCTGGAGGTGTCTTTGGGTTTAAAATTTTCTTGCAGACAGCATATCAATGGGTCTTGTTTTTTTTTATCCATTCTGATATCCTGTGGGTTTCGATTGGAGCATTTAGTCCATTTACATTCATGGTAACTATTGAAAGATAGGAATTTAGTTCCATTTTATTACCTGTAAGGTGACTATTACTATATGTTGTCTCTGTTCCTTTCTGTTCTGTTACTTTTAGGCTCTCTCTTTGCTTAGAGGACCCCTTTCAATATTTCCTCTAGGGCTGGTTTGGTGTTTGCCAATTCTTTTAGTTGTTGTTTGTCCTGGAAACTTTTTATCTCTCTATTTTCAGTGATAACCTAGCTGGATATAGTATTCTTGGCTGCATTTTTTTCTCGTTTAGTGCTCTGAATATATCTTGCCAGTCTTTTCTGCCCTGACAGTCTTTGTGGATAAGTCTGCTGCCAATCTAATATTTCTACCATTGTATGTTACAGCTTCTTGTCCCAAGCTGCTTTCAGGATTTTTTCTCTGTGTCACTAAGACTAATAACTTTTACTATTAGATGATGGAGTGTTGACCTATTTTTATTGTTTTTGAGGGGAGTTTTTCTGTGCCTCCTGGATTTTGAAGCTTGTTTCCTTCCCCAAATTAGGGAAGTTCTCTGCTATAATTTGCTTCAGTGTACCTTCTGCCCATCTCTCTTCTTCTGGGATCCCAATTATTCTAATACCATTCTGTCTTATGGTATCACTTATCTCTTGAATTCTCCCCTCGTGATCCAGATAGTTGTTTATCTTTTTCTCAGCTTCTTCATTCTCTGTCATGTGTCTTCTATATCACTTAATCTCTCTTCTGCCTCATTTATCCTAGCAGTAAGAGACTCCATTTTTTATTGTACCTCATTAATATATTTCTTTAAATTTCAACTTGGTTAGATTTTAGTTTTTATTTCTCCAGAAAGGGATTCTCTAGTATCTTCTATGCTTTTTTCAGGCCTGGCTAGCAACTTTATAATCATCATTCTGAACTCTGGTTCTGACATCTTACTAAGTCTGTATTGATTGGGTCTCCAGCAGTCAGTACTGCCTCTTGTTCTTTTTTTTGAGGTGAGTTTTTCTGCCTTTAATCCAGAGAAGAATATTTTATTCAGAGATGAGTAGAGGAATGAGAGAACAAAATGCTAAAGGGTAACATTGACCCTAGAAAAATATACACTAACCAAATCAGAAGAGACCCGAAACCAGGGGGAGAAGAAAGGAAAAAAAATTATTTAGCTGGTGAAGAGAAAAGAGCCCCACACTTGATGTGGGGTATATTTTGGTCTGTTAGATAAAACTGCCTCCCAAAATTTTAAAGAAAGAAAAACTTCTATATATATAAAAATAAGGGTAAACACAACGATGAATGGAATATGACTGTCTCTACACCTTAAAGAACTGGAGAATCAACAACAAATCAAACCAACTCCACACATAAGAAGGGAAATAATCAAGATTAGAGGTGAGATCAATGAGGTAGAAACCAGAGATACAGTAGAACGTATCAATGAAACTAGAAGCTGTTTTTTTGAAAGAATAAGATCGATAAACCATTGGCCACACTAATCCAAAAGAAAAGAGAGAAAGCCCAAATTAATAAAATTATGAATGAAAAGGGAGAGATCACAACTAACACCAAGGAAGTAGAAATAATCATCAGAAGTTATTATCAACAGTTATATGCCAATAAGCTAAGCAACCTAGATGAAATGGATGCGTTCCTGGAAAACTATAAACTCCCAAAATTGAACCAGGAAGAAATTGACAACCTGAATAGATCGATATCTAGTAACGAGATTGAAGCAGTGATCAAAGACCTCCCCAAAGCTCTCTCCTTGGTGGGGAGCCTGCTTCCTCCTCTCTCTCTCTGCCTGCCTCTCTGCCTACTTGTGATCTCTCTCTGTCGAATAAATAAATAAAATCTTAAAAAAAAAAAAAAAAAGCAACCTCCCAAAAAACAAGAGCCCAGGACCTGATGGATTCCCTGGGGAATTCTACCAAACTTTCAAGAAGAAATAACACCTATTCTCCTGAAGCTATTTCAAAAAATTGAAGCAGAAGGAAAACTTCCAGACTCTTTCTATGAGGCCAGAATTACCCTGATCCCCAAACCAGGCAAAGACCCTACCAAAAAGGAGAATTTCAGACCAATATCACTGATGAATATGGATGCTAAGATTCTCAACAAGATCCTAGCAAACAGGATCCAACAGCACATTAAAAAGATTATCCACCATGACTAGGTGGGATTCATTCCTGGGCTACAAGGATGGTTCAACATTCGCAAATCAATCAATGTGATAGAACAAATTAATATGAGAAGAGAGAAGAACCACATGGTCCTCTCAATTGATGCAGAAAAAGCATTTGACAAAATCCAGCATCCATTCCTGATTAAAACGCTTCAAAGTATAGGGATAGAGGGAACATTCCTGAAGTTCATAAAATCTATCTATGAAAGACCCACAGCAAATATCATCCTCAATGGGAAAAAGCTCGCAGCCTTCCCGTTGAGATCAGGAACACGACAAGGATGCCCACTCTCACCACTCTTGTTCAACATAGTATTAGAAGTCCTAGCAACAGCAATCAGACAACAAGGAGAAATAAAAGGTATCCAAATTGGCAATGAAGAAGTCAAGCTCTCTCTCTTCGCAGATGACATGATTCTTTATCTGGAAAACCCAAAAGACTCCATCCCCAAACTACTAGAACTCATACAGCAATTCAGTAACGTGGCAGGAAAATTTAAAAAGATTTTAAAAAAGGAATTGAGGAGATAAGTTGTCGAATAAAAGGAGGGAGGGAATGTGATCAGGCTGGGGAGTAGAACAAAGCCATATGGTAGATTTAGGGTATATTTTGGTCTGCTACAAGAGTCTGCATCCCAAAATTTCAAGGAAAGAAAAACTTATATGTATAAGAAAAATAAGGTTATACAGAATGAAGGGATAGACTATAAAAATGAAAATTAAAAATAATTTTTAAAAAGGTATTGATAAGATAAAATAGTTAAAATTGGTTAAAATAGGAAAGAGGAAACATTTTAAAAATAGAAGAAGAAAAAAGATAAGGAAAATTTAAAAGATTTAACTTTGAAAGACTAAAGAATCATGGGGAAAAAGCCATGAATTTTATGTGTTGTATTCCTGCAGCACTGGTGGTTTGCAGTTCTCATTGTTAAACTTGGTCTTGGCTGGATGTTCTTGCTGATCTTCTGGGGGAGGGGCCTGTTACTAAAATGTCTTTGCAGGAGGCGGAATTGCTTTGCCCTTGCCAGGGATCAGGCTAAGCAATCTGCTTGCATTTGCTTTTGGTAGCTTTTCTTCCCTGAATGCTTTCTGTACAGCTTTGGAGGACAAGAATGAAAATGGCGGCTCCCTAATCTCCAGCCCCGGAGGAGGGGAGAGCTCAGGGCCTCCCTCTTCAGTGAGCCTTCAGAGAAGAGCAGTCAATTAATCCTGTCTCCCTGGCCTCCGACTGCACTCCAAGCTCACCTGGCCTGTGATCGAGCATTTCTATCTCTGACACAGTGCCCCTTTTGGAGTCTGCAAACCCAGCAGATTCGGTATGCCTTTTATTTCCTTTGAGTCTTCAAGCCCAGCAGATTCCTGCAACGTGCTCCCGTGCTGCTGCTCCTGGTGGAGTAAGTGGGGGTGGTCTCCCCAGATCTGCCACTTATGGGGTCCCTGCTCAAAGAGTAGTTGCATGACTGTGCCTCAGATCATGATTTAAGGTAACCCTGAACTGAAAGCCCCTTCCTTGGCTTTGTCTTTGCAGCTGGCTTCCCTGCTCTGATACCTGGGAGCTCTGCCATACTAAGACACCCCTGGTGTTTTTGTGGCCCTGCAGGTCCTGAGACCACACTGTCCCAGTGAGGGCTCCACCCCCCACTTAGCCTCTGGAGCGAGGTCCCTCAATGGAGCAGACTACTACTACTACTACTACTACTACTACTACTACTACTTCTTCTTCTTCTTCTCCTCCTCCTCCTCCTCCTTCCTTCTCCTTCCTTCTTTTCTTCTTCTTAGATTTTATTTGACAGAGAGATACAGCAAGAGAGGGAACACAAGCAGGGAGAATGGAGAGGGAGAAGACTTCCTCCTCAACAGGGAGCCCAATGCGGGGCTCGATCCCAGGGCACTGGGATCATGACCTGCGCTAAAAGCAGATGCTTAATGACTGAGACACCCAGGCGCCCCATGGAGCAGACATCTAAAAGTTCCAATTTTGTGTTCCACTGCTCTGCTGCTTGCCAGGAGCCAGCCCCTCCCCGCTGGGTCTATCTTCCCATATATCACCTCAGATTCATTTCTCTGCACGTCCTATCTTCCAGAACGTGGTCACTTTTCTATTCATAGAGTTGCTGCTCTTCTTCTCTTCAATCTCCTGTTGAGTTTGTAGGTGTTTAAAATGGTTTGATAACTATTTAGCTGAATTTCTGGGACCAGACAAAATTTACGTCTCTTACTTCTCTGCCATCTTGCTCCTCCCCCTCTGCATATGGATCTTATACATATTTTGTTGGATTTATACCTGTTTTCATTAGGTGCTAATGTAGATGGTAATCTACATATATATTTTTAAGATATAGGTATTTTTATCAAATGGCAATATATTGTAAATTTCAAATTCTACTTGGTAATTACTGGTATATAAAAAAGTGATTGACTTTAGTATATTAAGCTTGTGTCCTGTAATTTTGCTATAATTGCTTATTAGTTCTAATAGTTTTTGTTGATTCTTTTAGATTTTCTGCACAATCATGTCATCTGCAAAGATGGTTTTATTTCTTCCTTATCGGTATACCTTTTATTTCCTTTTATTATTTTTAGCTAATCCTGGCTAGGACTTCCAGTACAGTATTCAAAAGCATTAGTAAGAAGGGGACATCCTTGCTTTGTCCACAGTCTTAGTGGGAAAACTTTAAATTTTAAGCCATTACATATATAGAGTTTTTGTCAAGTTGAACTTCCCCTCTATTTCTAGTTTGCTGAGGATTTTTATCATGGATGACTTTTGAGATTTTGTCAAATGCTTTTTCTCCATTTGTTCATATAATCATGGGATTTTTCTTCTTCAGCCCTTTGAGGTGATAGACTACATTGATTTTTGGATGATCAACAAGGCTTGCATAATTCTTTTTTATACACTGTTGAATTTCATTTGCTAATATTTTGTTGTTTTTTGTCATCTATGTTCATGAGAGATATTTATCTGTAGTTTTCTTGTAATGTCTTCATCTGGTTTTGGTATTGGGGTAATGTTGGCCTCATAGAATGAATTAGGATGTATCCAATCTGCTTCTGGAATCAGCTGTAGAGAATTAGATAATTTCTTTCTTAAATATCTGGTAGAATACACCAGTGAAACAATCTGGCCTCAGTGCTTTTTGTTCAAGGTCATTACTTATTGACTCTATTTATGTTTAATAGATAAAGGAATATTCACATTATCTCTTTTGCGTGTGTTTTGTGTGGGAAGAATTGGCCCATTTCATCTAGATCATCAGATTTGTGGGCATGGAGTTGTTCATGTTATTTATTATTCTCAAGCTCGGATATTCTTTCCTTAGCTGTGTCCAGTCCACTGACGAGCCCATAAAAAGCATTATTCCTTTCTGTTATGGTGTTATTGATCTCTCCAGCATTTCCTTTTCTTTCTTAGAATTTCCATCTTTCTGCTTACATTGCCCAACTAATCTTGCTTGCTATCTCCTTTACCTGTTAGAGCTTTTAGCAAAATAATCATAGTTACTTTAAAATTTCCCGTCTGATAACTGGAGTTGGCCTGTGGGGGCTTCACATCTCAAATCTGCCTACTCTGTGTGTCAGTCTGTCAGTACTCAGTTTTATTTATTCATTTGTTTAAAGAAGGGAAGTGAGAGGGACAGAGGGAGAGAGAGAGAATCTCAAGTAGTCTCCATGCTTAGCATGGAACCCCATACAGGGCCCGATCTCACAACCCTGAGAGCATGACCTGAACTGAAGTCAAGAATTGGATGCTTATTTGACAGAGCCATCCACATGCTCCTCAGTACTTCATTCAGTTTTATAACCTGTGAAGTGAACATGATATTGATGCACACTTCACAAGATTGTGGTTGCAGTTAAAGTATGGTAATAGAAGTCAAGCACTTTTAACAGTGCTTGGCTTATAATAATGCAGACTAGCATACATACCAGTGTTATTTTTGTTTTTTAAAGATTTCATTTATTTATTAGAGAGAAGGAAAGAGAGTGTAAGCATAAGGAGGAGCAGAGGGTGAGGGACAAGCAGACTCCATACTGAGCACAGAGCCAGATGAGGGGCTTGATCTCAGGACCCTGAGATCATGACCTAAGCTAAAATCAAGAGGCAGATGCTTAACTGGCTGAGCCATCCAGGGGCCCCACCACTGTTATTATTCTAGTCAAGTTTTAGTATCATAAGAAAAAATAATTTGAGAAGACAGTATATGAGATATTCAAAAAAGATTTTCATCAGTATCAGTATCCATTAAATGTCCTGTTGAGTAGATAATACTCTCTGACTAGTATAGTCCAAATATCCTTTGGGAAGTCTAATATGTACTTTGCAAAAAAACAAATGAAAAAGGATAATTATGCTAGTGTATGGAATCTTTTTAATATTTCTTTAACATCACAGAAATGCAAATAAGCTGTCTTATAGACTATAATTTTCAGTATTGAAAATTATCTATAATGTAGTTTTTTTTCAAATATTGAATTATTCTGTAATTAGTGTTTAGACTCTACAAAAGAACATGTTAAAGTACAATCATATACAAATGCTGAGGTGGAAGGAATTTTCTAGTACATTAATGTTTATTTTGGAAATTAAGTTTTCTGCCCTTTTCAAGATTAATGACTTCCATTCAGAAGCATTATGAAAGATGACATGTTAATCACTAAATAATGTTACTTGAGAACACATTTTAGGAATACACCCCCCTAAAAGGACAGTAAACTAAATTAAATGTTCTATATTTTTTAAGCTTAGATATAATTGAAATACTAGTTAAACTTAGATGTAATTGACATACTAGTTTCGGATGTACAACATAATGATTCAAAATTTGTATTTATTGAGAAGTAATCAGGATAATGAATCTTGTTAACATCCATCACCATACGTAGTTACAAAATTTTTTTCTTGTGATGGAAACTTTTAAGATCTAGTCTCATAGCACCTTTCAGGTATACAATATTATTAACTATAGTCCCCATGTTCTACTTTATTTTATGTATTTTATGACCTAATTATTTTATAGTGAGAGTTTTATATATTTTTTATAAAGATTTTATTTATTTATTTGACAGAGATCACAAGTAGGTAGAGAGGCAGGCAGAGAGAGGCGGGTAACAGGCTTCTCACTGAGCAGAGAGCCCAATGCGGTGCTCGATCCCAGGACCCTAGGATCATGACCTGAGCTGAAGGCAGAAGCTTTAACCCACTGAACCATCCAGGTGCCCCAAGAGAGTTTTGTATATTTTAACAACCTTCACCCATTTCATCTCCACTGCTGCTTACAATATACTTTTAACAAACTGCATATAACTGAATGAAGACTGTACTTTGTAGCATTGAGAACAGTCTTATAGACCTTAAATCTTAAATGCTTCAGGGCTGATTTCATGATAATTGTCTTTTAAAGTGCTCCCTAATGTTATACTTGGCTTCAAGAATAGAGAGTTACTAAAACATTGTTCTAAAGTTAGTGGACTGGATTCCATCTACTTTTAACCATAGCTTTTATCTGTGATTCTGTCAATTTTAGCTAAGCACTTAGTATTCAATTTAGAAGTATGTTTATTATTAGTAGTAGTCCTTTAATAGAAGAGCTTTGTATCATACTCTTTTGAAGATTCTATTGAATTTATAACCATATTTTTATAACCTTCCCCTAAGGTATTCCCATCTGTCAGCAGCACTTAATTTGGAATAACATGGAACTTGAAGATGATTATTGCTTGAATGATTACAAGTGAGTGTAATTGCATATTAGCTGTTTTATAGATGCTCAGTATTACAACTCCATGTATCAGTGTTTTTCTTGGGAAATCCTTGTATCATGTCTCTTCTGAATAGTTGTGACCCCTAGATTTAAGTGTAAATCCTGAACCTTAAGATATGTTGGCTCAGTATGCCAGACTACCTGATCCTTTCCTTTGATTATTTGTTTTATCTTTTCATTATTCACACCAAGTTATATATCCCCTGCCTTTTTAGATCCCTCTCTTTTGAACTTGCCTTGTGCTCTTTTGATATTGGCCCATTCCCACTTGACTACTTTCCTTTTTTTTTTTCATTTTTATAAAAGAATTGGGTAAGAATAAAAATCCTAGGAAAGAGCACAGGCAGTAATTTTTCTGACATTAGCTGTAGCAACATTTTTCTAAGGTTTGTCTCCCGAGGCAGGGGAAATAAAAGCTAAAATAAACTCTTGGGACTACACCAAAATTAAAAGCTTCTGCACAGAGAAGGAAATAATCAACGAAACTAAAAGCAACTTACTGAATGGGAGATGTTTGCAAATGACATATCCAATAAAGAGTTAGTATCCAAAATATATAAAAAACTTACACAACTCATCACCCCAAAACCTAATGATCCAATTGAAGAATAGGTATTTCTCCAAAGACGACATCCAGATGGCCAACTGACTTATGAAAAAATGCTCAGTATCACTCATTATCAGGGAAATGCAAATCAAAACTATAGTGAGATGTCACCTCACACCTGTTAGAATGGCTAAAATTAATAACACAAGAGACAGTGGGTGTTGGTGAGGATGTGGAAAGAAAAGGAATCCTCCTGCACTGTTGGTGGGAATGCAGATTGGTACAGCCACTGTGGAAGACAGTTTGGAGTGTCTTCAAAAAATTAAAAATAGAACTACCCTACAATCCAATAATTGCACTACTGGGTATTTATTCAAGAAGTACAAAAACACTAATTCAAAGGGATACATGTACCCCTATATTTATAGTGGCATTATCTACAATAGGCAAATTATGGAAGCACCCCAAATGTCTGCTGGTAGATGAATGGATAAAGAAGATGTGCTATATATACAATGTAATATTATCTAGCCATAAAAGAATGAAATCTTGCCATTTACAATGACATGGATGGAGCTAGAGAGTATAATCCTAAGTGAAATAAGTCAGAGCAAAACAAGTACCATATAGTTTCACTAATATGTGGAATTTGAGGACCAAAAAAATGAGCAAAAAAAAGAGACAAACCAAGAAATGGACTCTTAACTAGAGAGTACAAATTGATGGTTAATCAGAGAGGAGCTGGGCCAGGGGGATAGGCGAATTAGGTGAAGGGGATTAAGAGGACACTTATCATGATGAGCACTGAGTAATCTGTAAAATTGTTGAATCATTATATTGTCACCTGAAACTAATAAACACTGTTGACTATACTGGAATTAAAATTAAAAATAATAAAACAAAACATAAAATACACTTGATAAAGACAAAAAAAGAGTGTTGGGTAGGAGAGTTTTGTTCTTCAAGTCCTTCATTTTTCATCAAGCCCTCCTTCTATTACTAAGTGACACTGTATATGCACCAGTGATTGTAGATATATTATTTGACTTTTGTCTTTCTTTCTTCCTTCTCTCATACACTTCTTCACTCTTTTTTCCTTTACTAAAATTATTTTTTATTAACACGTAATGTATTATTTGCCCTGGGGTATAGGTCTGCGAATCATTAGGCTTACACATTTCACAGCACTCACCATAGCCCATACCTTCCCGCAATGTACATAACCCCACCACCCTATCCCTAGCCCCCGCCACCCCCCAGCAACCCTGTTTGTTTTGTGAGATTTAGAGTCTCTCTTGGTTTGTCTCCCTCCTGATCCCATCTTGTTTCATTTTTTCCTTCCCTACCCTCCACAGCCCCCTGCCCTGCCTCTCAAATTCCTCATATCACAGAGATCATATGACAATTGTCTTTCTCTGATTGATTTCACTCAGCCTAATACCCTCTAGTTCCATCAGCGTTGTTGCAAATGGCAAGATTTCATTTCTTTTGATGGCTGCGTAGAATTCCATTGTATATATATACCACATCTTCTTTATCCATTTATCTGTTGATGGACATCTAGGTTCTTTCCATAGTTTTCTTCACTCTTTTCTTAAGAACAGAAGAGTCCGAGGCGATGTGAAGTATCTGGAAGAGCACTGGGATTTGGGAGCGCTTGTAGATATTGTAGATTTGCTGTTTTTCTATTTTCTCTTTTACTAAATAGATCTGTTTTCTAACACTTTGGGTCTTGGAAAACTTCTTCTTAGGGCCTCTTTTTCTTTACATGTGAAATGAAGATGCTAAACTGAGGTGTCCTGTCATATTTAGCTTATGAGAACATACTTTTTCATTACTTATACAAGTAATTAAGTTAACATTTTATATTTATGCATATTGCTGTATCTTTTTTATATTATAGAGGGTGAGTATGATGCCTGATTAACTAGTACTTAATTATGTCTGTGTCTAACACCGAATGCTCTTTGATAATGATGGTTTGTTTTTCTGTTAACAGCATATCAGAAGGTTGTACCTTGAAGCTGGTATTGGCTATGCGTGGTGGACCTATAAATACTAGAAGAGGTAAGCATTAGTTAAAATCATGTACATTAAAGCAATTTGACAATAATAATTTTCAAGCCAGTTGGTATTTTTATAGTCTCAAGTTTTAATCAGGTTCTCTTTCTGCTATTAGGTCTTAGAATAGCATTTGTTTTTCTAAGCATTGTTCTGTAAAGCGTATATGTGCAGAAGAACCTCAGGTTTCAGAAAAATTTCCTGATTCCTGATTTAATACAGGGATATTTAAAAATAAACCTCACCAGTAGAGGGAAAGGAAATGAATAGTATTGTGTGAATATGTTGTTATCATTGTGTTTAAGTTCATACCAATTTGTTGCCTTTTTTTTTTTTTAACCCACTGAGTCTTCAACTCTGGATGTAATGATTGTTACAGAAAATTCTAAAGTTGCCTGTTAGCCAATTCTAAAGTTGCCTGTTAGCCTGGTTTGTGATGCATTTGGGTTTATAGATATTATCGCAGCCCTGTTGAATCCTTTTTCAGAATGTGGGTGGTGGACATTAAGGAGGGCATGTAATGTAATAAGCGCAGTGTATTATATAAGACTGATGAATCACTGACCTCTACCTCTGAAACTAATAATACATTATTTGTTAATTAATTGAATTTAAGTTTTAAAAGTGTACATCTATTTAAAAAAAAAAGAAAAGGAACATGGAAAAAAAAAAAAGACCTCACCATATGTTCCATATTAAAATTACAGCCCTATAAATAGGGGAAAAAAAGAGAAGGTGGGCAGTCCCTGGAGGTCTTTCATTCATTTAACAAATATATTTTATGTATCTACTAGATGTTCAATGCAGTGTTCCTGGAAGAAAAAGTTTCTGCTTACTGACAGTGCCCACAATAAAGATGTAAAGATTCGATGTCATATCAGGCAGTTGCAGGTGCTATGGAGGAAATAAAGGAGTGTGACAGTGAGTGTGAAAGTAGGATACTAGGAGGATGATTATGGAAGGGCCTTGGAAGAGATGATGTGAGCAGAGAGTTGATTAACAAGAGAGCTCTAAGCATTGGAAAAACTGGGAGTGTTTACATGGGTTCCTGATTCACATGAATCCCCACAAAGAAGAGGGACCCTTAGACTACTCAGAGAAGTCTTGCTCCTGTGGGCCTCATTTGGGGAAGGGTGTCATATTTTAATTATTGATTCTGCCCTGCTTTATTTCTTCCACAAGTCAAATTTTATCTCTGTGTTTTATAATTTTAGGTAGGAAATGGGACTTATCATTTTTTTCCTAACTACTTCAGGAGGATTTTGTGAGATATGTTACTTTAGTTGTTGAACTTTTTGGATAAGTTAGGAAAGACCAAAGGTAGTAGTGTTAGAGTTGGTTCCTAATATCAGCAATTATATAAATTGGACTTAAAAAATTGTCCTATGTGACATAAGATGATGTTTATAGTACCAAGTCTCAGGGTAGTTTAAGAACCCTCAAGTGTTTAAGATTTTATTTATTTGTCAGAGAGAGAGAGAGAAAGAGAGCACACAAGTAGGGGTAGCGGCAGGCTGAGGGAGAGGGAGAAGCAGGTCTCCACTGAGCAAGGAGCCCAATGTGGGACTTGATCTCTGGACCCTGGGATCATGACCTGAGCAGGCATTTAACCGACTGAGCCATGCAGGCATCCCAAGAAACCTAAATTATTTATGGAACCATTATGATAAGATAGAATTATACAGTGTTTAATGACATGTGAATTCCACTGTTATAAAACTTTGAGAGTTGGTTATTTGTGTATAGTATTGTCTTTAAAGCAGGGTGTTTTATCAGAACATCTACTTTTCTTACTAGGGCCAGAATTATTTTATGTTTATGAGAAGTGTAAGTGCTATAGATTTTGAGTTAAAAATATACGTGTGGGAGTTTTTTGTGTTTTGTGTTTTGTTTTGTTTTTCACTTTTTTGAGAAATGAAAATGAAAGGCATCGCTATCCTGGCGCAACTGAAGCTTTGTAATACTTTTTTTTTCCTCCAGGTTTCTATGCTTTGTAAATTGAAAAAATCAGCAAGGAGAATTTGTGTTTTTTAATATTTTAATAATTTTGCCTTTATTGAATCAACTTCTTTAAAAGCTTGCTGTTGTCTCCATGTATCATTGAAAACTTTGTGAAGATTAAAAATGATACCCAGATCTACAACTTTTCCACGTTGTATTTGAGAAACCATACTTTTTGGCTATTTAGTCTTTTTTCCCCCCAAGATTTTGTTTATTTATTTGACAGAGCGAGAGACAGCGAGGGAGGGAACACAAGCAGGGTGGAGTGGGAGAGGGAGAAGCAGGCTTCCTGCTGAGCAGGGAACCCAATGTGGGACTCGATCCTAGGACCCTGGGATCGTGACCTGAGCTGAAGGCAGATGCTTAATGACTGAGCCACCCAGGCGCCCCTTTTGGCTATTTAGTCTTACTTTAAAGTTATGGTTTAGAAAATACCATGAGTTCAGTAATACTTAGTTTTTAAAATATCAAACAGCATAGAAAATCCTTTCTAAAACTAAATTTTATCTTACAGTATATATACAGTGTGTTATATACCTGATGAAATCAGACTGGTTTTTCTGTTATGAAAAGGTGTGTGCATACACCACATAGGTGGTGCATGTACTCAATCCCAGAGCCTCCTTGTATAAGACACACCATGTTGATTTAGGTAAAGCCTTTGCACGGCTTTAGTAGTGGCAGCAACATAGATTTTACTTCTTCTTAAGGTTTGTGGAACGTGTAGCATTAACTAAAAAATGGCAAGAACTTATTTTAAGCATGTCTTTTAATATTTGCACATTTTGCCTATGAAAGAGTTGGTCAAAACATCCAAATATTTTTACAAAATAAGCTAAATCTTATTATATTTCTACTTTTTCTCTTTTAGTGATGGTGGTATTGGATTAGGATTTGGGGACATCTTTAATGTTTCTACTTTGTTACTTTCCCAGTTTAGTATTTCTTATTGCTGTAAGTTTTTAAAAGGTTAGCACAGTACTGTGATTCTGTTAATAAATAAGCTACTTGTATCAAAGTTAAGGAATTTGAGAAATTGTTGCGTCTTTTAGGAAAGAACAAGTGTTTCTGCAGCTTGACGTGAGAGTTTTTGGGAGTCAACTTTTTTCCTGTAATCATTACTTAAGTCTGGGGTCAGAGTCTTTTAGAACATTAAACCTATGAGCCAGCAATCCTCGAGGCCCTTCTGCCCACAGGAGCAGAATCTGTGGCTACTGTGGACACGAGCAGGTTGTAATGATGCCTGTAATATCAAACCAGAGGATGACTCGAGGCCAGAAGAGCCTATAGTAGTGCAGGGCTTTGCCCCAGTTCTTGTGCTCTGGCTAGACACATGGGTGCATTCCAGGACAGTTGGAGTCCTGGGAGGATGCTTTCAAGAAACAACGTGCTGCCCGTTACACATGTGCCCGTTTCAGTACACTCACGGGCCCCCTTGTGTTCTAAATTGTTGTACACTTTTAATTACTTAACTTCATGTCAAGAAACAGCTCTAAGAAGAATGTAAAACCAAAATCAAAGAAGAATCTAAAACCAGAAAGAAAAAAGGAGATTCATTTGCTTCTAATTTCCAACATAATGTTTCCTAGTTATGTGTATGTCTTTTTTTTTATCCTAAGTCAGTGGAATTTATATTGCTTTTAAATTATTGATGTAACAATATTGGAAAATATAGGAAGTAGACGTGAAGTGAAAATAGGCTTAGGTAATTATGTCATAGAATCAGCAACTACACAGACTCTAGTGGCACAGGAAAATACTAATGTATTTAGTTAAGCCCGGTCTTTGTATGTAATAACACAATAATGCGTTTCGTTTCTTTCATGTTAGTACAACATAGGAAATGCTGTATTAACTATAAGAAGAGATTATGCTTAGTGAAATAAGTCAAGCAGAGAGAGTCAATTATCATATGGTTTCGCTTATTTGTGGAGCATAAGAAATAACACGGAGGACATGGGGAGATGGAGAGGAGAAGGGAGTGGTGGGAATTGGAGGGGGAGATGAACCATGAGAGACTGAGGACTCTGAAAAACAATCTGAGGGTTTTGGAGGAGGGGCGGGGGCTGGGAGGTTGGGTGAGCCTGGTGGTGGGTATTAAGGAGGGCACGTATTGCATGGAGCACTGGGTGTGGTGCATAAACAATGAATTCTGGAACACTGAAAAGAAATTTAAAAAATAAATAAAAATTAAAAAAAAATAAAATAAACCATTGCAAAAAAAAAAAAGACGAGAAACTTCTTTAAAGACTATCATGTATATGTTGTTCTAATTCAGCACATTATATCCTGTCACTGTACCAACATGCATAAAACTTGATATAAATTCAAGGCTTGTTTATCAATTTTTCCATTTGTAGTTCCTATGGAAGATCCACTTAGGGAGATGGCTGAGTACATGGATTCCAGTCGAGATGAGGTCTGGGAGAAGACCTCCTGCAACAAACAAGTTACATTTTTGGTATACCGAGAAGGAGATCAATTGAATTTCTTTCGTGTAGTAGATAGGGGAGATGGCACTTTAACACCATTATCTGAATCTTTAAGGTAAATAGGTTTTCATTTGCATGTCTCAGTTTGAAAAGGAGAACACTGTATTCATAAATCTTAATGTTTATTTTGTGTTATCAGAATAATCTTATATTCACAAGACTAACTAAATTTCATGCATTCTCCCCAATCCCTGGCCCAACTGTTTAATTCTGAAGTTGTCCTTCATATGATTGATATTTGGAGAGTAATTTTTAAAACTGAAATTTCTTTATGGAGTAGGATTTTTATACTTATTTACTTATATTGAAGTATATTTATTATTAATGAAATAATTAATATATTTATTAGTATATTTATTAAACTATATATATATTAAGATTTTATTTATTTATTTGACACAGAGAGAGAGATCACAAGTAGAGAGGCAGGCAGAGAGAGAGGGGAAAGCAGGCTCCCAGCTGAACAGAGAGCCCAATGCAGGGCCTGATCCCAGGACACTGAGATCATGACCTGAGCCGAAGGCAGAGGCTTAACCCACTGAGCCACCCAGGCACCCCAAAACTATATATTTATTAAGACTTCTTTCTTTTTTTTTTTTTTTAAGATTTTATTTATTTATTTGTCATAGAGAGAGAAGCGAGAGTGAGCACAGGCAGACAGAGTGGCAGGCAGAGGCAGAGTGAGAAGCAGGCTCGCTGCCAAGCAAGGAGCCGGATGTGGGACTCGATCCCAGGACTCTGGGATCATGACCTGAGCCGAAGGCAGCTGCTTAACCAACTGAGCCACCCAGGCGTCCCAAGACTTATTTCTTAACAAGAGTTATGAAACTGTATAAGATGCTGACTTGATTACAGAGTCTTGGTATAATAGTGTGTTATTGTACAGCCTAGACATAATAGGGTTGAACCTAGAGTTGCTGGTTGTTTTTTTTTTTTTATTCAAAATTTAGTAACTCTGCTGCTGAGGCAGATAAATCTCTACTTCTCTGGTCTTGTTTTCCTGCTCTGTAAAAGGAAGAGGAGTTGTTAAATTGATTTAAAACTCCAGCAAGCTTAGCTTTAGATTCTAAACTTTAAAGGTACTTAACTAGACAATAGAACAATTAGGAAATAAGAAAAGGTCATATGTAAGTCTCTGTGTACTCTGTCTTACTTTGACTCTTTATTGCCTTTCACTTTAAGCCACCAAACACTTAATGAACTTTTTAGCCAGTCTGTACACTAGTACTGGCTTACAAAGATGACTGTCCCTCCCTTTATGGAGCATGCAGTCTGCTGTGACTAGTATCTATAATCTATTCTTAACCAATTGTTATAAAAAGATATCAACATGTCTGGAAAACCAGATAAGAAGGCCTTCATTTTGCCTGAAAGGTGGGGAGTTAGGGACAAACTCTGAGAAGAAGGGAACTTAAAAAGGGAATAGTTTTCCAAGCAGACCAAGGAAGGAAAAGTATTATAGATAACTAAGTTTAATCAGATTAATTGTGGGGTTTTTTTGTTGTTGAATGTTATAAGTTCTTTATATATTTTTGGATACTAACCCCTCATTGGTTATATCATTTGCAGATATCTTCTCCCATTCAGTAGATTGCCTTTTCGTTTTGTTGAAGGTTTCCTTTGCTGTACAAAGGCTTTTGATTTTAGTATAGTTCCAATAGTTTATATTTGCTTTTGTTTCCCTTGCCAGAGGAGACATATTTAGAAAAATTTTGCTAAGGGTGATGCCAAAAAAATTACTGCCTGTGTTTTCTTTCTAGGAATTTCATGGTTCCAGGTCTCACATTTAGGTCTTTAACTCATTTTGAGTTTATTTTGGTGTAGACTATAAGAAAGTATCTAGTTTCTCTCGCTTGCTTGCTTGCTTGCTTGCTTGCTTTTCTTTCTTTCTTGTAGTTGTCCTTATTGAAGAGACTGTCTTTTCCCCTACAGTATATTTTTGCCTTCTTTGTTGTAGATTACTTGACTCTATAAGCATGGGTTTACTTTTGGGCTCTCTGTTCTATTCCATTGATCTATGTGTCTATTTCTGTGTCACTTACCATACTGTTTTTTTTTTTTTTAAAGATTTTATTTATTTATTTGACAGAGAGATCACAAGCAGGCAGAGAGGCAGGCAGAGAGAGAGGAGGAAGCAGGCTCCCCGCTGAGCAGAGAGCCCGATGCGGGGCTCGATCCCAGGACCCCGAGATCATGACCTGAGCCGAAGGCAGCGGCTTAACCCACTGAGCCACCCAGGCACCCCGACATACTGTTTTGATTATTATAGCTTTGTAGTATATCTTGAAATCTGAGACTGTGATACTTCTTCTTTCTTAATATTGCTTTGGCTATTTGGGGATCCTTTGGTGATATAAGTGCCTAAATTCAATCCCACAGTATATAAAGCTAGTAGAAAAAATTATAGAAAAAAGAACTTGTAGTCTAGAGAACAGTTTCTGTGGCTCAGGAGTCTAGTCACAGGTTAGCTGGGTGCTCTGCTTTGGGTCTCCCAAAGTTACAGTCGAGGCGTTGGCAAAGATGCACTCTTATATGGAGGCTTGGTGAAATCTACTTCAAGCTTAATGTTGTTGTTGGCATAATTCATTTCCTGGCACTTGTATGACTGAGGGCCCTGGGTTTTTTCCTGGCTTTTTCCTAGAGGCTGCCCTCAGCTCCCTTTTGATTAACTCAAATCAATAGATTTGGGTCCTAAATTACATCTGAAAAATCACTTTTGCCATATTGTGTTGACTGCAAACAAGTCCTAGGTCATTTTTCACTCAAGTGTAGGGGAGTATACAGGATATGAGCACCAGGGATTGAGAATCATGGGGATTCCTTTACATTCTGCCCACCACAAGTTATGTGGAAGAAGGATTAGACTCATTCTTTGAGAGCTGAGTGTGACAAATGGGTGTTGACTGCTGACCAACTTATTAGGATCTGGTTACTGCAAAGTATAGTAGTAACCACATAGTTACCACAACCATGTAGTCCAGAAGTAGAGAAGAGGGATGATGAGGGCTACAGCCTTAATCCAGTGCCTCCTCCTTGGACCACAAATAGAATTTTTTCATGCCAGTCTCCCTATGTGCTAGCTCACTGTTGTTTTGATTTCCTTCTTTCAAACATCCTCTTCTGGCCCCCTTTTCCGAAGGAGAAAATCTAAGTTCCTTAGTTTTGCCTGTAAGGCCTTTTACAACCTGTCATCATCCATTTTCCAGCTCCCCTTCATTATGCCATTACCTTTTGCTTGAAATGTCATTTTCTCCTTTTACCTCAGTTTCTCTTCAGCCAGCTTCTGTTTGTGTTTAAGACATAGCCCAGATGTTGCCGGGGATTTCAATTGAAATTATAGTTTTCCTCCCCAGATATTTTTTTTTTAAACTTTTCTCTTCCGTTCTTTTCACCTACCAGAACTGGACAAGGGATAAGGGTGGGTGAGAAAGGAGAGTAGAAAACTTTTTTTTCTGGCCATACTTTGAATGACATTTATCTTGACTATTGTAGGAGAGGCTTTCTTACTCTGTATCAGGGAGGCAGCAAAATTTTTTTGTAAAGGGCCAAATAGTGATAAGCCCCCCCAATAGTGGGTCCATGATTAAAGGAGTGAGACTGATATAAAGCGAAGGTCAGGCAAAGCTTTATTCTGTGCCAAGCATCAAGAATCAAACCAAACATTCGGGGCCGCACCTCTTACAAGAAAGGGCGACCCTTCTCTGTTTCACAGACTAGCTTTTAAGGGCAAAGGCCTTGTGGTTGGGCCTGGCCATGCACAGGTGGCCAATGAGATTGTAACACAGAGGAAACTCCACAGTCATGTTAGGTCACACATAAGTGACCAATTGAATTACAATTTACCCTATAGTAGACATTTGACCTAGCCTATCACCTTGGTTAGAATTGGTGCCCAAAAGGTTCCCAAAGGGCAGGGCCCATACTCCTTGGTAGCTAGGGAGACAGTATGCATCCCCCCACTAATGGGATGTCTCCACCTGGCCTGACCCACCCTTGTATCTGGGCTTTCTTACCTGGGGCTGGTTTCTGGGACTTGTTTTTAAGTAAGTCCCCTGGGGGAAGGGGAGCAGGGACAGTTTAAGGGTTAAGCAATCAGGTTATTGTTTAACCTTGATGGAAGCCTCTGGCTAAATGAGTCCTCACAATAGTAACTATTTTAGGATTTTCAGGCCAAGGGATAGGGTACTGTGTCAGTACTTACATAACGACAGAGAAGAACTTCCACATAATTTTTACTGATAAAATTAAAAATATAATAATATTAATTGAGGGGCCCCTGGGTGGCTCAGTTGGTTAAGTGCCCAACTCTTGATTTGGGCTCAGGTCATTATCTCAGGATTTTGAGATTTAGCCTGGGCATGGAGCTTGCTTAAGATTCTTTCTCTTCCTCACCCTCTGCCCCTCCCTCACACGCACTCTCTCTTAAAAAAATTTAAAAAATTGATAATTGAGTACTTGTGTGTGTTTATGATTTGGATCCATGAAAGAGGAGAATTGAATGCTTTTGGGGGGGTAATATTTTACTTAATTGAGGTTGCAGGCTAGTGTTGCTCATTAGACTTGCAAAATCATTTGTAAAAATTCATCTGTTAATATGGATCTGTAGTGAGATTTTTGTGTATTTTACATTTGAAAATTTTTTTTCACACAGACGTTGCCAAGTACTGATACCAGTCCATAAGCTTATGATTTTAATTGAACATATTCATTGCTTGGAAGGCATTTATAGAATTCCAATACAGTGTCCTCTTGCTGTTTGCCTTTAGCATGGCATTACATTGCATATGAATCACTTCAAGATAGGTGGAGCTCTGGGGCGCCTGAGTGGCTCAGTGGGTTAAAGCCTCTGCCTTTGGCTTAGGTCATGATCTCAGGGTCCTGGGATAGAGCCCTGCATCAGGCTCTCTGCTTGCCGGGGAGCCTGCTTCCTCCTCTCTCTCTGCCTGCCTCTCTGCATACTTGTGATCTCTGTCTGTCACATAAATAAATAAAATCTTAAAAAAAAAAAAAAGGTGGAGCTCAATTCCGTATCTACATAGATTTTGAAATATGGAAATTTCCTTTAACTTGCAATGAGGTGTGAAATCATTGCTGGGAATTTACAAAGCATGCCCCCTGTAAATTTGTGTGAGAATGTTCTTTTGTTTTTTAACTTTTGAAAGCATGCTATTACATGTGATTCAAAGTAATATAGGTATCATCAGAATGACATTACTGCAGTGTAAGTTTCTTATAGGAGCACTGTTTTGGTTTTTATTTCAGTTGGAATTCAGTAAGAAACATTAAGTCCACAGCAAAAACTAATTTTCAGAAGCATTTAGGTGAAGGTGATTCTTCTTGTTCAGAAAAATTCGATGTTAGCCCTGAGCTTTAAAGAATCATAATAAAACTATTACAGTCACGACATTGAACAGATGGCTAAGTCCATGAACCAAAAAAGTTTACTGTTGGCACTACTTGTTCAAGAATACATAATAGATTCAGATATTTACCCCCAATACCTGCTAATACATAATACAGCGAGTAACCATAGCCTTTTAATATTTTAGGTTTTCATTAGCATTGTAAATTTGTCCACCTTGTTTTTTTACTGTTCACACATATTTTCACTCCATCACTTATAGGAGATTTCACTTCAAGTTTTACTGAATTAGTGTTTTAGCAACTCTTGAAAATCTTCTTACCTCTAGTTGTTTTATGCAGACTATTCATAGGGCCTTTGTTCTTCCGTAACTTCAAAGTTGGTATTGATGCCCTGATAAACAAAAACAACTGAACAGTACCAGTAACTTATGTTGACTCATCAAAAGCCAAGGAACAGAACTCCAAATCATTGCCTTGTTTAGTTGACTGCTGTTGTTGCTTCCATTGTTATCAGTTCTTTAAGAAATTGTTCTTGCCAAAGGGGTAGTCTTTATTTAAACAAGTTTATTTTCTCTGGATGTAGTTCTTCAATTGCTGTGTTCAGGCATAGTTTAATTAATTCACTGTTGGCAAACAGGTTTTCTTGCTAGCCAGTAAGTTAGCCATTTGGAAGCTTATTTTGGTTGCAGTCTTATTTTTATTTTTTTCTTTTTGCGAAGAAATTCTACTTTGATGAGATATTCCATTTTAAATTTTTGCAATTTTCCTGACACTTCCCTGCAACTTGGGAATAGTGTGATGAATTCTCATTCTGGTAACGTCCAAATAAGTTGTTTTTCTTTAGCGTAGCTATAGTGTCATTGCATAATGAACATAATGCTTTGCCATGTAATTGACAATAAAATAGTCCACTCTCTATTGTGCCTTAAAACTGTGGCATTCATCTTGTTTTTGTTTTTTGTCTTTTTAACTACAGCATTCAAAGTCCTCTCTTCTTGTTGACATGTTGGGTGTGTATGTCAGTGTCATGGTACAGTGATACACATGGCACTCAAAATGCTGTTGAATTATGATTGTGCCACTGTGCTTTGTAGTGTGCCAAGCCACAGTGCAAAGCAGTGAGACAGCCACATAAAATTCTAATGGGGCTACTCATCTCTATCACTGTAATGTAAAAGCAGCCATCTGCAATATGTGATCCAGTGAGTGTGGCAATGTTTCAATTAAACTTTTTATTTATGGACACAAATGTGAATTTGATATAATTTAACATTGTGAAATATTATTATTTTGATTTTTTTCAACTATTTGAAAGTGTCAAAACCATTCTTGTGGACCACACAAAAATAAGTGGTAGAATGAACTTGGCCTGAGGCCATAGTTTACCAACTCCTGCTCTAGGGAGGAAAAAGGAAGACTGGGTGCTAATTAAGCTCATTCTAATACAAAATCTAGTATCAGTCATTTTTTAATCTTGAACCTTTATAGTTAATCATGCCACCTTATTGCTTTGTTAAGTGGGAAGAAATTAAAGGAGGCAATGCAAGACAGTTTTAATTACATGGTAACTTGTCTGTGACAGTCATGTGAGTATGTGGCTTCTGGATGAACAATATTCATGTTGGAATAAATATTCATTTGCCCATCTTTTGTCTTTAATCACATTATTAGATTAAAAGATTCAGAAAAAGTTAAATATAGCATTCAAGAAAATATCTAGAAACTTAAGAAAATATTTAGAACATTTAAATACAAAAAAGATATTTATGGATTAAGTTTATAAATTACTATGTTATCCTAGTCTAGTTACATTTTTCCATTTTGAAAGAAATTGATTGGTTTTTAACTGATCTCCTAAATCTGTTTTGTGAGAAAACATGGCAATATGGTTCTTTGAAAACATTAAGTGAATCTAAAAGTGTTTTTACCCTCCAAAATGCATCCATTGAAATAGTTGTCATGATTGTACTTTTACAAATATACATATATACATACATACATGTGTGCATGCAAGCCCAGGCACACAGACACACTGTTTTCCATGGGAAAACTTTAAAGGACCAATCTTTATGATAGGAAAGTTGAATCAGAAACCTCTTTCATGGGCGCCTGGGTGGCTCAATGGGTTAAGCCTCTGCCTTTGGCTCAGGTCATGATCCCAGGGTCCTCTGCTCAGCAGGGAGCCTGCTTTCCCCTCTCTCTCTCTGCCTGCCTCTCTGCCTGCTTGTGATCTCTCTGTCAAATAAATAAATAAAATCTTAAAAAAAAAAAAAGAAACCTCTTTCAGTATTCAGTCTGGGTATTTTAAGTTAAAATAACCATAGGATGCAGCTGCCTTCGGCTCAGGTCATGATCCCAGCGTCCTGGGATCGAGTCCCACATCGGGCTCCTTGCTCGTCAGGGAACCTGCTTCTCCCTCTGCCTCTGCCTGCCATTCTGTCTGCCTGTATTCGCTCTCTCTCCCTTGCTCTCTCTGACAAATAAATAAATAAAATCTTTAAAAAAAAAATAACCATAGGATGTATGAGAGAAGTACTTAAAATACTGCAAGGTAACCAAGGATAGAATGTACTTGAGTCATTCCTTCCAACTCCAAGGGTGAACTGGCAGAAATCACTCCTCCCTCCTTTTCTGGTGTAGTTAACTTCAAGACAATTGCCCCCACATACTCTTAAGTTCTGGCACTTACTTGAGTTCACAGGCAAGAGGCAGTAAAATCTGTTGTTCAGTGCCTGAGGGAGCGGCAGGAATTAGTACAAAGAATAGGCTTTGGAAGCAGGGATGTGAATCTTAAGTCCACTGTTTACAGGCTTAGTAAAACCTCTCTCATTTGTAGTTTCTTCATTTATAAAATGAATATCACCCATATAGTTCTTGTGAGAATTAGAAATAGCATGTAAAAAGAATCTGGCAGAGTAGCATTCAGTAAGTGATAACAATATTAGTGTTGTTCCCATTGTGTCAATTTCCATTCTGTGGTAGGCATCTACAGTAGGTAGAAGTGGTGATGGTCACAAGTCGAACACTAGGGACTAAATTGATTATGGAGACATGTTCCTGCTATCACTCCTTCTGGTGCCCATACCTGCTATACAGGTAGTTAATCTGTGATTTCAAAATGTCATCATTTCACCATGTAAAGTTTTTTTTAAAGATTTTTTTAATTTATTTATTTGTCATAGAGAGAGAAGCGAGAGTGAGCACAGGCAGACAGAGTGGCAGGCAGAGGCAGAGGGAGAAGCAGGCTCGCTGCCAAGCAAGGAGCCCGATGTGGGACTCGATCCCAGGACGCTGGGATCATGACCTGAGCCGAAGGCAGCTGCTTAACCAACTGAGCCACCCAGGCGTCCCATCACCATGTAAAGTTTTAAGAATGGGGCTGTCCACACATTGCCTTTGTGTGGTGGTAGTACACACTTCAGAAGTGTTATGGAATATGCCCTTATTATTTAAGGTTACCCTACATTGTTTCCATTTCCTACAATCATATAAAACAGGAAATTTTGTTAACCCTCATACTTTAGCAGAGATACATGCTTTAGTTCTTCTGTAAGTTAATCAGACATGGTGTCCCATACTTAGTCTGCTCTATGTAAAATCTTTGTCATTCTACAAATGTGCTGAAACTTATGTTTTTCCCAAACCTTTTACCTTTTACTACTACTGAAAAAGCTGAGTGAAACTTCATTCATGTTTATATTCAGCTAAAGAAACATTTATTGGCTATGTACCAAGCACTGTGCCAGGCTCTGAGACCAAGAAGATGAGTAAGGCCCATTATCTGTTTTTACCTTGCTTACATATGGGGGAGTGAGAAGGAAGATAGACGTATAAATCTAAATATGAGGATAGTGTGATAAATGCCATTATATTATGCAGTCAAAGACAAGATGCTCCAAAGAATTCTGTTAAGGTATCAATAAATGTCATGGAGACTGATCAGTAATTCAGATGTTTTACATGTATAATAATTTGTGCCATGACTGGGGTTTCTTTTTTCATTTTAAAATACATGCTGTTCTAAGGGGTTATGCTTCCAAACACTGAAAAAAACCTCATTATTTTTGTTGTTGTTGTTGTTGTTTCTTAAGAACAGATAATGTTCTGATGATACCTGTGCGAGTTCTCTTTTAGTGAAAATCCTCTCAGAATGAATGAAAATCTGGCTTCTGTGTCAATTTCTTTTTCATTATGGTTAAATGGAATTCTGATCAGCCTAAGTCTAGGTTTCACAATTAACAGCCATGGCTGATAAAATGAAATCAGGGCATTTTTGTGAAGATGGATTTTGTTTCTGTGGGAGTGAGGTAGTAGGCGGCATAAGACCTTCACTGGTGGTGCGCTGACTTCAGAAAAGCTTAGCTGTGCTAGATTGTCAGTAATGCTACGTCATACTATTGATCCATATTGATTTTTTTCTTCTAAGAAATATATTTTTTGAAATACATTTGCCTTGAATTTACATTGGCAAGATTTATTCTTTTATCATTAGCAACATCTGCACATAAATATTTTTAGTCATTGAGCGGGTATCAGAAGCATCTCAGTAGTAATTACTGCTTTCTTTGCAGTGGTGGTTCTGTGTATAATTTGTATACGGATGAAGATGAAGAAATTGAGCCTTCTCCTTCTGGACAACAGATAATTGAAAATTCCATAACTATGAATAAGATGAAGCTGCTGAAGGCTAAGATGGAGAACATGAATCTCAGCAAAAAGGTGAAGCTGTTGGCATTTGGCCAGGCTTTTCTCTACTTTGTCCCTGCAGGGCTTACAGCACTGAGGTCTGTTGGTAACTGTGAAAACAGATTATTTATAAAATATTGTTCATTTCAAGTTTCTGGCCTCAGTTATTTATTGAGCTTTAAAAGTGATGAATTGGTTTTTTTAGGCCACCACTATTTACTGTGATATGCTGCACTTAAAATAATTCGTTGTTTTTTAAAAATTTCATAGCTCTAGTAAGAAGGATAATAAATAATAACCTAATCTTTATCTTTCAATAATGACTTTTTAAAATGCTCTGTTAATATTTGCTTATTATGGATATCTACTCTATTTGGGCTTTGAAAGGAATATACCTATGTTTAGCTGTACTAGATACTCTCAGTTTTCCAAAGTGATTCCAAAGTAATTGAACCAGTTTACATTCCGTCCAGTAATGAATGAGACAGGGTTTTCACATAGTCTTACCAGCATTTGGTATGATTCTTTTCTTGTTTTTCTCATTCTGGTTGATGTGTAGGGGCCTCACATTGTGGTTTTAATTCCTCTGACTGATGAGGTTGAGCACCTTTCTCGTATTTATTGGGTGAAATGCCTGTTCAGATCTCTTGGGCATTTTTCTATTCAGTGGTATGTTTTTTGCTTATTGATTTTTTTTGGTCTTCCTATATTCTGGTTTTAAATCCTTTATCATACACACACACACACACACACACACACACACACACAATCACTACTCTGTTACTTTGCTTTTCACTCTATTAATAACTAATCCCTTTTTCTTTCTTGAAATATATATACATATAATAAGGTTCATAGATCTTTAATGTACAGCTTGATGAATTTTTACCTTTATATACACTCATGTAGGTACAACCCAGATTAAAATAGGACCAGGTTTCCTTTTAACCTTTCCCTACTCCCAGAAATAACTACTATTCCTACACTTGTCACCAAAAATTAGTTTTGCCACTTGTTGAACTTTGTATAAATAAATATCCTATTTTTTTTTTTTTTTTGGTCTGGTTTCTTTTGCCAACATCATGCTTTTGTAAATCATCCATGTTGTGGGTATCACTTCATTCTTTTTTACTGCTAGGTACTATTGCATTGTATGATGATCCTTCTGTTTGTTTCTCTCCTTTTGAGTTGTTTGTAGTCTTTGGCTTTCATCAGTAAATATGCTTTCAACATTCTTATATATGTTTTTGTTGGACATATGCACTCTTTTCTTTGGGGCATAAGCCTAGGAATGGACGTGTCATAGGGTAGGTTTATGTGTAGCTTTAGTCACTATGCCAGACAGTTTTGCGAAAGCTCTGTAATTATTCCTTTCTCATTTAGATTTATAACCCCTCTAAAAAAAAAAAAAAAACTTAAAGTGTAATGTGAAGTAGGGTAAAGAGAATTTCTTTCAAGTGGAGAACAATTGACCTAGCTCTATTGAAAAAAATTTCTTTCCCCACAATCTAAATGTTTATGCATCTAATAAAACACAAAGCAAAGGCGGCAAAGAGAAATTGACAAATCCAGTTATTTTAGAATTATTCTACATTTACACTCTGAAAAAATTGATAGAAAAAGCTGGTGAATCAGAAAGGATGTAAGAAGACATAAATAACTCTTATCAACCTACTTGTTCTAATTGACATTTACAGAATGCTCCACCTGAAAACAGCAGAATGTACATTCTCGTTACAGGCACTCAGAACATTTACCAAGATAAATCATATTGTTTGCTATTAAATGAGTCCCAGTAAATTTGAAAAGATTAAAATCATATAAAAAATCTCTCTTATTATAATGAGATAAAGTTAAGAATCAATAACAGATATATGGAAAGTCTTATATTTTGGAATATAACTTTCAGTAATATTTCAGACACTTTCAGTAATCAGTGGGTCAAAGAAATCCAAAGAGAAATTAAAAATCATTTTGCATGGAACAGAAATATTTTGATAATGTGAATTACTTTTTTTTAGTATGAAATCATTATTACGTTCTTAGAATGAACCACTCCTAGTGATGAATTTTCCTTTTTATATCTTTATATTTTATTTGCTAATTTATATTTAGGACTTTTGTTTATCAGAGATATTGGTCTGTAATTTTTTTTTCTAACATACAGCAAAATTGAAAGAATTTTACAGTGAACACCCATTTATCTACAACCTAGATTTTATAATTAACATTTTTTAAACAATTGTTTTTAGTTATGGTAAAATGTACATAAAATTTACTGTCTTAATCATTTTTATTATTTATTTTTTTTTTTTTAAGATTTTATTTATTTATTTGTCAGAGAGAGAGAGGGAGAGAGAGCAAGCACAGGCAGACAGAATGGCAGGCAGAGGCAGAGGGAGAAGCAGGCTCCCTGATGAGCAAGGAGCCCGATGTGGGACTCGATCCCAGGACGCTGGGATCATGACGTGAGCCGAAGGCAGCTGCTTAACCAACTGAGCAGCCACCCAGGCGTCCCTGTCTTAATCATTTTTAAGTTTACATGTTGTTCAGGAGTGTTAAGTACATTCATACTGTTTCACAATCTTTAGAACTTTTTCATCATGCATACCTGAAACTCTGTACTCATTAAACAATTCCCTGTTTCCCTGCTCCCCCTGCAGTCCCTGGCAACCACAGTTTTACTTTCTGTTTCTATAAGTTTGACTCTCTAGATATCTTCTATAAAATGGAATCATGGTTTTTTGTTGTTGTTGTTTTGTGAATGATTTCATTTAGCAATGTCCTCAGAGTTCATCCATGTTGTAACAGGTCACAATTTCCATATTTTTAAGGTTGAGTGTGTGTGTGTGTGTGTGTATGTATAAAAATATATAACATTTTATTTACCCATGCATCTCTTGATGGAGATTGGTGTTGCTTCCACCTTCTGTCTGTTGGGAAGAATGCTGCTAGCAACATGGGTATATAAATATCTCTTTGAGAGCAATCCTTTAAATATATACCGAGAATTACAAGATCCTATGGTAATTCTATTGTTAATTTTATGAGGAATTGCCATATTGTTTTCTATGGTAGTTGTATGTGCCATCTTACAATCTACTGATGGTACACCAAGTTTTCAGTTTTTCCATATTCACACCAACACTTGCTGCTATTTTGTTATTTTTTATTTTTTTTAATTTTTTTTAATTTTTTTATTTTTTTTTAAAGATTTTATTTATTTATTTGACAGAGAGAGATCACAAGCAGACGGAGAGGCAGGCAGAGAGAGAGGGAAGCAGGCTCCCCGCTGAGCAGAGAGCCCGATGCGGGACTCGATCCCAGTACCCTGAGATCATGACCTGAGCCGAAGGCAGCGGCTTAACCCACTGAGCCACCCAGGCGCCCCTTTGTTATTTTTTAAAGAGTAGTCATCCTGATTAGTGTGAGCTGATATCTCATTGCAGGTTGATTTGCATTTTTCTAAAATTAGTGATGTTGAGCATCCTTTCATGTTCTAGTTGACCATTTGTATATCTTCTTTGGAGAGATGTCTATTGAAGTCTCTGGTCCATTTTTTATTTAGGATATTTGTTTTTGTCATTGAGGTTTAAGAATTCTTTAGGAACATATTCTGGATATTAAAGTCTTAGGAGATACATGATTTGCAAATATTTTCTCCTTTAGTTTGCCTTTTTACTCTGATGGTGGTGTCCTTTGATACACCAAAATTTTAAATTTCTATGTGGTCCAGTTTATCTATTTTTACTTTTGTTGCCCATACTTTTTTGGTTTCATATCCAAAAAATCATTGCTAAATCCAATCTCATGAAGCTTTTCCTTCTGTTTTTTCCTAAAAGTTTTATAACTTTAGGTCTTATATTTAGATCTTTGGTACATCTTAGGTTATTTTTTATATGTGGTATAAGGTAAGACTCCAGCTTCATTCATTTGTATGTGGATATCCAGTTTTCCCTGTTCCATTTGTTGAAGAAGCAGTCTTTTCCCCATTGGGTGGTCTTGATACTTTGTTGGAAGTCATTTGACCATATATGTGAGGGTTTATTTCTGGGTTATCTACTCCATTCCATTGGTCGATGTGTCTGTCTTTGTGCCAATACCACACTTTATTTTCTATTGAAATACAGTATCCTGTTAATTTTAGGTATACATCATAGTGATTCAGTGTTTTTATATATTATGAAATAATCCCCAGAATAAAACTAGTTACCATCTGTCACTGCACAAAGTTATTACAATATTATTAACTATATTTCCTATGCTGTACATTACATCACCATGACATTTCTTTTATAACTGGAAGTTTGTATCTCTTAATCCTCTTTACCTGTTTTGTCCTGCCCAACCCCGCCCCATTCTGGTAACCAGCAGTTTGTTTCCTGTATCTTTGAGTTTGTTTCCATTTGCTTTTGTTGGATTGTTTTGTTTTTTAGATTCCATGTATAAGTGAAATCATACGGAATTTGTCTTTCTCTGTCTGATTTATTCCACTTAGCCTAATACCTTCAAGGTCTATACATGTTGTTACAAATGGCAAGATTTTATTCTTTTTTTTTGGCTAATATTTCATTGCATATATATACCACATCTTGGTTTCTTCCATATCTTAGCTATTGTAAATAATGTGACACTGAACATAGGAGCATACATCTCGTTCAGTTGATGTTTCTGTTTTCTTCAGGTCAATACCTAGAAGTAGAATTTTGATATACTGTATGGTAGTTCTGTTTTTAATTTTTTTTAAAGATTTATTTATTTGCTTGAGAGAGTGAATGAGTGGAGGGAGGGGCAGAAGGCAAGAGAGAGAGAATCCTCAAGCAGCCCCCCTGCTGAGTGTAGAACCCAGTTGGGGGCTCACTTCCAGGATCCCAAGATCATGACCTGAGCCAAAATCAAGAGTCAGACACTTAACCAAATGAGTCACCCAGGGTCTCCTATTTTTAATTTTTTGAGGAACCTCCATACTGTTTTCCAGAGTGGCTGTACCAACTGGCATTCCCACCAAACGTGTGAGGGTTCCTTTTTCTGTATATACTTGCTAATCCTTGTTATTTTAATTTTCCTGGTAACAACCAATTGAACAGATACGAAATGACATCTCGTTGTAGTCTGGATTCACCTTTCCCCGATGATTAGGGATACAGAGCATCTTCTCATGTGCCTGTTGGCCATCTGTCTGTCTTCTTCGGAAGAATGTCTATTCAAGTCCTCTGCCCATGTTTTAATGTGATGGTTGGTTGTTCGATACTAAGTTATGTAAGTTCTTTACATATTTTAGATATTAACCTCTATCAGATATATGATTTGCAAATATCTTTCCACATTCAGTAGGTTGCCTTTTTGTTTTGTTGCTTTCCTTCACTGTGCAAAAAGAGCTTTTTAGTTTGATGTAATCCCATTTGTTTGTTTTAGCTTTTGTTGCCCTTTCCTAAGGAGACTGGCCCCCCAAAATATTGCTAAGACCATTGTCAAATAGCTTATTTCCTATGTTTTCTTCTAGGAGTTTTATAATTTCTGGTCTTACATTCAAGTTTGAATCCATTATTTATTTATTTATTTATTTTTAAAGATTGTATTTATTTGTCAGAGAGAGAGAGAAAGGGAGAGCACAAGCAGAGGGAGCAGCAGGCAGAGGGAGAAGCAGGCTTCTTGCCTAGCAAGGAACCTGATGTGGGACTTGATCCTGAGACCCTGGAATCATGACCTGAGCCGAAGGCAGGTACTTAACCAACAGAGCCATCCAGGAGTCCCCATTTTGAATTTATTTTTGTATATGGTGTAAGGTACTGGTCTAGTTTCATTCTTTGGAGTAGCACACTCTTGCTTACTGTGTTGCTTTGTAATAAGTTTGAAATCAGGAAGTGAGAAACCTACAATTTTGTTCTTCTTGGTTAAGTTTGTTATGGCTATTTGGAGTTCCCTGAGGTTCCATATGAGTTTTAGGATAGATTATTCTATTTTTGAAAAAAATGTAGTTGGGATTTTGATAGAGATTACATTAAATCTTTGTATTACTTTTGATTTATGGCTTATTTAGAAGTGGCTGCCTTAGTTTCCAAACATGTGGAATATTTATACGTTTTTGTTATTGTGGTTTACTTTCACTATCATCAGAGAACATACTCTTAATGATTTCAAGACTTTGATATTAGTTAAGGTTTGATTTATGACAAAGCGTATTGGTAAGTTGCCACTTGTGCCCTTGAAAAGACTATGTAATGAGTCACTATGTAATATTCTGTATGTATTAATTAGATCAAGTTTATTGTGTTGTTCAGATCTTCTGTATCCTTTCTGATGTTTTTGTAGGGGGTCTGTTTTCTCTCCATTTTTGAGAGAGGTTTATTTAAAAAGTCTCCCTATTTTATTATAGCTTTGTCTCCTTTTATTTTTATTTTGCATATTTTGAAACTGTCATTTGATCTAATACAGATTTGTGTGATATCCAAGGAATTGTAGTATCTAACATTTGTATTATTATAAAATGTTTTATCTCTAGTAATGCACTTGTCCTAAAATCTACTTTGTCACTAGTAACATAGCTATCCTAGCTTTCTTTTCATTTGTGTTTCTGTTGTATATTCTTTCTGTTCTTTTACTTTCAATCTCTTCATGTCCCTATATTTAGAATTTGTTTCTTCTAACTGGTATATGGTTGGTTTTATTATTTTTTAATTTTATCTTTTATTGAAGTATAGTAGACATACAATGTATTATCTTTTTAACCTAAACTGACAAACTTAAGTCTTTTATTTTACTTAAAGTTTAGTGTAATTACTGATATATTTGGATTTTTATCACCTTTGTTTTTTGCTTAATCAGCTGGTTTGTTTCTTTTTTCTCCTTCTTGTCCTTTTTTGGATTAGTCTATTTTTTCCTTATTTGGTTTTTGTTCTGCATTACTTTCTTGGCTATGGATCCTTACACTGGTTTTTCAGGTGATTACGCTGGAGATTAAAATGTGCAACCTTGACAATTAAATTCCAATAAAAATGTTTATTGCTTTCCTGTTAATGACAGAATTCTAGGACTCTAACTCTACTTATATATTCAAATACCTTTTGTGTCATTGTTATCATATATTAATTTTACAAAAATTTTGAATTTCTCCAGTTGTTTTATATTGCTAATGTTTTACTCATATTTATCCACATATTAAGCTTTTCTGTTGCTCTTTACTCTTTTCTGCAATTATGTGCTTCCTTCAAGGATTATTTTACTTCTGTCTGAATCATTTCTTTTAGTATTTCTTTTTCATTTAGGGTTCCTAACAATGGATTCTTTCAACTTTTGTCAGAAAAGTTACTAATTTTGGGGCACCTGGGTGGCTCAGTGGGTTAAGCCACTGCCTTCGGCTCAGGTTATGATCCCAGAGTCCTGGGATCGAGTCCCACATCGGGCTCTCTGCTCTGCAGGGAGCCTGCTTCCTCCCCCCTCTCTCTGCCTGCCTCTCTGCCTACTTGTGATCTCTGTCTGTCAAATAAATAAATAAAATCTTTAAAAAAAAAAAAAAAGAAAAGTTACTAATTTTATCTTTTGTATTTTGAAAAATGTTCAGTCTTTCCGAAATGTTATAGGACGAGTACAATGGACACCCATGTACCTGTACCTCGATTCACCAATTACCATTTTTATGCGTTGCTTTCTGTCCTTGTTTCTTCACCTGATCCATCTGGGAGTTAGTTGCCGATATAATTTCCCTGTAAGTACTTCATTTTGCATCTCTCGCTTAAGAACAAGGGTCTTCTGCATAACCACAATTCAGTTATCATACTCATGATTCATCCTTGGTACACATTCTATCAGCTATATTCCTGTTCCTCAGTGTCCCAGTAATGCACTTGATTTTATTTGTTTTGATTTTTTGCGGTTTTCAATCTGGGATCCAGTCAAGAACCATACATTGCATCTAGCTGTAATGTTTTCTTGGTCTCCTTTTATACAGAACTGTGTCTAGTTATGAAAGTCCTAGATGGCATCTTCTTCCATTACGAGGCTGCTTTGTCTCCATTGTCAATCTGTTTCGGGTAGCCACCTTCAGCAAGTATTCTAGTTAGATCGCTGGATAACTTGCTGCCGCTTCTACATTGGCACTGCAGCTTCACCTTGCACTTTTATATTATGGAGACAGCTGCTTCTTTAAACCTCTACTAGCTTCAGACTTTCCTTCTGCAGTTTCCTTACCTCTGAACCATCATAGATTTGAAGAGAGTTAGGGCCTTGCTTTGGATTAGACTCTGGCTTAAGGGAATGTTGTGGCTGGTTTGATTTTCCATCCAGGCTACTAAAACTTTCTCCATTTTTGCAGTAAGGCTGTTTCACTTTCTTATCATATTTGAGTCCACTAGAATAGCACTTTTCGTTTCCTTCAAGAACTTTTTCTTTACATTTACAGTCTGGCTGTTTGGTGTTAAGAGGCCTAGTTTTCAGCCTCTTTCAGCTTTCGACATGCTTTCCTCACTAAGCTTAATCATTTCTAGCTTTTGATTCAAAATGAGAGATGCACAATTGTTTCCTTCACTTGAGCACTTCAAGGCTATTATAGTTCTAATTTCAATATTGTTGTTTCTCAGGGAATAGGGAGGTCCAAGGAGTGGAGGAGAGTTGGGGGAATGGTCTGTTGGTGGAGCAGTCAGAACACACACAACATTCATCAATGAAGTTTGCCATCTTGTATGGGCGGGATTCATGGCACCCTAAAACAATTACAGTAACATCAGAGATCACTGATCACAGATAGCCACGATAAATATAATGACGGAAAAGTTTAAAATATTGTGAGAATCATCAAAATGTGACACAGAGACCTAAAGTGAGCAAGTGCTGTTGGAAAAATGGCTTCGATAGACTTCCTTGATGTGGGGTTGCCACAAACCTTCAATTTATTAAAGAATGCAATATCTGTGAAGTTCATTAAAGCAAAGTATAATAAAACGAGATATGCCTATAATTTTTATTTACCCAAAGGAGTGTTAATCGTTGTGTGTAGACAAAACTGAGGCTTTTGTGTGGCAAAGTAAGTTTCTTATTTCAAGAGCACCGTCTTTTCTTGGTATAGTGAAATGCAGTTTTTTTTAAATCAATAGTACTCTTTCTTTTTTTTTTTTTTAAAGATTTTATTTATTTATTTGACAGACAGAGATCACAGGTAGACAGAGAGGCAGGCAGAGAGAGAGAGGGAAGCAGGCTCCCTGCTGAGCAGAGAGCCCGATGTGGGACTCGATCCCAGGACCCTGAGATCATAACCTGAGCCGAAGGCAGTGGCTTAACCCACTGAGCCACCCAGGCGCCCAATAGTACTCTTTCATTGGAGGGTTGAGTTGTTGTGTTTTCTGATTTGGTAACTCCTTTTTGTGTCTATGGATCCTTTTATTTTTTTACTGCCTTCTTTTTTTTAATATTTTATTTATTTATTTGACAGAGAGAGAGATCACAAGTAGAGAGGCAGGCAGAGAGAGAGAGAGAGGGAAGCAGGGGCTCCCTGCTGAGCAGAGAGCCCGATACGGGACTCGATCCCAGGACCCTGAGATCATGATCCGAGCCGAAGGCAGCGCCCTAACCCACTGAGCCACCCAGGCGCCCTTTACTGCCTTCTTTATCTTCACTAACAAGTTCTCAATGGAGAACTTTGAGTTTACCCCTACTTCCCCCAGAAGTCATGTCTTCTTGAAGCTATCTCCTTATGTTCTGAACAGTTTCAGGTCACTTGCCTTTAGTTTCCCAGCAGCTCATGTTTTAACATCCTAGATCTTGGGATGCCTGGGTGGCTCAATCAGTTAAGCATCGGCCTTTGGCTCAGGTCATGATCCCTGGGTCCTGGGGTTGAGTGCCATATTGGGCTCCTTGCTTAGTGGAGATCCTGCTTCTCCCTCTGCCTGCTGCTCCCCCTGTTCATGCTCGCCCATCCTCCCTCCCTCTCTCGCTCTCTCTGACAAGTAAATAAATAAATAAATATTAATATCCTGGATCTTAAACCTCTTTTCAGTATTTTCATAATCAAGTGGGATTTTCTCTTTTAAGGGTTTATTTTATCGCTGTTCCATCAGCCCTAGGTTATCTACACCTCTCTTTTTCTTCCTTTCTTCTTTTCCTTCCTCTCACCCTCTCTTTCCCTCCCTCTTTTCTCCCTTCCTCTGTCCCTCTCTGTCTTACTCCCTTTCTTCCTTCCTTTCTGGCTCAACATATTTTCTTGTCTCTCACAATAGGCATAAGCTTTACAGATGAGTCTCCTAGATTTGGGTATTTTTCTCCTTATAGGTAATTTGAAGTTAATTTTATCTGTCATCTGGTTTTGATGAAGGCATGAGTTATGAGTTATTTTATTTGCTTATTTGCTTGTTGATTTGTATTGGTTTTTGGAGGATGCATGGAGAAATTCAGATTTAGGCAATCACCCATTAATCTCTACAGCCCAGAAGTCCTCGCCTTTATTTCTGAAGCATATTTTTGTTGAGTAGATAATTGTAGTTTGATAAGACAGTGCCCCTAGTGTATAAGCAGCTGCAGGAGCCAGCATCTCTTTCCAAGGTTGTTCTTTCTTTGTAGTTTTAGCTCCTCTGTTTCTTGCCATAACTGGTGTCCACTGAAGTATCTGGCTTTTCTTGTATTTCTAGGTTGGGAGTGTTGTTTAGGTCATCAGGCGTTCCATCCTTTCCTGATGCACATTTCAGCCAATATCTTGAGGCTTGATATCCTTGATTTTTAAGTTTATCCATAACATCATGAATTGTCATGATACTTTCATTAGAACTTAGTGTGGAGGACCTCTAGACCACTCCCCAGTTCTATGATTTGCTACAGAGATTCACAGTACTAGCATATAGTTGCATTCATGATTAAGATTTATTGCAGAAAAACGGTATGAAGTAAAATCTTCAAAGGCAAAAGGCTCATGACCCAAGTCCAGAGGAAACCAAGGACAGTAGCTTTCCAGAATCCTTTCCTAGAAGAGTCTCATGGGGTATGCTTTATTCCTCTATCAATGAGTTGTCTCAGCACATCTGTAGAATATTGTCTAGTAGAGACTCTGTGCCCAGGGGTTTTATCGGGGGCCATGGATGTAGACAGCCTCTGCCTAACATGTACCAAAATTCCAGACTCCCAGAAGGAAAGCTGGTATTTAGCAAAAACGATATTGCTTATACCAACAGGTTAGGCACTTTTCAGTTAGGGTGGTGGGAACGCTCTGGAAATATAAGTTCCTAGAAGCTAGCCAGGGGCCAACCTTGCAAGCAGGCCTTTGCGAGGATAGCAGTTTAGAATTATTACTTCTTTTCTGTAGTGCCTATATAGTCAACACCTGTTCATCTTACTAGGAAAAATTGTTGGGGATCTAAAATAGGTTGGTGATATCCTATCTCCTATAAATCAGTAAGTTTTCTTCTCAGCAAAACTCTGACAAATAATCGGTAGTGAGGAAAATAAAACAAAATTCGTTTTCTTTACCATTCTCAAGAAATCATTCCTCAGTGAAGAAAGAGAGCAAAATTATTCTGTCCTAAGCTTAAGATTTTAATCTTTTAAGACATTTTTAATTGTGGTTATCAAAATGCCAGTGTTGCATAAATAACATTTTCTTCCTTCATTAGTTTTTGTTAATAGGTAGACAAAATGACTGTGAGAAATTATATATTCACTCTTTTTTTTAGCCTAAAAAAGCTGTCAAGGTAAAACCTCGTCCACCTATAGCTCCTCGACCTTCTAGTAGTTCCACGGCAGCTGCTCGCCACAGATTGTTAAGGGTTCTCCCCCACATTGGGCAGTCTTGTTTACCTTCTCCTGGGAATGCATGTCTACCTGAAACTTCCAACAATGCACTTTCAAGTTTGGCAACTTTGCCCCCTGCTGAAGGACCCCTATCATCTATCACTAGTGATTTTCTTAAGGAAGATGACAACTGGGAGAGTAAGACACTGTCTCATTCCAATAGTAGCATCAAACTACCACCTCAGATACCCCACACGGAATTTGAAGATGACAAAGAGCTTGGTGATTCTGTTCTCCACCTTGGATCGTCTCTGCCTAGGCGGACAAAACACTTTTCAGGAAATTTGTCATCTAATAATGAAGATGACACTGTTTTATTTTCAACTTCAGAAGAAGGTGTAACTGAAGAATCACTTCTGCCTGAAGTGGGCTCATTTGCTACATTTACAGAAGGAAACACTGATGAACAGAGCAGTGGCTTAGAAGTCACACAGAAGGTAAATCCAGAGTTCTTACTCACTAATGATGATAAAGGGTTGAAAGCTGCAGAGCAGCATCTTAAACATGTTGCAAGAATGTTGAGTGGTGAATCAGTAGAAACTACAGTTCTCAACCACCGTGAATTAAGTCCTCACAAGAATAGACTCTTGTCACCTCTTCGCTGTTCTACACCAATGTCACTCCATAATTCTCTGGTGAAATCACAGAGACAGTCCAAATGTTTTGAGTCTGGGAACCTCCAGTCTTCTGCATCACAAAACGTGCTTCGGTCATTGGATGTTCGAAATGTAACTGATTCTTCTTTCTCTAGGACTACTCGCTTTCGAGCTGTTAAAGTTGATTCACCCGGGAAAAGATCTGATGTTATTTCTAAAGTTGAGGCTCGGGATATCACAGAAGTGGCTAACAAGGCTTCCAAAGAGCCTGTTGGTTGTGTAAATAATATAGGTTTTCTTGCTTCACTGGCCCGGAGCGCAAGCAGAGATAGCTTACTGAGCACACGTGGAGCAGGCAGGCTTCGGACCTCTGGAATTGGGCTGTCTACAAGCCTCCAGCATTTTCAGGAGGAAAATCTTAGGAAAAATTCTCCCCAGGTAGAACCTACAGATTTTTTTCTAGTAAGTATTTGCCTTTCAGTATGTTCTACTCGTTATCTTTATAGTCATTCAACATATTTAAAATTTGGTTTTTTGTTTACGTAAGTAAGGAGATGTAAGGATGAATTCTTTTCATAAGTTTCTCTTACAATGTTTATCTAGTTTGTAGAAAATATAGTTGACAGTTGATTTTTAAATGTTTTAGTCCTAAATTGAGAACTATAATTTGACAATAATTCTGTGTAAACAATTTATGACATATTTTTATGCTGCACATTTTTGTTAATTTTTCCCAAATAAGAACTTTTATTTATACCATCAGATTTCATTCTCTTAAGGAAAAATAGTAAGAACAATATTGCTCGATTGGAGAAACAGAGTCCAAATTAATTTAATTAAAATTTTAATTAAATGAAAGCCTAACAGCATTTCCATGATAAAATAAGACCACAAGAGTCTTTTGACTAAACTGAGGGTTGCTGGAGAGGGAGATGGGAGGGGCATGGGGTAATTGAGTGCCCTACATTAAGGAGGGCACGGGATGTAATGAGCACTGGGTGTTACATGCAACTGATGAATCACTAAATTCTACCCCTGAAACTAATAATACACTAAGTGTTAACTAACATGAATTTAAATAAAGTCTTAAAAAAATACAAGTATTTCATGTTTAGTGATCTTTTCTTCTGTTCTTCATTAACTTACCACTGTAGATGTTTTTGTGTTTTAATTATAGTCTGCCCGTGGTATTGGAATGAATGGAAATAACACAGCAGCAGGGAAAAGAGTAGGTAAGCTGCTGATAATTTTGAAAATATAAGCCTAACAATCATTTCATTATGCATGGTGTTGTACTTTCAGAGAGAAATAAGAAAAGAACATTCTTTGTGGTATGTATGGAGTAAACTCTCCTTAAACTTTGTTCCACTTAAGAAATGCTTATGAAAACTGAGTGTAGGACATATTTGAAGAATAAAGCAAAAATTGAAATTGAGGTCTCTGTTGCCTGGGAAAAGATATAGTCCATGTGAAAAGACAAGAAGAATGAAGAACTAACGTGTAGTTCCCAACCCTCTCAGTTACTGGCCACTCTACAGCCATTCTGGGCTGCTGGGTGGGTTTTGTGAAAGTATCCTAGAGAGGTGTGTCCTGATATCATGATCCAATATCAAGGATGGCTTTATTAAGATCTCCTTTTGATGAATCAGATTATTTCTGGGTAAAAGGAAAGGACAGTCCTTGAACCAGCCCTTTCCAAAGCACAGTAGCAGAAGTGACTATAACATTAGCACTTCCTTCTTCCAGGAACACCTTAAAAGTGCACTGGCCCATCCTTATTTCCAGGGCAGCCGTTGTTTTCTCATCTTTTGTGGTTTAATACCCAGACTAGGCGTGGGAACTCATTACCAAAGATGTACCACCTTTGTAGCCCCTTGAGGAATTCTCAAGGATACTTTATAAAAGTCTGTAAAACCGATCTGACAACCAATATAATATATATTATGGTTATCACATGAGTTTTATGCCTTTAAAGAGATACTTAGGGTTTATTTTTCACTGCTGTGTAAGACCCAAAGTTTTAAAGTCTTAAGATATCTACTTTTTAAAATTTTGCATTGTGGTAAGATATACATAACATAAAATTTACCATCTTAACCATTTTTAAGCATATAACCCAGTGACGTTAAGTACATTCACACATTCACATTGTTGGAGAATCCATTTCCAGAACTCTTTATCTTGAAAAAACTGAAACTCTGTATCCATTGAACACTATCTTCTCATTCTCCCCTCACCCCAGCCTCTAGTAGCCACCATTCTACTTTCTCTCTCAGTAATTTAATTACTTTAAGTGTCTAATATAAGTGGAACCATATAGCATTTGTCTTTTTGTGTCTGGCTTACTTCATTTAGCAGGGTTCATCTGTGTTGTAGCATGTGTTAGAATTTCCATACATTTTAAGGCAAATAATACTCCACTGTGTGTATATATACAGCATTTTGCTTATCCATATATCTCTGGATGGAGACCTGTGTTGCTGGAGACCGGTGTTGCTTCCACATTTTAGCTCTTGTGAAGAAGGCTGTTATGAACATGGATGCCCATATATGTCTTTGAGACCCTCCTTTTTTTTTTTTCCTGATCTTAGACAAAGGAGCAAAGGCAATACAATGAAGCAAACATAATTTCTTTTTTTTTTTTATTTCTTTTCAGCATAACAGAATTCATTGTTTTTGCACCACACCCAGTGCTCCATGCAATGTGTGCCCTCCATAATACCCACCACCCGTCTCCCCCAACCTCCCACCTCCAGCCCCTTCAAAACCCTCAGGTTGTTTTTCAGAGTACATAGTCTCTCATGGTTCATCTCCCCTTCCAATTTCCCTCAACTCCCTTCTCCTCTCCATCTCCCCATGTCCTCCATGTTATATGTTATGCTGCACAAATAAGTGAAACCATATGATAATTGACTCTCTCTGCTTGACTTATTTCACTCAGCATAATCTCTTCCAGTCCCGTCCATGTTGCTACAAAAGTTGCGTATTCATCCTTTCTGATGGAGGCATAATACTCCATAGTGTATATGGACCACATCTTCCTTATCCATTCGTCCATTGAAGGGCATCTTTGAGACCCTCCTTTTAATTCTTTTGAGTATGTACTCGGAAGTAGAATTGCTGGCTCATATGGTGATTGCATTTTTATTTTTATTTTTATTTTTTTTAAAGATTTTATTTATTTATTTGACAGAGATCACAAGTAAGCAGAGAAGCAGGCAGAGAGAGAGAGGAGGAAGCAGGCTCCCTGCTGAGCAGAGAGCCCGATATGGGGCTCGATCCCAGGACCCTGGGATCACGACCCGAGCCGAAGGCAGAGGCCTTAACCCACTGAGCCACCCAGGCGCCCCTGGTGATTGCATTTTTAATTTTTTGAGGAATTGCCATACAGTTTTCCATCGTGGCTGCACTATTTTACATTACCACTAACAGTGTGCAAATTCCAGTTTCTCCACATTCATAAGAACACTTCTTCTGGATTTTTGTGTGTGTGTTTTTCGATAATGGACCTCCTAGTGGGTATAAGGTAGTATCTCCTTGTGGTTTTGGTTTTCACATCCCTGATGATTAGTGACATTAGGTATATTTTTTTGAGCTTAGCTACTTGTACATCTTTGGAGAAATGTCTGTCAGATATTTTGCCCAATTTTAAATTGGGTTGTTTTGGGTTTTTTGTTGTTACTGACTTTTAGATATTCTTCTTATATTCTGGATACCGATCCCTTATTAGATATATGATTGGCAAAGATTTTCTTCCATTCTGTAGGTTGCCATTTTACTCTAATGACAGTGTCTTTTTTTTTCTTAGTTTAAGGTTTTATTTATTTATTTGTGAGAAAGAGTGTGAGCAGGGTGAAGGGCAGAGGGAGAGGGAGAAGCAGACTCCCTACTGAGCAGGGAGCCTGAAGCCCGGCTCAATCCTGGTATTCTGGGATCATGACCTGAGCCAAAGGCAGATGCTTAACTGACTGAGCCACCCAGGTGCCCCTGACAGTGTCTTTTTTTTTTTTTAAGATTTTACTGATTTATTTTGACAGACAGAGATCACAAGTAGGCAGAGAAGCAGAGAGAGAGAGAGAGAGAGAGGAGGAAGCAGGCTCCTTGCCGAGCAGAGAGCCCCATGCGGGGCTCGATCCCAGGATCCTGGAATCATGACCTGAGCCGAAGACAGAGGCTTTAACCCACTGAGCCACCCAGGCGCCCCTGACAGTGTCTTTTGATGGACAATAGTTTTTAATCTTCATGAAGTCCGGTTTTACTGTTTTGTTTTTTTTTTTCCCCCTTTGGTGCCTGTGACTTTGATGTTGTGTTCAATAACTCATTGACAAATTACGGGTGCTTGGGTGGCTCAGTCAGTTAAGCATCTGCCTTTTGCTCAGGTCATGATCCCAGAGTCCTGGGACCAATCCCCACCTCAGACTCTGCTCAGCGGAGAGCCTGCTTCTCCCTCTCTCTCTGCCTGTGACTCCCCCTGCTTCTGTGCGTTCTCTCGCTCCTTCTCTCTCTGTCAAATAAAATCTAAAAAATAAAATAAAAAATAAATTGTTGCCAAATTCACTGTTATGAAGCTTTCCCCCTATATTTTCTAGGAGTTTTATAGTTTTAGGTCTTATGGGTCGGTCTTTGATACACTTTGAATTAACTCTTTAATGTATATATTTTTGTATATGGTGTGATATAAGGGTCCAGCTTTCTTCTTTCTCATGTGTATATCCAGTTTTTCCAGTGACATTTATTAAAAAGACCATACTCTCCCCATTGAATGGCCATGGGCACTCTTGTCAAAAATCATTTGACTTTATATGTGAAGGTTTCTTTCTAGGTTCTTTATTGCCTTTCTTTATGCCAGTACCACAATGTTACTGTAATATATCTATGTTAAATTCTAATTTGGCCTTTGGTGCTTCTTCACTTTTCTTCTCACTCTTCTTCTGAAGTTGCTGTTGCTGAGGTCACCAAAGATGTCCACAGTTTCAAATCCAATGGATACTTCTGTATCCTTATCTTGTTTGATTGTTGTGGCCCTCCTTCTTAAAATAGTTTTTTTCTTTTCCTTTGTTTCTCTCTTTTTTTTCATTTCTTCTTCTTTTTTTAATTCTGGACTATCATATTGTTGTAGATTTTTCTTTTGTTTCATTTTTTTAAACCTGAGTTTCTTTTTTGACTTGTTTTACCAGCCTTTTGCTTATCCCCAGGTATACACTCTTTTGGTTGATTTCATTTAAGTCAAGCCATCAACTGCTACCTGCAGTCATCATCACCTGAACAGAGCTGTGTAACTTACTGCCATTTCCTTTCAGTAATAACTGTATCATCCTGAATTTCCTTGAGTCTGTGAGAGTTTTTTTTTGTGAGAGTTTGATATAAGTTTTATTTAATTGATTTGCTAAGTTCTTCCATTGGTTTTCTTTGCTTTTAACTTATAGGGTCTCCCTTGGAAATCTTATCCACCGTGTAGTCATCATTTTTAGGCAGAGATTACTGCCTACTAGCATCCAGAGCTGGCATCCAGAACACTACTCTTATTACTTTGTTGGCTGTCTTTTCCATTGGGTAAATTTTTATAGGTCATTGTCTTAGATCAATTATTAGACTAGGAAATGCCAAACAAGTGAGTTATTCTAAATAACTTTAACCTTGTTTTGAAAAGCAACTTTTCACATTGGAATTACTTTATTACTTTATTTTCTTTATTCATATGTCCAGTGCACATGAGAGAAGGCTTCAGAGATGAATTGATAATTGATGATATGTTCTTACAAGATGAGTGGAGTTTTACCGGGTTGACAAGGTGGAATCAAGCATTTTAGAAGAGATTACACCTATGAGTGGGTCTGGTGCTTCATTGAAGAGTGGGTATGATGTGGTAAATGACAGAAAATGGCTCTGGAAGTCAGAAAGGTATCATACTGGACATATAAGACCCTGAATGGCACTGTAAAGAATAGTAGGAAACATGTATACTAGTGATCGATCCTATCATGGAATAGATGACTTATAAATTGTTTTATTTAGAAGATTTATTTAAGGTTGCCTGATGGCTCAGTCAACTAAGCATCTGCCTTTGGCTCAGGTCGTGATCCCTGGGTCCTGGGATCGAATCCCGTATCAGGGACTTCTCTCTGCTTCTCCCTCTGCCTGCCTCTGGCCCCCGCTTGTGCTCTCTCTCTTTGAAAAATACATAAATTATATCTTTAAAAAAATAAAAGATTTATTTAAAAAGTTTTATTTATATAAAAAGGTAGAAGCATATATAGAAACCACTCTCATAGAAGACGACTGCATTTGTGTTCCTATCAACTCATTTTTGTCACTACTGTGTTGTATGTTTCTGCACATTCACAAAAGTTCTTGAATGAAAACAGTTTGGGAAACATTAAGTGAGGCAATTCCAAGGAAAGAAAAAAAATGAAAATATGACTACACTGAACTAAATTCTTATCAATAGGTTATTCCATTGGAGAAGGATATTCGAAACCTGAATTTCAAAGATAATTGCAATTAGATGAGTTTCAGAGGATATCTGGTACTATATGCCTCCTCTGTGTGTCCTTTGCAAATGCTTATCTTACTTTCATTTTTTAAGAAGTGGAAAGTACCCTATCACCTTCTTCTTGATAACTCTTTAAGTGTACTTGAAGAAGAAAGTGCTTATTAACTGAGTTAGCACCACGGCACCATTGGGAGCCATTCACTTAGTTTTCAATTATGTTTCCTCCATAAGGAGTCATTCAGTTAGTATCCAATTTTATTTATAATTTTAGGCAAGATCTAGGAAAGTATTTCAGGCTGGTAATAAAGCTGACTTAATTTTCCTGGGTTTATATATCCAGTCCCCAGTCTGGGTGGCAAAAGGTATAGCACCAATTCATTGTAATTCCAATTTTTTGAACCCTTGAAGGATTTTCAATGCCATATAAACATTTAGCCCAGGCCTTCCAAACCTTCTTCAGTAGTGAATAGGTACCAGTACCATTGAGACTATCATTTTTCTTCTCATTCTTTCCCCCTTGTTTTTGTTTTCTTTGTTCGCCTCTTGCTTCTTGGCCTTTTAGTGCCACCAGGCACGGTGTGCTTGTACTGTTATTGTTAACAACCGTGGGCAGTGACTTTGAGCCTGTCTGCTTGAGTCAGGTTTGTTGGAATTTTGCTCAGTTCTAAGAGTATTTCACTTAGTAATTAAAGAAATTGAATGCAAGTTGGTGTAGCCACTTTGGAAAACAGTGTGGAGGTTCCTTAAGAAATTAAAAATAAAATTAAAAAAAAAAAGAAATTAGAAATAGAGCTACCCTAGGACCCTGCATTTGCACTACTGGGTATTTACTCCAAAGATACAGATGTAGTGAAAAGAAGGGCCATCTGTACCCCAGTGTTCATAGCAGCAATGGCCACGGTCGCCAAACTGTGGAAAGAACCAAGATGCCCTTCAACGGATGAATGGATAAGGAAGATGTGGTCCATACACACTACGGAGTATTATGCCTCCATCAGGAAGGATGAATACCCAACTTTTGCATCAACATGGACGGGACTGGAGGAGATTATGCTGAGTGAAATAAGTCAAGCAGAGAGAGTCAGTTATCTCATGGTTTCACTTGTGGAGTATAAGGAATAACATGGAGGACATTGGGAGATGGAGAGAAGGGCGTTAGGGGAAATCGGAGGGGGAGACAAACGATGAGAGACTGTGGACACTGAGAAACAAACTGAGGTTTTGGAAGGAAGGGGATGGGGGGTTGGGTGAGCCTGGTGGTGGGTATTAAGGAGGGCACGTATTGCATGGAGACTGGGTGTGATGCATAAACAATGAATCTTGGAACACTGAAAAAATGAAAGTTAAAAAAAATTGATTTAATTATTTCTTTTTCTTTTCTTTTTATTTTTTTCTTTTTAAAGATTTTATTTATTTATTTTGGAGACAGTGAGAGCAGGGACAGGGTGGGGCATTTGGGGAGGGAGAAAGAATTTGAAGCAGACTCCACACTGAGCAGGGATCCTGATGTGGGGCTCGATCCCAGGACCCTGAGATCATGACCTGAGTCAAAGGCTTAACCAACTGAGCCACCGAGACACCCCTGATTTAATTATTTCTTATGTGACGACATGTGCTTTTTTTTGTTGTTGTTATGTTCAATTAGCCGACATACAGTACATCATTAGTTTTTGGTATAGTGTTCCGTGGTTCATTAGTTGCATATAACATCCAGTGCCCATCACCACACATACCCTTCTCAATACCCTTTTCCCCCCACCCCCGTCCCTTCTGTAACCCTCAGTTCGTTTCCCGTTCAGAGTCTCTTATGGTTTATCTCCCTCTCTGATTTCTTCCCATTCAGTTTTCCTTCCCTCCCCCTGTGGTCATCCACACTATTCCTTATGGTCTACATATGAGTGAAACCATATGATAATTTTCTTTCCCTGCTTGACTTATTTCACTTATCAGAATCCCCTCCCGTTCCATCCACATCAACGCAAGTGTTTTTGTTTTGTTTTGTTTTGTTTTTTAAGATAAAAAATCAAGTTATGGGGCACCTGGGTGGCTCAGTCATTAAGCATCTGCCTTCGGCTCAGATCCTGATCCCAGAGTCCTGGGATCGAGCTCCACATTAAGCTCCCTACTTGGCGAGAAGACTGCTTCTCCATCTCCCACTCCCCCTACTTGTGTTTCCTCTCTCGCTATGTTTCTCTCTGTCAAATAAAATCTTTAAAAAAAATCAAGTTGTTACAATAGTACAAAATTTAGTAAATATTTTTTGGAAAGCTAGTAGTACTGTGAAATTGAGCAGTGTACCATATTAATCACTATTGATTATGGGATATTTAATATAATTATAACATTTAAAATTTTCAGAATGCTATTTACGTGTGAGAACTGAGTTGACCTTAAAACACCTAGAAACCTAAGGGAGAAAAATACATGTTACGTTGTCTTAAAAATGAATAAATTGAAGTTTTTTTTTTTTTAAAGATTTTATTTATTTATTTGACAGAGAGAGAGAAATCACAAGTAGGCAGAGAGGCAGGCAGAGAGAGGGGGAAGCAGGCTCACTGCTGAGCAGAGAGCCCGATGCGGGGCTCGATCCCAGGACCCTGAGATCATGACCCGAGCCGAAGGCAGAGGCTTAACCCACTGAGCCACCCAGGCGCCCCTAAATTGAAGTTTTGAAAGAATTAAAATAGGGGCACCTGGGTGGCTTAGATGGTTAAGCAACTGCCTTTGGCTCAGGTCATGATCTCCAGGTCCTGGGATCAAGCCCGTTAACCTGCCAGCTCAACCAGGAGACTGGAGAGTCGGAGGAGTCTGCTTCTCTGTGCCTCTCCTTCTGCTTGTGCTCTCCCTGTCTTTCTCTCTCTCAGATTAATAAAACCTTAAAAAAAAGAATAAATAACTAACTTGTGGTTTGATGAATATAATTTCAGTGGTAATCAGGACTAAAAGACCAGTTTCATGATACTCTGGTGTTCCTTCTTGGTGTAAAAGAATAGGGTTACATTGTTTCCTCTCACAGGCCTCATAAAGATGATTTTGACCCAGACAGTTTCTTTTGATTCTCTGTCAAAGTTTGATATACTTTACAATTACCGATTGTCGTTGGAAGTAATCAGAAATGTGCCAGTGTGTACAGAAGTCCTGAAAATATAAGTCTCAGTCAGTAGAAACCTATAACAGTTCTATTGGATCTTCACTTGTAGATTCTATAGATAATTTTGGATATAAAAATAACATAAATTAATTTCTTATGGCAAGGAAGTTTCCTGTGATAGGGATGTGTTTCATGTTTTGCCTAATACTATTTCACATTTAAAATCCTGTGCCTGTATTAATCAGAGTATCCTTTCTTTAAACAGGAGAATGTACTCATCACCTCCCACCTGTGAATGCCCCCATTCAAACAAAGAAGAAAGCAACGAAGCATTGTTTCCTTTGTGGGAAGAAAACTGGACTGGCTACTAGCTACGATTGCAGGCAGGTTGGCTGGCTGGAAAAGCTGAGATGCTTTCTTTGTGGTGACCCAGTGTAGGGATACAGTATAAAACACTCTTTAAATTGGCTATTCATTCACATCATTAAGATGATGTTCAAATAGCAGTCCTCAGTTCAGCTCCTAATTGGCTAAAGAGTAAGTAGACAGCTCCTGAGTTTATAAATCATGAGATCCTCTCCTGTTACTTCAAGTTAGGATATTTAAATCAATGGGAAAATAGACTTTCTTTGTCTCGTGATAGATATGCTTGTTTTTTTTTTTTTTTAATATAACTTGGAAGAACCCATCCTCCCAAGATTCTATTTGAAATTGAACACAAAAGGGACTAAATTTATTGTACTGTTAACTTTTATATGGTACAGTTTAATTTGAAAACAGATGAATAATACATTCACGAAAATTAATGAGTTTTCTCATAATTATCTCTTTCATTAGCATTGATTAATATGCTCCGAGGACGATATCTGCCCTTAGTTTGAGTGCAGGCATTAAAATGGACTGCTGCTTCACAGAGTACTTTTTATTCAAATAGAAATAGCTCATCTTATTTGTTAGAAATATTTAAAAGTCCTTTCATAATTAGGTTTTATGTGATTTTATTTTGAGACTGAATTTCTCACAAATTCAGTTCTCCCAGGTTTACTAGATATAAGAGAAATGATAGACATATTTACCAGCTTTTGCAGTTTTACTGCTTCGTAAACATCTGTATCCTGTTTCATTTCGTAATAGGTTCTTTATTACAAACTCTCATATTGATGGACAGTTAAGTTTTTCTTTTTGGGGTACTTGTGCTGGTTTATGAGCACAAGGGAAATGTCAGTGCTGGAAATTGCTAAGAGAACCAGAGGGCTCCTGTTGGATACTTGAAATCAAGCTCTGATCTTCCAAAGAGATGAGCCTCTATAGGAATGTGACCATTCACATGGACTTTTTTTGTGCTTTAGATGTGGAAACAACTTCTGTGCATCTCATCGATATGCAGAAACTCACGGCTGCACCTATGATTACAAGAGTGCAGGGAGGAGATACTTACAGGAGGCAAATCCTGTGGTTAACGCACCCAAACTTCCAAAAATCTAGCTCTTGCTCTGCACCTAGGAATTGTATTACAATGACAGAAGAAAAATTGTTCAGACTGCATTATTTTTGTTCGACTCTAAAAGACTTGCCAAATGACAAAACCATACAATGCATACTGTTGGAGAAAGAATACTACTGTATTTGACATCTTTATCCTTTGGTGAATTGAAAGTTTTAAAAAGTAGTTTTAAAAACTTTATAATGATTTAGCTTTGTTATTGCATGTCTTGTGTTAACTATTTTATATTTGATATTGCAATTTCATAGACAAGTCTTCAAAAGATGCACTTTAGGAAGTTATCACTGACCATGTAACCGGCTTCCACATTGTACAGAAATGTGCCGCCATGCAGTGGCTCTACTCACATCCACCACTTTTTTGAGGGGTGTGGGAGGGGGGGTGGGGATTTGTTTTTTTTTTTAAATCCCATGTGTGAAAATTTATTGAGTTTGCCAGCAAGTTCCTTTTTATTTCAAGCCACTTTTTATAAAAAAAGAACATTTTGTTTCCCAGTGTGATTTTAACACATATATATTTCTTCCATATTCAGATTGGCATTCAGATATGTATCCATTCTATAAAACACATCATGTTAATCATACTATATATTTCTTAAAATACTACGTTTTGAATGGTAGTTTTACAATACAAGGGGTCTCAGTTGTTGCCATTAAATACGGAATCCAACTTTTCACTTTTTGAAAAATGGCTACATTTAAAACAAAATCTTACAACTTGATTTGTTTTTCTTATAAGTTGAGTGCTATTACCAGGAGAAATTCAAATAAATATGCATTTTCATTATGAGTTTGATTATTTAATTATTTACAATAATTTTTCTTTTATAATTTAAAAAATTATTTAAATTCAATTTAATTAATGTATACTGTATTATTAGTTTCAGAGGTAGAATTTAGTGATCATCAGTTGCATGTAACACCTAGGGCTCATCACATCACGTGCCCTCCTTAATGCCCATCACCCAGTTACCTCAACCCCCCAGTGACCTTCCCTCCAGCAACCCTCAGTTTATAGTTTATAAATAGTTTATATATAGTTTATAGTTAAGCATCTCTTATGGTTTGCCTCCCTCTCTGTTTTTATCTTATTTTTCCTTCCCTTCCCCTATGTTCATCTGTTTTGTTTCTTAAATTCTGCATATGAGTGAAATCATATATTTGTCTTTCTCTGACTGACTTATTTTGCTTGGGATAATACCCTCAATGATTTCATTAAATAAATCAGTAATTTATTCTAATTGGAAAAAATGACTATCACTATAAAGGTATTCTAGGATATAAGGGCCCTATTCCCCAGATGTAAGCAATATAACCAATATAAGCTTTTTTAAATTTTTTTAAATTTTTTTTATATTTTTTTATTTTTTTTTTAAAGATTTTATTTATTTATTTGACAGAGAGAGATCACAAGCAGGCAGAGAGGCAGGCAGAGAGAGAGGAGGAAGCAGGCTCCCTGCTGAGCAGAGAGCCTGATGCGGGGCTCGATCCCAGGACCCTGAGATCATGACCTGAGCCGAAGGCAGCGGCTTAACCCACTGAGCCACCCAGGCGCCCCCCAATATAAGCTTTTGAGAGTTCACTCGCTTCATGAAAGCTTAGTTGAATCAGATCCTGAACCCTGGTAAACAGGTGGCAGGCAACCCAAATAGATTTTGCAACTCTAGCCCCACCCAAGTTGGATCTGCAGTGGTACCTGAGGCTAATTTAAGTGCTCTGCAGGGTCTCTTTCTCCACAAAGGGGTGAATGAACTGGAGAGTTCTACTCTTCCTTCTTCTTCTTAAAAAGAGATGGAATGTTAAATGGATCAAGATCTTTCATCTTTCTGAAGACATCTCAAGATGCTCCTGGTCGGGAAGGAAATACATTTACAAGTGGGAAAGATACTAGTGGAGGAGTGATACAATTAGGGGTTGATGGCTATGGTTTTTAAGGCGAGCTATACAAACTAATGAAAATATTTACATTTGTGTTGAGTAGTTCAGTTTTTCTCCCCCCCCTTATCAAGACAACATGTACTTTAGACATTTAAAATCTATTGCATGGATAGGCTTCTGTAAAAGGACAAAACATATTTATTCTACAATAAATATGAATGGTTAGGGTATTAATATATGCTCAGTGCACTATGCTTTTTAAACTAAGACCATGTAGAAATAAGTCTTAAGTCCATCAAAGATTATGGTTAAAAGTGAGTTTTTGGTCCTTGTCGTACTAGTTTTTAAGTCACTGAGAGAGAAACCAGTCAAATTCCAGAAATAATATCATTGGAAAGCATTTCTTTATGCTTTAAATTCTTACAAAGAGGTGACCATAATTTTGCAGATCTCAGATCTGTCTTTCCAACCCCAGTAATTATCAGAGTGCTTTGCATGTAGACCCAGGTTAAACATTAAATAAATTAATTATATGGGACAGCTTAACTGTGACCAAAATCAAAGTATTCATATGGTTTTATATAACTAAACTAATTTTATGTGATAAAATTCAGTTTCTGGATTTTATTTTTTTTGAGGGGGTGGGCTGAGGGAGAGAGAGAATCTTAAGCAGGCTCTATACCCAGCCCAGAGCCCTACACAGGGCTCAGTCTTGACCCTGAGATCATGACCTGAGCTGAAGTTAAGGTTTGAATGCTTAACCAATGAGCCACCCAGGAACCCTCTCTGAATTTTATTTTTAAACAGTAAGTATTTGGTTTTAGCAACATTAAAGTTAAAATGTTTAACTTTTAGCTTTGTGAAATATTTTTCAAGTTAAGTTTAGTGCTTTTTAATCATTCTAACATAAGAATTTCAAATATATACTCAGATGTTTTAAAATTTCTCTGTGTTCTCACTTGTGGAAGGATTTAATTACAACAGAGAATACAGGAATTGATTTCCTGGTATATGTTTAATGTGGTTTTAAGCCATCAGGATGGAGAATCCAATCTCCTTTCTAGTGGGGTTTTCCAAAGTATGAACCCTGTACCTATCTTGAAACACAAGATTTTAAGTGACACATGAATGAACTTTAAAAAAATATTTATATACTTTTAATGTTTATCATGAAATGATCAAGTAGCTTAAGTTGAAAATAAATTGATACAGATAAAAAAAAGTTGAGGGGCACCTGGGTGGCTCAGTTGGTTAAGCAACTGCCTTCGGCTCAGGTCATGATCCCGGAGTCCTGGGATCGAGTCCCACATCGGGCTCCCAGCTCCATGGGGAGTCTGCTTCTCCCTCTGACCTCCCCTCTCATGCTCTCTCTCTGTCTCTCAAATAAATAAATTTAAAAAAAAGTTGATTGAAAATTGACAAGCAAGAGTATGTATAACATCATAACAGTATATGTGAATGACTGAAATTTAGGAATAAAGTTATCTCATGTTTCTTTGAAAATTATGTTAGACTTTAAAAATGGTTGATGAAAGGGACACCTGGGTGGCTCAGTTGGTTAAGCAGCTGCCTTCGGCTCAGGTCATGATCCCAGCGTCCTGGGATCGAGTCCCACATCGGGCTCCTTGCTTGGCAGGGAGCCTGCTTCTCCCTCTGCCTCTGCCTGCTATTCTGTCTGCCTGTGCTTGCTCTCTCTCCCTCTCTCTCTGACAAATAATTTTAAAAAATGGTTGATGAAAGTGAATGTATGATTTTTGAAAAAATACATAAGGATAAAAAATGAAAGTTGAAATTTCACCATGGACAACCTCCTACCCCCACCTCTTTTAAGAGTTTCTGTTTTAGTTAACTCATTACCTCTGTACTCCCCAATTTTTATTAGTATATTAGTCTGCTGAGGTTGCTGTAACAAAATACCATAGACTGGGTGGCTTAAACAACAGAAATTAATTTTCCCATGGTTCTGGAGGCTAACAGTTGCAGATCAAGGTCTGTCCAGCAGGGTGGTTTTCTGGTAAGATCTCTTCCCTGGCTTTCAGAGAGCTGTCTTCTCATTGTATCCTCATGGCCTTTCCTCAGTGTGTGCATACATGGAGCTCTCCAGTGTCTTGTTTTCCTATGGGACCAGGGCCCTACTCTTATGACCTCACTACATCTCAGTTACTTCCTTAATCCAGAAACAGCCACACCGGGTAGGGTTTAACAATTTGAAGGACACACATATATTTAGTCCATACTGGTCAATTCTTTATAGTTAGAGTATTTATGTCAAATTCACCCACTCCTCTGCAGTTACCCTTGTCCCTATCACCATAGCTTTCACCTGAGCTATTGTAACTGCTTAAGCTTCCTAGCTGGGATTCTTGAGTTACTTCTGTGTCCTTTATATAACTCCATTTTCTACACTTGTGAACTTGAGAACCAAAAATTGAGCACATCAGTGCCTGAAATATATTAGTGACTTTTATGTTCTTAGAATAAAGACGCAAATCCTTAATACTTCTTCCTAGTAAGGCCCCTGTGATCTAGCCCCCACCAATTTCTCCAATCTCAAATTGCATGGTTTCCCCCTGCTTTCTGGAATTTGCTCACATTGACTTTCTTTTAGTATTCCCAGCCTGTTTCTTTCTCCTTAATACCCAGTGGTTTTTCAGATACGTACTCCATCATTACTTCCTGAAAGAAGCCTTCCCTGATGTATTCTTGTCTAAGTCAGTACCATTCCTCTTCCTACCATATACATTTCTTTCATGGAATGTACCACAATATTATTTTGATATTTCTGTGATCCTTTGAATTGCATAAGATGGCAAGTCCATCAGAGTAGGAATTGCCTTCCTGTCTGTCTATCCATCCTTGTTCCCAAGCATTGCAGAGAAGCCCTTAGTATTTGTTGAATGATTAAAAAAAACTTTTTAAAGGATGTGCTAAGTCTTTTTAGTGATCTAGTAATATTAAGTGATATTATTACCTTTTCTGCCTTGTATTTGGGTTGATTTAAAAATTGAAAGCAGGAGCTCCTGGGTGGCACAGTCAGTTAAACATCTGACTCTTGGTTTCAGCTCAGGTCGTAATCTCAAGATTGTGAGATCCAGCCTTGCATTGGGATGCAGAATCTGCTTGTGACTCTCATTCCCTCTTCCCCTGCCCCTCCCCCCACCAAGCTCGCTCTCTCTTTCTATTATGTGTTACCCATACAGTATATCATTAGTTTTTGATGTAGTGTTCTGATTCATTGCTTGTGTATAACACCCAGTGCTCTATGGAATACATGTCCTCCTTAATACCCATCACCAGGCTAACCCAACCCCTACCCGCTTCTCCTCTAAAACCCTCAATTTGTTTCCCAGAGTCTCATGGTTTGTCTTCCTCTCTGAGCCTACCCCCTTCATTTTCCCCTTCCTTCTCCTAATGTCCTCCATGCTGTCTCTTATGTTCCACAAATAAGTGAAACCATATGATAATCAACTTTCTCCGCTTGTTTTACTTAGCCTAATCTCCTCCAGTTCCATCCATGTTGATGCAAAAGTTGGGTATTCATCTTTTCTGATGGCTGAGTAACACTCCATTGTATATATGGACCACATCTTCTTTATCCATTTGTCTGTTGAAGGGCATCTTGGGTCTTTCCACAGTTTGGCTTTGTGGACATTTCTGCTATGTCATTGGGGTACACATATGACCCTTCTTTTCACTATATCTGTATCTTTAGGGTAAATACCCAGTAGTGCAATTTCTAGGTCATAGAGTATCTCTCTTTTTAATTTTTTGAGGAACCTCCACACTGTTTCCCAAAGTGGCTGCTCCAACTTGCATTCCCACCAACAGTGTAAGAGAGTTCCCCTTTCTCCACATCCTCTCCAACAATTGTTTTTTCTTGTCTTGTTAATTTTTGCCATTCTAACTGGTGTAAGGTGGTATCTCAATGTGGTTTTGATTTTAATTTCCATGATGGCTAATGATGAACATTTTTTTTCATGTGTCTTCTAGCCATTTGTATGTCTTCATTGGAGAAGTGTGTGTTCATGTCTTCTGCCCACGTTTTGACTTGATTATCTATTTTTTGGGTGTTGAGTTTGAGAAGTTCTTTATAGATCTTGGATGTCAGCCCTTTGTCTGTAGTGTCATTTACAAATATCTTCTCCCATTCCATAGGTTGCCTCTTTGTCTTGTTGACTGTTTCCTTTGCTGTGCAGAAGCTTTTTATCTTGATGAAGTCCCGAATGTTCATTTTCACTTTTGTTTCCCATGCCTTTGGAGACATGTCTGGAAAGAAGTTCCTGTGACCGATGTCAAAGAGGTTACTGCCTATGTTCTCTAGGATTTTGATGGATTCCTGTCTCACACTGAGGTTTTTCATCCATTTTGAGTTTATCTTTGTGTATGGTTTAAGAGAATGGTCCAGTTTCATTCTTCTGCGTGTGGCTGTCGAATTTTCCCAGCACATTTATTGAGGAGACTGTCTATTTTCCCACTGTATATTTTTTTCCTGCTTTGTCAAAGATTATTTGACCATAGAGTTGCAGGTCCATATTTGGACTCTCTACTCTGTTCCACTGGTCTATGTGTCTGTTTTTGTGCCAGTACCATGCTGTCTTGGTGATCACAGCTTTGTAATATAGCTTGAAATCAGGCAACATGATGCCCCCAGTTTTGTTTTTCAACATTTCCTTAGTGATTCGGGGTCTTTTCTGGTTCCATACAAATTTTAGGATTGTTTGTTTCAGCACTTTGAAAAATGCCAGTGGTATTTTGATCAGGATGGCATTAAAAGCATAGATTGCTCTGGGCAGCATAGACATTTTAACAATGTTTATTCTTCCAATCTATGAGCATGGAATGTTTTTTCCATCTTTTTGTGTCTTGGGTTTCTATCTTTTATAGATAGTTGTTAACTAGGGAGCAGAATAGTTATTACTTGGGGCAAGAAGCTGAGTTTCGTGCTTTTTCTTCCTAATTTGGTCAGAGGTTTCCTGTCATGGTATACTCCATCTTGGATCTGTCTGGTTTGATCTGGCTTCTTGTGGAGTGCTGCCAGGTCAAGTCTCTGACTCCCTGATAGCTGGCCAGGACAACCTCACTGTTGGCCTCCAGAGGTTAGGGGTTCAACGTATAAATTTTGGGGAGACACAATTCAGACCATAACAGATTCTATATATTGCTGTGGTAACAGATTAACTTTTATTCCTCATCCATGCAAAATCCAGTGAGCCAAGCAACTTCCCAGGGTAGCTATCTGATGAGGCAATTCAGGCTGATTCAGGCTAAGTCCATTGTATGATTTTGCCAATGCAACGTGTATTCTTTAGGGTTGCTGCAGCAGGGGAGAGAGGGCTAGAGCATTGCCCATTGACTCTTCATTGACTTTGTGTAGAAGTGTATATACATTCTGCTCACAACCCATTGGTTAGAGCTAGTCATATGGCCTTACCCAATTGCCAGAGTTAGTGGGGTGGTGGGGAATGGATATTCAATGAGTTGTAAATGTCTGCCACAGATGGTATTAAGGGCTAAGAACAAAAGCCAAGCACAATAGAGTGACACAGATAGTTGTTGTTTTAGAAAGGGTGGTCAGAGACCTCCACTATGAGAAAGTTACATTTATGTAAAGTCAAAAGGGAAGGGGGAAATGTGGGAAGTGTTTTAAGCCTGAGGAAACCAAGAAATAGCAAGGAAGTCTGGCAGCTAGAACAAAGCAAGTAAGGGGGAAAATAGGAAATAAGGAGCTACATCATGGAAGACTTGATAGGCATGAACTTTGAATTTTATCTGAATTGGGATGATATTGGAGGTTTACATAATTGGACTTAAGTTTTAAAAAATCAGTTTGGTGACTGTGTAGAAAAACATTGGAGGAGGCAACGATGGAATCCAGGAGACAGATAATCATCATCATCATCATCATCATCATTCATAGGAATTCATAGGGCTGGGCTGGGATGTAGCACTCCTGGATGGTTTTTATCCTCTTTTCAAACCACCAACACCCCTCTCCCTGTCTTCACTCTCAACTTCTTATTTTATTAAACTGGGAACAATTGGAAAAGAAATTCTCTTTTTTTTTTTTTGACTCCATACTGAGTCAACTCCATACTGACTCCATACTGAGTGCAAAACCCCACATGGGGCCCTAATCCCAGGACTCTGAGATCATGACCGGAGCTGAAATTGAGTCAGATGCTTAACTGACCGAGTCACCCAGGCACCCTAGAAAAGAAATTCTATATGCATCTAACATCAAACATACCAAACTATCTGTATCTGTGCCTTCCCACTCCCCTTGCTCATCTATCTATGGATGACCCTTCCAGCTAACTCAAGGATTTCCTTCCCACGTTTGTCACTCCCCTGCATTGATATTTTCTCATCACTGGACCACTTCTATATTAGTGTATAAATATTTAAACAAAATACCCAACCCCCACATCTCTCGCCTGCTGTTGTTCCATTCCCGTTTGTCTTTGCAGCAAAAGGAAATCTGCTTCCTGTCACCGTTTACTATCTCTGCAATAAGGCTTGTATCCCTACCACTTTATCTTAATTGCTCTGTTCTCAAGTTCTCAAAGATCTCTCAATTGCTAAATCCAAAGGTCACTTCTCATTTTACTCAACTTCTCAGCAGCAAATGAAATGACACACTGAGGCACTTCCTTCTCCCTTCAAAGTTTTCTTCACTTAGCCTTTAGAACTCCTCTATTTCATTTCTCTCCTCTTAACTTTAGCTGTTACTGCTGTTTTCTTTGCTAGTCTTCCCATCTCCAAAGTGCTACGCGAGCAGCCTTTGGATTTTTTTTTTAAAGATTATTTATTTATTTATTTGACAGAGAGAGATCACAAGTAGACAGAGAGGCAGGCAGAGAGAGAGAGAGGGAAGCAGGCTCCCCGCTGAGCAGAGAGCCCGACGTGGGACTCGATCCCAGGACCCTGAGATCATGACCCGAGCCGAAGGCAGCGGCCCAACCCACTGAGCCACCCAGGCGCCTTTGGATCTTTTATTTCCCCTGCAATTATGCAATTAATGTCCTTGGTCAGCAACTTTCAGTGATTTTCAAACTGTAACACCATACTGTTATGTTACTTTGTCAAAAAAAATCAGTTGAGTTGGGAGAAGTTTTAAAAAATGGAACAGAATAAAGTGGGAAAGAAAGGAAATAGTGAATTATAGAGGGTAGATTTGCTTTTTGAAACTTTTAAGTTATCTACATGTGTTTGGTCAGTATGAAAAATGTATTTTATATCCTGGGTTGAGATCAGAAGGTATGAAAGTTGCTTTTCTGTGTGATCTCATCCAATCTTGTAGCCTTAGATACTACCTACCAATCAGTTTATGTCTCTGTAGCTCTCCTCAGAATTCTAGTGTCTTCTGTACAGTTGCTAACTGTACACCTCTATTTGGACGGCTAATAGACAGGCATGTCAAATTTAGCATGTCCAAAATCAAATTCTTGATTTTTTTTCCTCCCAGCCTGCGCATACCTTTTTTTGACTTTAAAAATGTAAGTCAGTTATTTTACCGCAAAAGTGGATTTATTTGGGAATAGCAGAGAATTGCAATTCAGGAGAAGCAAGGTTTAGCAAAAACTTTAGGCTCGTCTTAGAAAAGAGGAACATTATTTTATGGAGATGAAGGAGGAAGTTAGGGGTTTTTTTTTGTTTGTTTGTTTTTTAACAGAAGTCCATTGGAGAAAAGCAAGAATTCGGGGCGGTGAGGTTTGGTTCCCCCCCCCCCAAGATTTTATTTATTTATTTATTTGACAGAGATCACAAGTAAGCAGAGAGGCAGGCAGAGAGAAGCAGAGAGAGGCGGAGAGAGGCGGGGAAGCACACTCCCTGCTGAGCAGAGAGCCGGTGCAGGGCTTGATCAAAGGACCCTGAGATCTTGACCTGAGCAGAAGGCAGAGGCTTTGACCACCCAAGCACCCCAGTGATGAGGGTTTCTTATTGGCTGAATTGCTGGCATAGTTTCATATAGGAGATATGCTGTACATCTTTTCCTATTGGGACCTGTAATTGATAATTCTTTCCTGTTATCTGTTTTTCTGTTGGGGTAGTAGGTAATTCTTCCAGTTATTGATGAGTGGTATGGCACAAGAGCTCCCTCTTCTGGCCTCCCAACTCCATTTTAAAGTTTTTTTTTTTTTTTTTTTTTTTTATTTGACAGAGATCACAGGTAGGCAGAGGCTGGGGTCGGGGGGAAGTAGGCTCCCCGATGAGCAGAGAGCCCCATGTGGGGCTCCATTCCAGGACCTTGAGATCATGACCTGAGCCGAAGGCAGAGGCTTAACCCACTGAGCCACCCAGGCGCCCCATCCCAACTCCATTTTAGTGAGGTTTCCCTTTATTAATTTTCACACCCTTCTCCATCTAAGTAAATGACAGTTCCATTCCTTTGGTTGTATAGGCCAAAAACATTGGAGTCATCCTTCACTCCGTTCTTTAACAAATACCTCTAATCAATCTGAATATCCTATTGGCTCTACTTTTTTTTTTTTAAAGATTTTATTTATTTATTTGACAGAGATCGCAAGTAGGCAGAGAGGCAGGCAGAGAGAGAGGAGGAAGCAGACTCCCCGCTGAGCAGAGAACCCGATGCGGGGCTTGATCCCAGGACCCTGGGATCATGACCTGAGCTGAAGGCAGAGGCTTTAACCCACTGAGCCACCCAGGCGCCCTGGCTCTACTTTTGAAATATGAAAAATACTATGTGAAGCAAGACTGTCATTTAGCATAGCATAGGAAGGCCAAAATCAAGAGAATAAACAGATAGAGTGAAACCACATTTTGATGGTTATCAATAAAAAGGAAAAGACATTTAGACTTGGAGTCAAGAGACGTAAATACGAGGCTGGCTTTACCACATCATAGCTTTATGATGATGGTTAAGAGGTGATTATTCATCTCCTTCTCTGTTTGCAAGTCTCCTGTTATTCCTTGTGTTCATCACTCTAGGGAGAACTCCAGTATATGCACTGTGTTGGATGATATGCTGTTATAGAGTCATATGTAATTATAGCAATAATTATAGTATATCTTGTCCTACCTACCAATGCATTTTGTTTGCAGTGAAACCCTAACTGAAAAACTAGATATGTTCAGCCATTTGGTGGTGACTACTTTCTTTCCCACAAACACTAGGAGAGGGCAGGCAATTTTCCTATGTGGGCTGAGGCAGCGGACAGGTAGTATACTAGGAGTCGCCATCACCACAAACGTAATGTGGAATTAACCTGCTGCCATATGGCCAATACTCCCTTTGGAGTGAAGATCTGGTCATCCATGAGAAATTCCCTTATTGGTAGCCTTCCATTCTAAATGCAAAGATTTTTTTGTGGTTGTGCTTAGTTTCCTTGCTGGCAATGCTCAACTCCAGTCCAGGTGGCAAGAGTCCAGACCCAGGTCCTGAACCCATTTAAGCTGTCAGTTGCCTTTCCCTCAGGACTCTGACCTATATCACTACCTCTTGCTAAAGGTCATATATGGTTAATATTTATTGAGCACTGTATATATTGGGCACTTTAAAGTGCTAGGCCAGGGACGCCTGGGTGGCTCAGTTGGTTGGACGACTGCCTTTGGCTCAGGTCATGATCCCGGGGTCCCGGGATCGAGTCCCACATCGGGCTCCCAGCTCCATGGGGAGTCTGCTTCTCCCTCTGACCTTCTCCTCGCTCATGCTCTCTCTCACTGTCTCTCTCTCAAATAAATAAATAAAATCTTTAAAAAAATAAAATAAAGTGCTAGGCCAGCATTATTTCATTTCATCTTCGAAACTATTCAGTAGCTACTATCTTTCTTTTAGGTGGATGAAGAGATTCAGAAATGTGACGTAAATTGCCTAGATAGAAATGGCTGAGCCAGGACTCATCCTAGCATTGTCTCCATGAGTACTGCCTAACTTACAGATCCCTCTGGATATCTCAAGGGTCTTTTCCACTTCTTACATATCCACAAGCCATAGATTAGCCAACATTTTTGCTTCTCAGGCATGGTCGAGGCATAAGGTATACCAGTGAAAGATACTCTCCCTGCCTTCATGGAACATCTGCTGCCAGAAGCAGCAGAAAAAGTCAAGCAGGTTGTGGCAACTGGCCTTGTAACCTATTTTCTATAGTAAAAGATGAGTATGGAGACAAATCACTGTATTTTCTTTTCTTTGTGGTGTTGCATTTTAGGTGTGTTAATGAAGAGGATGATTGACCTTGCACTGACTGGAAGGATATTTTGAGCCCACTGTTTTGACCCTGTCAGTTTGCTCTTAGCCATGTATGCAACATGATCAGGAGTGTATGGAGGAATTAATTATGCAATAGATCATTCCAGGACAATTCTGGACTATGTGAAGGTATTGGGTCACAATTTTCATTAATTTACAAGAAATAGTACAGATTATCAGGTTTTTATGCAATTTATAATGACTGTTATGGGAGAAATTGGCAGTGGCTGAAACTTTACTTCTGTAAAGTCTGATGGAGGAAAATGACTTGCTAGAAATAGTTACTAAAAACAAGTATCAGCTATAATAAGTAAAGTTTGATGTGAACAAAACCTGAATGCTGGGGCGCCTGGGTGGCTCAGTGGGTTAGGCCTCTGCCTTCGGCTCAGGTCATGATCTCGGGGTCCTGGGATAGAGTCCCTCATCGGGCTCTCTGCTCGGCGGGGAGCCTCCTTCCTCCTCCTGCTCTCTCTCTGCCTGCCTCTCTGCCTGCCTCTCTGCCTACTTGTGATCTCTCTCTGCCAAATAAATAAATAAAATCTTTAAAAAAATCCTGAATGTTGAATCAAATATTTTTTAAAAGATTTTATTTTATTCATTTGACTGACAGATCACAAGCAGGCAGAGAGGGAGGCAGAGAGAGAGAGGAGGAGAAAGCAGGCTCCCCGCTGAGCAGAGAGCCAGACGCGGGCCTGGATCCCAGGATCCCAGGGACCATGACCGGAGCTGAAGACAGACGCTTTAACCCACTGAGGCACCCAGGTGCCCCCTGAATCAAATATTTATTTAGGTATGTTTGTATTTACAGATGCAAAAACTAATTCTCATGAAAATGATAATAAAATATAATTTAAAATAGAAGTTGGAAGTCCCATAAGCCTTCCTCACACCCATTCTAGGATGGGAGTCAGGGTGGGGTAGGCTGTGGAATAGCCGTTCATTCCAGATTAGGGAGCGAAAGGAAACAAATATTCCTTAAGGTAAATAAACACTCCGCCTTCGTTTGTTAGTCTTAGGTTAAGAAGTATTTCCATTTTTTTCTCCAAGTTCAACATCAGAATACCTGACCGAATTCCCTTCTCCTTTCAAAGCACTAATAATATAAGCGGTCGAGCCCAGGGCTCACAAAGGGACGGTGGGAAACAGGAACGGTCTCTCCCCTTCCGCGTCCTGACCGCGTACGACCCGCGGGCCTCGCCGAGACCAGGGAAGCAGAAGCCTCCGCAGCCGCCACAGCCTCCGCGGCTCCTCGCCCTTAGCGCGCCCGTCGTTGCCAGGCAACACCTCCACAACCTCCGCCCCCGGGCGAACACGTGACGCGCATGTCACGTGACGGGGCCGTGGCGTCCTCCCGCGGAGGGGTGTAAACAGGCCCGGTGACGGCCGAGCTGCGGCCCTGCTGCATCCTGGTGTCCGGCATGCTTCGGGCGGGCCCGGACGGCCCAGCCGCGAGCTCAGCGCCCACCTGAGGTAACCCCTGCGGCCTCGGAACGGGCGTACCTCCCGCTGCTTGCAGGAGCTGCTGCCCGCCGCCGACAGGGCCGAGAGCCCCCGGCCCCGGCAGGGGGTGTGGCTGCCGGCTGTGCAGTCTGCGACAGGTGGGGTGGGCGGGGGCGGCCGCCGAGGCCAGGGCTCTGCAGCGCCTTGGGTCGCGGCTCCGGCCTGGTATCGGCGGAAAGGCGGCATCGACCCGGGTTGTGGGCCGCTGCTCGAGGCTGCCCCTGGGATCGGGCTGAGCCCGGGGCTGCAGGATCCGTCGGGCGCTTAGGGTGTGGGGCTGCCAGCGTGGAGTCCCTGTTGAAGTCGCCGGCCCACGCGGGCTGTGAGACCTTGGGCAAGTCAGCCTCAGCCGTGGCCCTGGCCCTGGCCTGAGTTTCCACATCTGTAACGAACGTCGGACTAGGTGATCTGTGAGGACCTTCCACTTCTGACGTGTGCGATCTCGAGAGAAAACTTACTATACAAAGTCGTAATGGTTTATGCTGCTGCTTCCCCCACACCCCCCTCAGGCTTTTCTGATGCAAAGAAACCTTTCTTAGAACCTCTTCTGAAGCCCAGTTAGTTAGAAAAAAAAAAAAAAAAAAAAAAAGAAACTTGAAACCTTTGTCTGCCTCTCTGTCTTCCTGTTCCACTGCAATACCCCAGAGGGCCCCCAGGGATCACAGGTTGAAAAGCACTGTTACACTGTTGAGGAAGTGTTCTGTGTTTGTTAATTTAATAGGCTCTGGAAGATGAATCTTTTGCTGTGGAGTTTTCTATTATTTTTCCTTCAATTTTGTTCGACTGTGTGTCATATAGTTAGAGTGACAATTGGTATATTTCGCATATAGACGTGGGAAAGGCCCCCAAATTTCCGATGGAGCTTTCTGTTTCCATCTTTTCTTGCGTTTTGGGCCCAAGGGGTGTTAAGTGTATGCTTATAATAGACCTAGTGCTTATTATTAACCTACTTGCTCAGGTATGGAATGGGAGTGGAAGACTTTTTGCAAGATTTTTATTTAGGCCCAACTGAATGGATTAGGACATTAACTCTGAAAAATATATAAGTTGGGAGAATACATGACTTACATCGATATAGTCATGTAATAACATGAACATACTACAAATTTTGAAACCCTGGATTTTGAGAGAACTGGGTTTAGGTGAAAAGGTGGTCCTGTTTCATATTGTGGTCTGTAGACCAAAAATTATTAGGATGATTTTTTTTTAAGCTAAGAGAAATTGCTTAGTTTCCTGGTTGTTTTAGAAGATTAGGGTTGATAAGAGATTTACTGAAACTTGAAGTTTGATACTGAAAGAGGAAAACCATAGTTTTTTACAGCTTGTCCACTTGGTGCTTCTGTGAGGTGAGCCAGGATTGGAGGTTGAAAGTACTATGAATGGAACCCAAGGAGATCTATGGAATATGTTTTCTCTTTTCTTTTCCTTTTTTTTTTTTTTTAAAGATTTTATTTATTTGACAGAGAGACCAGAGAGGGAACACAAGCAGGGAGGGAGGAGTAGGAGAGGGAGAAGCAGGCTTCCCTCTGAGCAGGGTCCCAATGCGGGCCTTGATCCCAGGACCCTGGGATCATGACCCGAGCCGGAGGTAGCTGCTTAATAACTGAGCCACCCAGGTACCCTGTTTTCTCTGTTCAAAGTAGACTCACTTCCTTAATCTTTGGTGTAGGTTTAGGTAAGTCACATATTTTCTTTATGTCTCAGTTTCTGCTACAAAGTGAGGAAATTGGATTGATTACTACTCAGTTTTTGGCTTTAGTTAGGGTTACTAGATAAAATACAGATAACCTAGTTTAAATTTGAATTTTAGATGAATGGTGAAAAAGTTTTTAGTATAAATATTGCATAAGGCATGCATTACTAAAAAAATCCATTGTTTATCTGAAATTCAAGTTTAACTGGGCTTACTGTATTTTTATTTGCTGAATCTGGCGACCCTACTTCAACATTTTTGTCTTTAAATTAGCTTTAGGAAGGAATTATAGATGCATAGACAGGAATGAATTTATTCACTCAAGACTCCCTGTTATCAGCAGTAGTGTCTAGTTCTTGAAGAACAGCTCTGTTTCATTTGTGGTTGCACCATGAAGCAATTCCTTTTCTACCATAGGCACATAATGTTTAAATTTGTACTTTTGGTGGTAACTTATTTTTTTTAATTTTTAAATTAAAAAAAAGATTTATTTATTTATTTTAGAGAGAACTTGAGCAAGCACAGGAAGAGGATGGGGCAGAGGTAGAGGGAGAGAGTGTCTGCTGAGTGTACATGCTGAGCCTGGAGTCTGACTAGGGGCTCCATCTCGTGACCCTGAGACCATGACCTGAGCAGAAACCGGGAGTCAGTTGCTCAACCATCTGTGCCGCCAAGGTTCCCTGGTAAACAATTTAAATATCTGAAAGAAAAAAAAAGTTGCTTAAATTTCTAAAAGTAACAAATTTGGGTCAGGAAATGATATTTACTATTTTTTTTTCTATAGAAGATAAAACTCTACCTGTCCTCCAGTTATATGATTGACTTTAAGATATGTTCTAAGGCAGTTGACTGTTCTGATGGTAAATAATCTTTCACGAAGTTATTATACCTATGATTTGGTCCCCTGTGATTATGGAAAATAATCAATGTATGCAGTATAAACATTTTATATTTTATTTTATTTTATTATTTTTTAAACTCCTAGTGCATGCTGATTTTTTTTAAGATTATTTATTTATTTATTTGACAGAGATCACAAGTAGGCAGAGAGGCAGGCAGAGAGAGAGAGGAGGAAGCAGACTCCATGCTGAGCAGAGAGCCCAATGTGGGGCTTGATCCCAGGACCCTGAGATCATGACCTGAGCCGAAGGCAGAGGCTTTAACCCACTGAGCCACCCAGGCGCCCCTAAACATTTTATATTTTAACCGACCACTGTTAATCTTGTATTTGCTATATCTTGAAGAATTTCAGTGTTGAATTTCTTTTCCAAGGAGTATAGTTTTTAATTTTTTATAATTTTTGAGAGTTTTAAAGAAAACTAGGCCAAATCTTTTACTCACCTCTCTCTGAAATTCCTGAATTTTCAAATTCATTCATTCATTCAATAGTCAACAAAAAATTGAGTGTCTTTTATGAGCCAGTCTCTTGTAATCAGTGTTCTAGATCTTCAGGTGCTTATCTTTGACAGAGGAGTTAAATCACATGCATTCTAGGGATAATGTGATGAGGGCCTTGAAGTAATACAAATACCGTGGAAATTGAGAGGAGAATGAGAACCCATCAGTTGATAGATTGAATGGCAGAACCTCCTAGAGGAGGTGGTATGTAATCTAGATCATTGTGATAAATGTTGGGTCAGGAAGACAGGCTTACAGAAAGGTATGAAGAAGCAGGAAAAGGCAGGGAATCCATATTCTCAGTTCCACAAAGAAAGCATACACTTTTTTGGGTTAAAAGTAATTGATAATATTGTTTATATGTAGTTTTTGGTTCACTAATACTCTTCATCTGCATTAAGTATATTGGAATGAAATTTCTTCAGTGTGTATATTAGAGAGATCTTCAGATGTCAGTGTAGCTCTCTGAAAAAATATTTATGAAATATGTTACACGTACAAAAATGTGTAATTTGCATATATAAAGCTTAAAAAATGGAATAGTATCACACCATTGAAACCTGTGTGCCCCTTCCTGATTAGACACCCCTTTTCCTTTCCTTCGGGAGTAAGCATGTACTGAATTCTATCATTCCTCTGCTTTTCTTCATAAACTTATTTTATGTGTATACTACTCCCCCAAACATTGTTTACTTTTACATGTTTTTGAACCTTATATAAATAGGATCATACTATGTGGATTTTTTCTGAGATTTTTCCACTTAGGTTACTATGTTTCATTCATGTTCCCCCCCCCCTAAGGTTCCACCCATGTTTTTACAAAGTGTAAGGATTTCCCTGAGGTAAACAGCTAGGATTGGGGTTGCTGCTTGTAGGGTATGGGTATCTGTAATTTCCTAAATATTGCCATTACTTTCTGTTGTGGTTGTGCTGTTTTAGTTTCCTCCCTGCAGTGTATGAGAGTTCCTGCTGCTCTCCTGTCTATATGCTGTCTTTTATTTGGTATGAGCAAATCATATACCTAATAAGAAAAGTCAAGTATCTAGAGCATGTAAAGAAGACTTAGAGCTCAACAATAAAAGGAACAGAAACTCATTTTAAAAACAAAGGATTTGAATGGACATTTCTTCAGACAAGATGTACAAATGCCCCATAAGCACCTGAAAAGAAGCTTGATTTCATTAGCCACCAGGGAAATGCAAATGAATACCACAATGAAATACCATGTCATACCCACAGGGATGGATGTAGTCAAAAACATAATAGCAAGTGTTGAGGAGATAGTGGAGAAATTAGAATCTTCATAAACTGTTACGAGGAATGCAAGGTGATGGAACTACTTAGGGAAACAGTCTGGTACTTCCTCAAACAGCTGAACATAGGGATTGCAAATGGCACAGCAACTACACTCCTAGGTTTATACCCAAAGAAAAATTAAAATATATATTCACACCAAAACTTGTACGTAGATGTTCAGTGTCGATATTCATAATAGCTAAAAAATAGAAACCAATGTATGCCAGTTGATAAATGGATAAATAAAATGTGGTTTGTATATACAGGGAAATATTACTCAGCCATAGAAGGAATGAAGTACAGATTCATGCTACAACATAAATAGATGAACTTTGAAAACATTATGCTAAATGATAAAAGTCACAAAAGGTCACATATTGTATGGTTACATTTATACAAAATTTCCAGAATACACAAATGTATACAGTGAGAAAATATGTCAGTGATTGCCTAGAGCTAGGAGTTAGGTTGGGGGTAGATGGGAGATTTGATAATCAGTATTGTTTCTTTTTAGGATGATGAAATGTCCTAAAATTGATTGTGCTGCTGGTTGCACAATTCTGTGAATATGTGAAAAACCATTGAATTGTACACCTAAGAGAAGGGAGGATATTAAAACAAAACAAAACACAGAAAAGGTTGCTATGTTGTGAGCAGCCCTATGCAGAGACCCGTGTGGTGAGGGAGCAAGACTTGCCCATAGCCATCTGACTGAGCTTAGAAGCAAATTCCTCCTTCTTCCCTTTTACACAGAGCCAAGCCTTTAGATGATCCTATAACCCGGCCAGTAGTTTTGACTGCAGCCTTGTGACAGACCATGAGCCAGAGGTACCCAGTTTAGCTACCTAGATTGCTGACCCATAATAATTGTTAATAGTAAATGTTCATTGTTTTAAATGAGTCTTGAGGTAATTTGTTATGCACAACAAATAATACATGGGCAGTAGCATTGCATTATGGGTTGCCTTTCATTTGGTGTTATGGGAAGCCATGATGGTTAAATTAATGCACTATAATTGACTCTTTATTTATCATTTTGTTAACCACAACTCATAACCAAGAGTTAGTAATATATTTCTTGAGATATTCTCTAAATTATTGGGGGAGAGAATTTATGCTTAGAATATTTTCAATTTGGGGGCGCCTGGGTGGCTCAGTGGGTTAAAGCCTCTGCCTTCAGCTCAGGTCATGATCCCAGGGTACTGGGATCGAGCCCCACATCGGGCTCTCTGCTCAGCAGGGAGCCTGCTTCCCTTCCTCTCTCTCTGCCTGCCTCTGCCTGCTTGTGATCTCTGTCTGTCAAATAAATAAATAAAAGCTTTAAAAAAAAGAATATTTTCAATTTGTTTTATTATAATTAAAAAATTTTATAATCCTGTGTGCTACATCATGAATCTTTTATCAGCCATGGCAGACCACTTCCAGTACAAATAGCAGTACAGACTGTTTCTCATATTTTCATGATCTTCTGATAACTCTTTTATCTTTAGAAGTTATGGATGGTATTAATATATTTTAGGCAGATTTATTTTATTATTTATGGCTTTAGCATAGCACTTAGAAAATAGTTACTGAGGGAAAAACTGCAGTTCCCTACAGCCTCATTCTATTGAAACCATATGAAAGGAGGGTAAATTTTTTTTCTTTTCCTTTGAATATTTCTGTATTTCACTTGAAGAAAGATTGACTCTGTAGATAAGGAACTCGTGGGTTTTGAAATTTGATTTTAAAAATGAAGACATGTTTAAAAAGGTTTTAAGGATTCTCTTTGTCCTTTATTTTTCCTACCTTTTATTATTTTTTTATTTATTTATTTTTAAAGATTTTATTTATTTATTTGACAGAGAGATCACAAGCAGGCAGAGAGAGAGGAGGAAGCAGGCTCCCTGCTGAGCAGAGAGCCCAATGCGGGGCTCGATCCCAGGACTCCGAGATCATGACCTGAGCCGAAGGCAGCGGCTTAACCCACTGAGCCACCCAGGCGCCCCCTACTACCTTTTAAAAAGTATAAAAGATGGGCGCCTGGGTGGCTCAGTGGGTTAAGCCGCTGCCTTCGGCTCAGGTCATGATCTCAGGGTCCTGGGATCGAGCCCCGCATCGGGCTCTCTGCTCGGCAGGGAGCCTGCTTCCTCCTCTCTCTCTACCTGCCTCTCTGCCTGCTTGTGATCTCTCTCTGTCAAATAAATAAATAAAATCTTTAAAAAAAAAAAAAAAAGTATAAAAGATGTGTATATATATATTTTTAAATTTATTTATTTGACAGAGATCACAGGTAGGCAGAGAGGCAGGCAGAGAGAGAAGGGGAAGCAGGCTCCCCGCCGAGCAGAGAGCCCGACGTGGGGCTTGATCCCAGGACCCTGGGATCACGACCCGAGCCTAAGGCAGAGGCTTTAACCCACGAGCCACCCAGGTGGCCCTACATGTATGTTTATTAATATACAAAGATATCAGTAAAGTGTTTTTATATGAAGAAAATCAGGCCATAGAAGTTTTCTCCTAGAAATATATATATAATTTATATATTTAGGTCTGTGATCTATTTTTAGGGGTTAATAGCATATGTATGAGATAGGGATCTAGGTTCCTTGATGAATACACAGTTGATTTGGTATCATTAGTTGAAAAGATTATCCTTTCCATATTACATTTGTTGTCCTTTATTCCTTGCCCATTGCATTACCTTGCCATTTTATGTTGGGAGTCAACTGGTAAGATATATGTGGATCTATTTCTGGACTCACTCTTCTGTTGGTTTATAAGTCTGTCCCTATGTCAGTACCATACTGCCTTTCTTACTGTAGCTTTATGTGTGGTTTGAAATTGGTTAGTATAAATTCTTTACCTTTGTTCTTTATTTTCAAAGATCTGTTTCAAAGAACTGTTTTTAATTTTGTAGTGTACATATCATGTACATATTTTGTCAAGTTTATATCTTAATATTTTATGGTTTTTGATGTTACAAATGGGATTAAAAATCATTTCCTACTTATTCATTGCTCATATGTAGAAATACAGTTTTTTTGTATTCTCTTAGTATCTGGTAGCCTTTCTAAATTCCTGTACTACTGCTAGTAGTCTTTTGGTTACGTTTTAAGAATTTTCTACATAATGTGATCATTGAATAAAGACAGTTTTATTTCTTCCTTTCCAGTCAGTATGCCATTTCTTTCTTCCTTCCTGCCTGCCTTCTTTCTTTCCTTCTTAATTTCTTTCTTTGACCTACTGCATTGGCTAACACCTCAAATCCAACATTATGATAGAAGTGGAAAGCAGACAATCATGTGTTATTCTCAGTCTGAGGGAGAAAGGATTGAGTCTTATGAATGATACAAAAAGTACTAAGTATAAACATTTTCAAATGTTAAATTAGACTTAATAAAAATTAAAAACTTCTGCACTTTAAAAGACTGCCTTTTTAAAAAAAGATTTTATTTATTTATTTGACAGAGATCACAAGTAAGCAGAGAGGCAGGCAAAAGGAGAGGAAGGGAAGCAGGCTCCCTGCTGAGCAGAGAGCCCGATGCAGGACTCGATCCCAGGACTCTGGGATCATGACCTGAGCCGAAGGCAGAGGCTTTAACCCACTAAGTCACCCAGGTGCCCAAAAGACTGCTTTGAATGAGAACAAATATTTGCAATTCATATATCTGACAAAGGACTTTTATTCAGTGTTTATAAAGAACCTCTATAAATCATTAATAAGGCAGACAACCCAAATTATAAAATTGATAAAAGATTTCGATAGACACTTCACAAAAGAAGATATTTGAATTCACAGGAGGCACATTTAAAATTCTCAATATATTCAGTAATTTAGGGAAATGAAAAGCAAATCAAAATTATAAACAACTCTTTGCCTATAAGAATGATTACAATTGAAGACATTCACTTTATCAAGGGCTGGTGAAAATGTAGAACAACCAGAACTTACGTGAATTGCTAATAGGAGTGTATGATGATACAGGCAATGTGGAAAACAGCGTGGCAGTTTCCTGTTAGCTTGAACATGCGTTTATGGGATGATCCAGCGATTCCACTCCTAGTTATAAAATAAAAGATTACATCACAAATGATTTACACCCAAATGTTCAGAGATCAAAACTGGAAATAGCCCAAATGTCCATCAATAATTGCACAGTGGAACACTATTCCACAGTAAAAAAAGAACTGCTGATACTATCACGGCATGTAATCGAAAAACATTTTGCTGAGCAAAAGAAGCCAGACACAAAAGAGTACATACCATATAATTCCATTCAATTCATCTTAGAGCCAACAAAACTAATCTATAATAAAGCAGATTAGTGATTGCCTAGGGCCAGAGTGGGAGGAATTGACTACAGAGGAGCAAGAGAGAATTTTTTGCAGTAATAGAAATGTTCTGCTTGAATTTTAATTGGTTAGTCATTACACTGTGTGTGTTTTTGTCAAAACTTCCAACATTACATGGTTATTTTATGTAAATTGTGACTCAATACAGTTGATTTAAAAAATCAAGGGTGTGGGGTGCCTGGGTGGCTCAGTGGGTTAACCTCTGCCTTCGGCTCAGGTCATGATCCCAGGGTCCTGGGATCGAGTCCCGCATTGGGCTCTCTGCTCAGCAGGGAGCCTGCTTCCCTTCCTCTCCTTTTGCCTTCCTCTCTGCCTACTTGTGATCTCTGTCTGTCAAATAAATAAATAAAAATCTTTAAAAAAAAAGCAAGGGTGTAAATAGCATTTATAGAATAAGCATAGATGTTTTATATAGAGTAATTCTATGTAAAATTTTTAAATGTATGTATATACACATGCATAAGAAATGTTTGAAAGGATGTTCAGCAAATTGTTGCTGATTATGTCTGGATGGTGAAATTTTAGGTGATTTAAAAGAATTTTAAGACTTTGCTATATTATTTCCTATATTTTTTCCCATAATATTTTCTATATTATTTGGACATTTCCTATATGATTTCCTATATTATTTATAATATTTCCTATATTTTTTCAATGAACATATCTTGACAAAAGCAAAAATTTCTTTTTTTTGTTATCTGGAAGTTTTATTCCTTGATGTTTTAAGCACTATAATAATTATGAAATATGTTTAGATCTTAAATACTTTGTGTACAGTGTAAGAGAATGGTCGAGTTTCATTCTTCTGCTTTTATTCTTTAATCACCACCGATTAGGAACAAAGCCTTACGTTACCTTTGATGCCCTTTGGTCCTCCCCCCCCTTTTTTTTTTTACCTCTCCACAGACATAACTGATGCCCTAAATTTGTGTTTATTATTTCCTTGTTATTTTTAATGGTTGTATCATACTTGCCTCCCTAAGCTGTGTTCTTTCAATCTTCACACTGTTGAACTTAATAACTAGAATCATACTGCATGTATACTTTCATCACTTGCTTTTTTATCCCACATAATACGAGACTTGAGAGACTCACCCCTATTTCTGTATGTGGTTGTAGTCCACTGATATGTAATTGTTGTATTGCATTACATTATACGAGTATTCCCTAATTTGATCTTTGTACTCTTGGTGAATAATTGGGTTGTTAATTTTTTTCCTATTATGAGCAGTGGTTATGTGAAATTTTTTAAAGTTTATTTATTAGATTTTAGTAATCTCTACACCCATAGTGGGGCTTGAAATCATGACCCTGAGATCAAGATCTGAGCTGAGATCAAGAGTTGGACACATAATTGACTGAGCTACCCAGGCATCCCTGATTTTTCTCATTTGTTGGTGTTGAAGTGCCTGTTATCATATATATATCTTTGAACATTCATGGGTGTATTAGTACAGTATAGAGTCCTAAAAGTGGTATTGTCTGGCCAAATGAGATTTAAATTGTGTAGTGGCAATTGTTGCCCCAATTTTTTTTTCACTCTGTATTTCCCCCTAATAATGTGTAGGTACATTTTTTCCACTCCCTTGCCCATATTATCTGTTACCCATCTCTATATTTTTCTGTATTTTAAAATTAATGTTTAAGTTTTCATCAAAATCCTTGGATATTGTTTAAAAATAATGGACACAAAGGGCTCATAATGAACACAGAGGCAATTTCTGTTTTCTCATTTCTAGGTAGTTACCTCCATGGTTCGTAAACTTAATGCTTATGCATACTATACAAACACATTATAATGCATACACATACTTACCAGCTTTAGATTATACATTGCCTTCCTGTTACATGGATTTGGGAATCTTAAATTCCTTACTTTCCTCTTCTACATTCCAGCTATGGTTATAACCCTATTTTTGTTGAAAAACCACTTAGTTAAGTGACCACTTAACTATTGAATTATTGTTCTGTAGAGCCAAGTAGTAGTCTGTGACTACTTTTTCTTTCCTACATATCTTTTTAAAGTTACCTCATTTTTTCAGTGTCACAACTTTTCATATACACATTCTTAATTTTTACCAGATGCTCTTCTATATCATCTATTATATCTCTTCTGTCAATCTCTAATATTCTGGAGGTCTTTGCTCCTAGAGCCTTCCATAATCCTGCTTTAATATGAACCTGAATTCTCTGGGCTTCCTGCTCAGTCACTATATGGGAGACCTCTATCCTGGCCAGTTTCTCCAGAGAATCATCTGTTCTCTCATTGTGTATTAGTCTTGATAGTTTAAACCCTTGCTCCTCAAAATGTATTCCATAAACCAGCCACATTAAATATCATCTTTGAGCTTGTTAGGAAATTATAGAATCTCAGGCTGCATCCCAGATCCGCAACAAGATGATCTGTATGCGTTGAAAAATTTGAAAGCCCGGGGCGGTGCTATAGTGCGGTAACAGTAACAATAGGAACAACAAAATATTGTTGTTATGCAAAATTTAATACAAGGTGGCTGTAACTCTTCCATCTGTAACTATGCCATTTGCCTCCAGGATGGCAGTTAAAGAGACACCTGGCTGGAGGATCTCAGTGAATATTTTTAAGGGACTAGAAGTGACAAATATTATTCTCCCCATATTATATTGGCTGGGAATCTGTCACATGGCCTCTCACATAACTGCAAGAGAGAGTGGAAAATGTAGTCTCTGGTTTGCCTGGGAACATAAAGTTTGTAGTAGGTAAATAGCATTGACACTGTTTCAGTAGGTCATTCTGGTTCCCAAACCATTTCATTCTTTTTCCCACACATAGAGCGCATTAATTCCCTATCCAACCAGTCATTGCCTTCAGTTCAAAGTACAGGATCTCTATGACTGGCTGTCAAGTCCACATCAGCCTTTCTTGTTAAAGTGAACTAAAATGACCTATTTACCCCTGCCCCCCCAAATGTATTATAGTAAGAATACAACATGATTAGTAATCAATCCCATTTGGAAGGTGAAGCATAGAGAGACAGAAGTCACTTTTCTGTAACAGTTCCTTAATCCTTACGGATGGACAGTATAAAGGAAGATTCCCATTATTGAAGGAAAGGATATTTAAGTAGATTCTGATTTTGTTCCCAGGGACAAACTCTCACATTCTTTTTTCTTTATGGCCCCAGGCACCATCCTCTAGAACGTCCTCACCCCACCCGCTTGTCTTACTTGGCCACATCGCACGTCCAAGTTTGATGTTTGGAGCTTGCACTTCTTGGGTATTGTGAGGTTAGTCTTTTTGTAGAAGGTTGGACTCCCAGAGATTGCTGTTAGGTCTTGAACACTCACACTTTCCAAATCTGGTTTAGTTTTCTGCCAGTGTGTTTCCCTTAGAAATTTAGCAGACTCATTATCCATTTGCTTCTAGTCAATCACAGTGCCAATAACCAAATTTGTTCTTGAGATATAGTTCTGAAATCTATTCTATTTTTCTGCTTTCTTGCTTCGACTCCTCTGTCTTGTTTCAGTGGAAGCCATCTGTAATGTCACACTATAATCTGATTTTCTCTGGGGCAATTTTTTTCTTGTAATACCCTGATAGAAATAGCTGTTAGTAACCAACACACCATCATTTTCAACTTCTAGCTTTTTCAAGACCCATAGAGGTTAAAGTTCAACAGGTACGTGGTTTGTTTTCTGAATTAGAGCCATCAGCAGAGTTTCTAAATATTTTCCCTTTCATGACATGGATCATCATCATCCCATTCTCTATATGAAGTTCCTCATTTCCTACAAAGTGATGACTAAATAAATACAACTTATTTAGGTTTTTGTTACGATAGCACCCTACTTCTGGTAGAAGTTTCTGGGTGGGAGGGGGTCAGGGACAAATTGTTTTATTATAGACTTTTTATTGTATCTCTGTTTCTTAGCCTTTAGATTGTTTCCATTCGTAACCTGAAGCCTGAGCCCTGTGGTGGTTTCTTTTTTTTAATAGGTAAGTTAGTTCATTTTTTTAAAAAATTTGTTTTGAGAGAGAGTGCATACACAAGAGATCACGAGTGGGTTGGGCGGGGAGCCTGATGTGCGGCTTCATCCCAGGACCCTGGGTTCATGACCTCAGCTGAAGGCAGATGGTTAACTGACTGAGCCACCCAGGTGCCCTGAATTAGTTCATTTTGTATCTTTATCCATCATTTCATGTATTTTACATTGTGGCCTTCTTCACCTTGCTAAATCATCAATTTAGCATTATTTAATTATTATTTGTATATTAATTTAATTATTAATATTTCCATATTTTCTTCCTTCAGAAAACATGTTGAGGTTTTTTTTGTCTGCTTGGGTGCCCTCTCTCATTTGTAGCCTTATTTATACTTTTTTTCTTTATTTTTTACTAGTTTTTTGCCAGATATGTGCTTTGTAAATATTTTCTCTCAGTCTGTAGTATTTCTTTTCACCCTTCACAGAGCAAAATTTTTTATATTTATGAAATCTATAAATTGTCCTCTTGGGGATCATGACTTTGGTGTCAAGTTTCAGATTTCTTTGTCTAGCCCTAAATCCTAGAGATTTTCTTCTATAATTTTTTTCTCCCTAAAAGTTTTATAGCTTTATGTTATACACATATTGAATTAATGTTTGTATTATGTATGAAACTTAGGTCAAGGCTCATTTTTTTTCCTGTTGCTTTGGCACCATTTATTGATAATCTATCTTTCTTCCATTGAATGGCTTTATCAAAAATTTCCTGGACATATTTGTGTGGATGTATCTATGGATTCTCAGTTCTGTTCCATTAACCTCTATGTCTGTCCCTCTGGCAATACCACACAGTCTTGATTATGGTAACTCTGTAATTAAAGTCTTATAATCAGTAGACTGATTTCTCACATTCTGTTTTTTTTCTTTCAAAGGTATTTTGGCTATTGTGGGGTTCTTTGTTTTTCCATATACATTTAAAAATAATCTTGTCTTGGGACGCCTGGGTGGCTCAGTGGGTTAAGTGGCTGCCTTCAGCTCAGGTCATGATCCCAGCATCCTGGGATCAAGTCCCACATCGGGCTCCTTGCTCGGCAGGGAGCCTGCTTCTCCCTCTGCCTGCCTCTCTGTCTGCCTGTGCTAGCTCTCTCGCTCTCCCTCTGACAAATAAATAAAATCTTAAAAAAAAAAAAACAAACCAAAAACTCCTATGTTAAAATCCTAAGCTGCAGTGTGATGGTATTCGGAGGTGGGATCTTTGGGAGGTGATTAGGCCTTTGGGATGAGATTAATGCTTCTCTCTGACACCCCAGAGAGCTCCCTCACCCCTTTAAAAAAGAAAAGAAAAAAAAATAATCTTGTCTTTTTTATCTTTTCCTTCTCTCTTTTGCACAACACTGAGATCAGACTGACTGAGCCACCTAGGTGACCCAAAATAATCTTGTCTATGTATATGAAAAAATATTGATGAGAATTTGATAGGAATGTTAAGCTTGTATATCAGTTAGGAAAGAATAGACATCTTTACTTTGTTGAACTCCAGTCCACGAATACAGTAGGTGTCTTTATGTTATTAGTTCTCTGATTTCTTTCACCAGCATTCTGTGCTTTTCAGCATAAACGATCTTTGTTTTGTACCTAAGTATATAATTTTTTAATGATTGTGTTGTATTTTTAATTTGTGTCCTTGTTTTAATTGATAGTTTATACAAGTACAACTAATTTTAGTAAGCTTCTGTTATATCCTGCACATTGCTGAACTCACTTATTCTGGGAGTGTGTTGGTAGACTCCTTGGGAATTTTTATGTAGACAGTCATGCCAGCTGCAAGTAGGTGCAGTTTTATTTCTTACTTTCCAATCTGCATGCCTCTTATTTCCCTTTCTTGCCTTATTGCACTGGTTAGCACCCCCAGCACCATATTAAATAAGAGTTGCCTTTTCCCCAGTCTTAGTGGGGAAAGCAAAAAGGTGTAGGAGTTTGTTTTTTGGTAGATGCTTTTTATCAAATTAAGGAAATTCCTTTTTCTTATTTTTCTGAGTTTATCATAAATGGTTGTTGAATTTCGTCAAATGTTTTATCTGCATTCATTGATATGAGCATGTGATTTTATTTATTAGCTTTTTAACATTGTAGATTAACATTATAGATTTAAAAAATGGACAGATCTTACATCCTTAGGATAAGGTTCATTTGGTCATGGTTTCTTTTTATATTTGCTAAATTCTGTTTGTGAATACTTTGTTAACGTTTTCTTTTTCTTTTCTGTTGAGAGAACATTAGGTAGCCATTTCATTCTTTTAGAGTACATGCTCTAGTGACACTTTCTCTTAATTTACTTTTATCTCAGAATATCTTGATTTCCCTTTCCTCTCTGAAAGGATATATTTGTTGGATGTACATTTCTGAGGTGATAGTTATTTTCTTTCAGTCCTTGAAAAGTATTGTGTCTCTTCTTAATGGTCTCTCTGGTTTCTGATTAAATACTTGCTGTCATTTAAATGATTTTTCCCTTGTAGGTAAGGTGTTGCTCTCTCACTGCTTTCATGATGTTTTCTTTGAGATGTTCAGAAGTATGACTATGACATGTCTTGGTAAGGAGTTCTTTAAGTTTATCCTGTTTGGAGTTTGCTCAGAATCTTAAGTCTGTAAGTGTATGTATTACCTTCTGTGAAATTTGGGAATTTTCAGCCATTATTTCAAATGCTTTTTCAACTCAGTCCTCTGTGACGACATGAATATTGGCTCTTTAGTTACAGTCCCACAGGTCCCTGAGACAGACTCTCTCTCTCTCTTTTTCTTTCTTCTTCTTTTTATTTAGTTTTCTTTCTCTCTGTCATTCAGATTGGGTTGTTTCTCTTCTGTCTTCTGGTTCACTGACTCTTCTCTCTGGTCCCACCATTCTGATATTGAACCCATTTCTTGATTTTTATATTTTGATAATTATATCTTTCAGTTCTGAAGTCGCCTTTTGGTTCTTCTTTGTATCCTTTATTTCCTTGCTGAGACTTTGTGGTTTTTTTTTTTTTTTTTTTTAACCAAGACACAGCAGTAATGGGGATGAAAATCCCTGCTGTTATTCAGCTTTCTCTAATACCATCCTGATGAGAATATTGGGATGCTTTGTTACACCTTGGTGGGAGTAAAAGTCTAGTTTATCTTCTGTAGTTGCTGGACTGGGTGGGGTTGTAGCTGCAGTTTTTTTCTATGGTGTCTGGCTGGAGTAAGGTGTCTAAAAGTTTTACTGTCTTAAACTATTTTGTCTTTCTGGGCTGACACTTTTCTGCTTGTTGAGTAGAAAGAGTTGGCTTCCCTTGAAGTTTTTTTTTTTTTTTTTCAGTCTGTACTTCTTGATGTTTTTGAATTGCCAGTTCTTCATTTGTAAGTTTGGATTATATAAACAAAACCCAAGGAACCTCGATACCGTTTTGTTCTTTAAAGCCTGAGGTCCCTAGCTGGTCTGCCTTCTTTTTTTTTTTTTTTTTTTTTTTTTAGTGTTAACTAATTTTTTTTCTTCTTTTTTTTAATCATTTTTTAAATTTATTTTCAGCATAACAATATTCATTGTTTTTGTGCCACACCCAGTGCTCCATGCAGTCTGTGCCCTCTCTAATACCCCCTACCTGGTTCTCCCAACCTCCCACCCCCCCTCTTCAAACCTTCAGATTGTTTTTCAGAGTCCATAGTCTCTCATTGTTCACCTCCCCTTCCAATTTCCTCCAACTGCCTTCTCCTAACTCCCCATGTCCTCCATGCTATTTGTTATGCTCCACAAATAAGTGAAACCATATGATAATTGACTCTCTCTTCTTGACTTATTTCACTCAGCATAATCTCTTCCAGTCCTGTCCATGTTGCTACAAAAGTTGGGTATTCATCCTTTCTGATGGAGGCATAATACTCCATAGTGTATATGGACACATCTTCCTTATCCATTCGTCCGTTGAAGGGCATCTTGGTTCTTTCCACAGTTTGGTGACCGTGGCCATTGCTGCTATAAACATTGGGGTACAGATGGCCCTTCTTTTCACTACATCTGTATCTTTGGGGTAAATACCCAGTAGTGCAATTGCAGGGTCATAGGGAAGCTCTATTTTTAATTTCTTGAGGAATCTCCACACTGTTCTCCAAAGTGGCTGCACCAGCTTGCATTCCCACCAACAGTGTAAGAGGGTTCCCCTTTCTCCACATCCCCTCCAACACATGTTGTTTCCTGTCTTGCTAATTTTGGCCATTCTAACTGGTGTAAGGTGGTATCTCAATGTGGTTTTAATTTGAATCTCCCTGATGGCTAGTGATGATGAACATTTTTTCATGTGTCGGATAGCCATTTGTATGTCTTCATTGGAGAAGTGTCTGTTCATATCTTCTGCCCATTTTTTGATATGATTATCTGTTTTGGTGGAAGAGGAACTAAACTTAAGTGTTTAATCCATACCTTTATTATTTATTAATGTTTTAGTACATTTCTAGGAATTAGGGAGATTACATATTTTATTTGCTCAGTGCTTGTTTTGTACATGGCACACAGTATGTGGGAAGGCCTTTGAGAAATGATTGAGAGCATGAAACTCTGCCTAAGATTTTTCAAAAACCTCCATTCTGTAAATGAATCCCTCTGTGTTACTCCTGGAAAGATTAGATTGCTTTTAGGTGAATTTCTTGAGGGTAGCTGATGTAAAAGATGATACTTTAATACCATAACCTGATTTTTAGGTTAAAATGACATTTTTTTGCCAGGAATACTGGTATCATATATCCTTTAAGTTTATAGTTTATAAATTATAATTCTTATGCTATAATCTTTTGCATCTATCTTGATTTGTTAAAAAGTAATTTAACTATATTCTCAGGAAGGATAACTTTTATATTAGATTCTGTCAAAGCATTAACATTTTCAAGAATTATTGGAAGTCTTAAGGTTGTTAACTCAGTTGAGATACTGTTAGGAATGTTCTAGTACTTACTCAGGTAACATAGTAGTTAAGGATATGGGCCCTGGAGCCATCTTCAGTGCTTACTGTATGGACTTGAGCAGGGGTTTACCATCCATATAGTGGAGATGATAATAGTTCTATTACTTCATAGGGTGGTTGTGACAACATGAAATCTTTTTTTTTTTAACTTGTTAAGACTGAAATTTATTTTTTTTTAAATTATAGAACTTTAAAGAAAGTATGTCAATTCTGTTACATACACAGGATATTCTACACTTTGGTATAGTTCTGAGAGCATTAGGCTTGTGAGTTAGGAAACCCAAGTTCCACTTCCTACTTTGATGAGCAGCCGCTTGACTCTGGCAAGCGAGCAACCTTGCTTTCTCTCTCTCTGCCTTACTTTACTCATTTATAAAAGTGGGCTTGGGGGGTGGCTGGGTGGCTCAATGGGTTGGGCCTCTGCATTCAGCTCAGGTCATGATCTTGGGGTCCTGGGATTGGGTCCTGCATCGGGCTCTCTGCTCAGCACAGAGCCTGCTTCCCCCTCTCTCTTTCTCTGCCAGCCTCTGCCTACTTGTGATCTCTCTCTGTCAAATAAATAAAATATTAAAAAAAAATTGGGCTTGGGTTTGAACTGGTTGATCTCCAAGAGTCCTTCCAGTTCTTCCATTCTGGTTTTTTGTCTCCCACTGAATCATAATTGATCTAGCTATAACACAGTTCATGAGGAGAGCGTATTTTACAGCCTGGAGAAGAAAGAGAAAAAAAAAAAAAAGCTTCGAGTGGGGAGAAACAGTATGAGCTTACAGAAAATAGTAAGGGCTGATACATTGATAGTTAGGTTTATTTCACTGATTCTAACCTAGGGAAAAACTAACACTTGTAATTGGAAGGGAAGAGCTCTTGATTCGGCATGATGGATGCATTTCTAACAGATACTCCTGTCCCAGCATTGAAATGAGCCACTGGAAGGATAAAGGCCAAGGCCAGACTGGCAAATGATGCTTCAGAGTCAGACCAGTTATTTCTGCCTCAGCCAGGGATGGTGCTGGATGACTTCTAGAAACCTTCTGGCCTCCCATGGGTGGAAATCATGACATGATAAAGTTGTTAAAATAATCAAGAAAAGAAAGCCATATTGTAGTGTGGCAAAGTAGTCGGACTTTAAACTGAATTGTAACAATGACATTCATATTCTAAATTCATTTATGTTTTTTGTTTGTTTCTTTGTTTCTTTTTGCCTTTCTTTCCATGGTAGTGTTAGACTGTTATTTGTTCTCGGTTTTGGAAATGTTGCTCCTCCTGAGTCTTGTGTAGTTTTTGGTGATTCATCTGGGAAGAGCAGCACTGTTATTTTCTTTGTTTTGACTGATGTGTGAATGTTTGGCACTTTTCTTTTAAGCTAAGCTGGGAACTGTGAATTTGGGTTCTTGGGTTTTGTTGACATACCAGCTAAATTTGTCATTGACTTTGTGAGTATGTTGCCAGCTTCTTTGGAGATGTTTATGGGCCCAGGCGGAAAATTTTGATAGTACAATCTTATAGTTTCTACTCTGAAGCAGTCTTTGAAGGAATATATGTGGGGGAGCACACCCTTGGAGAAAAAGTTATTCTTAATCCTTTTATTGAATTATAATGCTCCTTTTCCTACTTACTGTGGTAGAATTTGGTCATCAGAGGAACAGTTGTCTCACCCTGATTTAGCGTCTGGTTGAGGAGCTTGTGTGTGTGTATGAACATTTCCTAAACTACCTCAGATCTCCTTTACCCACTGGGTGTTGTCTTCCTTCTGAGTTGGGACTAGATTGCACTGTGCTAGTGGATAAATCATTTTATAGCAGGTTTTCAGTGTTTGCACTATTGGGATTTGGGGCCAGATAATTCTTCATTGTGGGAGGCTGTCATGTACATTATAGGATATTTAGTAGTATCCCTGGTGTTTTCTTATTGGATGCCAGTAGCACCCCACAGTTAGGGCAATCAAAAATATCTCCAAAAGTCCTGTGGGTGGCAAAATCGCTTCAGTTGAGAACCACTGACTAACGGATGCTTCTCTGCCAGCCCTCTGTTATCCTGCTCCCATCTGGTTTCTCCATGTTACTGGTCTTGCTCATGGCTTCCTCCCTGTGACTGTGCTGTGCTCAGCTAATTAGGTGGGAAAGTTCCCAAGGGGAAGGTGGGGAATAGGGCAGAGATAGTGAAATCAATGGGGAATAGGGCAGAGCTGGTGTAAGGTGTGGCCCTGGGTAGGGGCTGATCCCTGCAGCACACAGATGGGTGTTTTTTGGTGGCAGCTAATGGTTAGACTTAAAAACAAATGTTTCCTGACGTGAAAGTGAGCTGACAGTGACAGTGGTTTCATGCTCATCAGGTAAGTGATGTCTTCATGCTGTCTGAAGTCTGCCTTGGGAGTCTGCGGTTTTGAAAGAAAGCTCCAGGGATGTTCTCTCTTTAATGTTTTTATTTGAAACAAAGAGGAGATAGACTGCTTCTTGATGAACTTCCATGTTCAATTTCGATTTTGTTGTTGAGGTGACTTAAATAGCTAGATACTGTTAACAGGCTTTTTTTTTTTTTAACATATATGAAACAAGGTAGGAGAATTTGTAAATATAAAGCAGCAAATGTTTGATGAGTCCAACTGGGCATAGTGCCATACCTTCAAGAAAGGCTGAGTCCTGAAGAGCGAGGCAGGTAACTTGGAATGATGCCACATGTAAGGGGCCATAGCTCTCTCTTAGGTGGGGGCAGACGCTAAGGGGTGGACAAGGAGAGCTCTTACAGATAACTTGAGAATTGGAACAGGTGTTCACAGTCCTTGTTTACAGTCAAACAATCAGTGTTTGTTATTAGTACTTTTCTTCTGTGTTTCATGGATTTTTTTTCTTAACCTAGTCAGGGTCATCCTTGAATACCTGTTTTTATAAACTTTATTTTCTTAACATTTATTGCTTAATAGTCCCCATTTTTAATAACTTTTAATGACTGCCTGTTGTATTTGTGATTATATCCTGATCTCCTTACCCATTTCCCTATTGTTGAACATATAGCTTGCTTTAAAGAATTTTGCTACTGTTAATATCCTTTGATGAATATCTTTGTGCATTCATTTTGTAAAGTCTTTTCTTTCTTTCTTTTTTTTTTTAAAGATTTTATTTATTTGAGAGAGAGAGAGAACATGAGTGGGATCAAGGGTAGAGGGAGAAGGAAACTGTCTGCTGAGCAGGGAGCCTGGTGCGGGGCTTGATCCTGGGACTCCAGGATCATGACCTGAACCAAAGGCAGATGCTTAACTGACTGAGTCACCCTGGTGCCCTGGGGCATACATTTTAAATCATAGTTCAGATGATTTCTTTAAGATAGTATTATGAACTAGAATCATTGTTCCACAAGATGGTGTGGATATTTTTAAGGCTTTTGATTTATATTTATATTTATGATTATATTTATAATAATATATATATGTATATATATATGATTATATTTATATTTATGAACTGCTTTACTGAAAGGTTCTTTTTCTTTTTTTTTTTTTTGAGGTTATAATTAACACTCTCACCTATAGGGTTTTGAGCGGCCATTTTAGGGCATGTTTGCCAACTGATTTAAGAGATGGAAAACATCTTGTCTTTTTTTGCCTATTTAAATTATTAGTGAAGTTGATTTTTTTTTTTTGTTTTTCCAAGTTTATTAATTTCTTTTAGAAATAAGCTATACATACCCTTTTCCCATTAATCTTTTGAGGTGTTACATTTTTCCTGAATATTTTGAACAGTTTCTTTATTAAAGGAAGTAACTTTTTGCCTGTCATATTTGTCAAAAAGTTTTCCAGTTTTTCAATTATGTCTTTTGTGTTATGTGTCACTTTTTATTTTGATACTCTTTCAAACTTAGGGAAGTATAAGAAGAATACAAAGAATTTTCATGTATCTTTTGCCAAGACTCACCAGTTATTTATATTTTACCCATTAGCTTTATCATGCCTCTCTCTATGCATATATTTAAATGCACGTTTTTCTGATTAATTTGAGTCTAATTTGTGTGTTTCCCAAGAACCAGGGCATTCTCTTATAGAACCACAGTAAAATATTTGTCAGGAAATTAAATAATTAGGTATAGTACTATTACCTAATTCACAATTCATACTGCTTTTTTAACAATGTCCCTATAATGTTCTTTATTGTTCTTTTGTTTTCCCTGTCCAGTATGCAGTCCAGAATCACACTGAATTTTTTTTAATCTGCATGCATCAATTTATTGCCTTTGCCAAAAATTATTTGACCATGTGCCAAAACTAACACAGCCATTTGGAAATGGGTAGAGGTTGCAAATTTTTGTCCTTACAGAATGGACACATGCTGTCCCCACATAGATGATATAAAAATACCAAGTTGGTATAGTCCGTAAAGTGAGCTGTGATGTAAATGATAGTTAATAAGTCAAGCTGCTTGAATGAAACACTGTGAGACAGCTGAGTTACTGACATTGCTGGAAAGTGGGTTGGTGAATAACAGGCATGGGGAGCTCAGGTTTTTGTAGTCTCCTTTAATCTGGAGTATTTCCTCAACCTGTCTTTGTCATTCTTGATATTGACATTTTTGAAGAGTACAGACCAGTTATTTTCTAGAATATCCCTCATTTTGTGCTTATCTGAAGTTTCCTCATGGTTAGATTCAGATTATACATTTTAGATGGGGAGAATATAAAAGTGGTTTTTAATTTTTTCAGTGCAGCATATTAGGAGCCTCCTGATGATAGGAAGTTCCAATATTGGTGATAAAATCACCAATAATTTAACACTTGATTAAGTTGCTGTCTGTTAGATTTCTCCACTGTCAAGGTATGGTTTTTCCCTTTGAGGTTATTATTGACACTATATAAATATTGTATTCTTCGTTAAGCTTTCATCCACTCACTTTAGCATCCTCTGATCTTTCAACTCCATTTTCCTTCTGTATTTATTTATTGACATTCTGTTGTAAAGAAGAGCTTTCCTTCCTCCTTCCACCCCTCATTTATTTGTTACTTACTTATATGAATGATTCATAGATATATTCTTATTTAGTGACTTATAATTTATTATAACTTTGTGACCTATGATTATTTGGGTACTCTAATTGTTCCAGATTTGGTCCATGTGTACCTTCTCAAGTTGGCTCCTCTGTCCTTTTTGTATGTCTGCAGTTCTTTGAGAATTTATTTGCTTTCTGGTACAACAAGACAATCTGGGCTCGTTTTATGTGCCTCAGCCCTCAAGTAGACTTTTCTCCTTGGAAAAGTGGGGAACAAGATCTGGGTGCATGATATACTTACTGCAACTGTGTTGTTACTATCTAGGCCTCTTAGGGGACAGAGCCAGCATATGTTTGTGTGTGTGTATGCAGATGCATACTCACATAGTATCTGTATTTTTTACTTATACATGTGTGTATAACACATGTATAGATATTAAAAATGATTTCAGGGGCGCCAGGGTTCAACATCTGACTCTTGATTTCAGCTCAGGTCATGATCTCAGGGTGGTGAGACTGAGCCCTGTGTCCAGCTTCACACTGAGGGTGCGGTCTGCTTGAGATTCTCTGCTTCTGCTCCTTTCCCTGCTTGCAAGCACTCTCTCTCTCAAAACAAAACAAAACAAAACACCTGATTTCATAGAGATACTACCAATGTTATCCAACACCATGGAGATACATTCCAGTGTCCCTGCATATATTGAATTTTGTCAAATGCTGTTACATCTTGCTTACACTAATGGTGAAAAGATACTCTACTATGTTTATTTTTAGGAATCTAATAGTTTTAGCTTTTAGTTTATGATTTATGATCTGTCTCAGATTATTTTTTGCTTATGGTGTGAGACAGAGATGGAAGTTTATCTTTTTTCCTATGTGGATATCCAGTTTCTCTAGTGCCATTTGAATTGATTGAATTGATTCCCTACCTCTTTTGAAATCAGTTGGCCTTGTGAGTGTGCATTTATTCCTGGTGTGATCTTTTTGTCTTTAGGCCTGGACCATAATTTGGGGATTACTGAACTTTATAGTAAGTCCTTCAACTTCGTTCTTTTTAAGATCGTTTTGGCTGTTCCAGAGTCTTTTCATTTCCATATAAATTTTAGAATCAAATGGTCAATTTCTATAAAAATGCCTGGTAGGAATATGAATATAGTTCTGATTTGGGCAGAATCAGTATCTTTATAGCACTGAATCTTCCAAATTACAAACAAGATGTACGTCTCTACTTAGATACTTAGATATTTAACTTCTCTCAGGAGGTTTTTTTTTTAATTATTTCTCAGTATATAGGGAATGCATGGCTTTTGTTAAAATGTTTCATAATTACTCAGCTTTTGACGTTATTTTAAGATGAATTTTAACATTTTTTTTGTTGCTAGTATATAGAAATGCACTTGAATTTTGTTTATTGACCTTGCATCATGCAAACTTTCTGAATTGACCTTGATTAATCTTGTTAAACTGACTTAGATTTCTTAGGAATTTGTTAACATTATGTCATCTGGGAAAAGAGACAGGTTTATATCATTCTTCCCAATTTGTTTATCATATAATTCTTTTCCTTGCCAGATTTATACTGAGTAGGACTTTCTCTTTATTGTTGAATAGAAGAGGTAAGAGTGGGCATACTTGACTTGTTGACTCCATAGAGGGAAAATTCTGAGGATTTCATTATTATATTATTTGCCATAGGTTTTATATTATAAAGGAAATTTCTCCTTGTAGTGTGCTGAGGCTTTTTTTTAAACTTAGAAAGGGTGTTGATTTTTGTCAAATGCTTGTGTTTTATCTGTTATTATATTGAAAGATAATGGCTTTCAAATGTTAATCCAACTTTATATTCCTGTGATAAACCCCACTTGATCATGATTTATTATCCTTCTTTAAGTTACTGATTTTGATTTTCCCTTAGTTTGCCAAGAGTGTTTTCATCTGTATTTATAACCTGTGTTCACGGTTTGTAGTTGTTTTGTAATTTTTTTAGGTTTTGCTAATAGATTTAGGCAAACCATCTAAATGGACTTGGGAAGTCTTTCCTCCTTAATTGTCTACCTTATACGTTTGATAGAATTCAGTAGTGAAACATTTGAGCTTTGAGTTTCTTTTTGCAAAAGGGTTGGCTAACCAATTCAGTTAATTTTAAGGTAGTTTATTTATTTATTTACTAGGTTATGGCTATTCAGATTTTGTGTGTGTGTGTGTGTGTGTGTGTGTGTGAATTTAAATTTTTAAAAATTTTTTATAAACATATATTTTTATCCCCAGGGATACAGGTCTGTGAATCGCCAGGTTTACACACTTCACAGCACTCACCTTAGCACATACCCTCCCCAATGTCCATAACCCCACCCCCCTCTTCCAACCCCCCTACTCCCAGCAACCCTCAGGATATTCAGATTTTAAAAATTTCATCCTGTGTCAGTTGTGGTAAGTTGTGTTTTTCTTATCATTATAGTAGATTTTTTTCCATCCTTTTACTTAAAACCTTTGTCTTTATAGTCAAAGTGTATTTCTTGTAGACATAGTATATTGGGCCTTGTTTACTTGATTTTTCTCTTTTTCCCAGTTTGACATTTTCTACCTCTTTTTTTTTTTTTTAAAGATTTTATTTATTTATTTGACAGAGAGAGATCACAGGCAGGCAGAGAGGCAGGCAGAGAGACAGGAGGAAGCAGGCTCCCTGCTGAGCAGAGAGCCCGATGCGGGACTCGATCCCAGGACTCTGAGATCATGACCTGAGCCAAAGGCAGCGGCTTAACCCACTGAGCCACCCAGGCGCCCACATTTTCTACCTCTTAATTGGAGTATTTCGTCCCTTTTTATTTAATGTATTTATTGATACACAGTTGATCCTCATTATTGATGGATTCTCTATCTGCAAATTTGTCTGCTTGCTAAAATTTATTTTAACCCCAAAATCAATACTTGGCAGTCCTCTCAAGATGGACATGCACAAGGCAGTGAAAAATTTGAGTCATCTGACATTCATGTTCTCAGCTGATGTTGAAAAAGTCATATTCTGCTTTCTTGTTTCAGCTTTCTTAATATAAACATGTGTCGTTTTTGCCATCTATCCAGTGCCTTTCCATATGCCATGTTCCTTTTTGTTCTGAGACATACTTTGATTTCCCATTTGATTTCTTACTTGGTCCATTGCTTGTGCAGTAGTGTGTTGTTTAATATTGACATATTAAATATTTACATTGTAGATTTTCCAGCTTTGTTTATTGCTGATCTTTAGTTTTCTACTATTGTGGTTGGAAAATATACTTGGTATGATTTCAGTCTTCCTAAATTTGTAATATTGGTTATGTCTCTCTCTTTAAAAAAATATTTTATTTATTTATTTGACAGAGAGCACAAGAGCAGGGGAGGGGCAGAGGGTGAAGGAGAACCAGACACCCTGCCTAGCATGGCAGAGCCTGCCATGGGCCAGATCCCAGGACCCCAAGATCATGACCTGAGTTTAAGTTGGATAGTTAACAGACTAAGCCACCCAGGCACTTCTGTTACATCTTTTTTATGTAACTTAACCAGGGGATTCTTCTTGTATGCTTGAAGAAAATGTGGGGATACCTGGGTGGCACAGTTGGTTAAGCGTCTGACTCTTGGTTTTGACTCAGGTCGTGATCGTAGGGTCGTGAGATTGAGACTCCCCTGCCCTCCCGCCCCTGTCGGGCTCCTAGCTCAGCTCCAAGTCTGTTTGAGATTCTCTCTCTCTCTCCATCTCTCCCTCCTTCACCCTGATCCCCTGCATACACTCTCACTCTCTCTAAAATAAATAAATATATCTTAACAGAAAATGTGTGTTCTGTTTTTCTTGGATGGAATGTATTATATATATCTTTTAGCACCATGTTTTTTGAAGTATGCTACAAGTAAAAAATATTTTTGTGAAAAAAATAAGTTCTGAATCCCTAAATATAATGTGTGGTGCTGTCTAGTGTTCCTTAGTGCAAGAAGGCAGTGATGTGCCTTACGAAGAATACAGACATGTTAGATAAAACTTCTCTTTAGGCATGAGTTATAGTGCTATTGGTCTTAAGTTTTGTTTTATTGAATCAGCAATATATATTCGCTAAATAAGGTAGTTTCAAACAGAAACAAACATAAAACAAGGTTATATATTGATTGGTTGACCAAAGTGTTAACAGAGGCTCGCAGGAACCCAGCCTTAGATTTCCCCTAGGAGCAATGGTTCTGTATTTGTTAATTCAATATTCACGGCTAGTTTAAGTATATAACTGCTTCAGATAATGAAAATTGACTGTATTTGGGCTTAAATCTCTTTTTTTCTTTTCTTTTTCCTTCTTTTTAGGGCAAATCGACTGTTTTTTAAAAAAAGTATTCTATTTAAGAACTGTTTTTAGTGGTTGCATTTGTAATTACAAAATGCATCCTTAACTTATCCTAGGCTATCTTAGTCTTAGAGTTAATATTATACAGTTCCTGTAAAATATAAGAACCTTGTAAAAATATAATTCTGTTCCCACCCCATTCACTGTACTATTATTGTCATATACCTAAATAATAAGCCCTGGTATTATACTTGTTGATTAAATAGCCAATGTCTTCTAAAGAAATTAAGAGGAGAAAATGAAAGATATTTTTTAATGTTTACCACATATTTACCATTTCTCATAAATTCTTTTTTGTAGATCCTAGTTTTTATCAGGTGTCATTTGCTAGGGCTGAATTTCCTTAGTTTTTGCTTATGTGGATATCTTTGTCTTTCATTGTTTTTCAGATTTTATTTTTTTAAGTAATCTACATAGCCACCTTGGGGCTTGAACTCACAACTCTGAGATGAAGAGACACACACTCTACTGACTGAGCTAGCTAGGTGCCCTGTCTTTCATTGTTGAAGGATATTTTTGTTGCATGTGGAAGTATGGGCTGACAGTTTTTCTTTTTCAGCATTATAGATGTTGTTTCATTGTGTTTTGGCTTCTTTTTAAATGATAAAGTCAGCTGTCATTCATATTGCTGTTACTGTTATTGTCATTTCTTTCTAGGCACTTTCAAGATAACTAAAATTAAATAAATAAGTAAAATAAAGCTTTTGGTTTGCAGTAGTTTATGATATGCTCTGGTATAATTCTCTTTTATTGATCTTACTTAGTATCCACTGAGTTTCTTGGATTTACGGGTCAGTGTTTTTCATCAAATTTAGGAAATTTTTGGCTATCATGTCTTCATATATTTTTTCTACTCCACTTTCACAGTCTTCCTCATCTGTGTCTCCAATTAATTGTATGTTATACTGCTTGGTATTATATCACAGATTTGTGAGAGTTCTTTTTTTTTTTTTTCTTTTTTTCCTTCCAATTTTTCAGCTTGGATAATTTCTGTTGGTCTGTTTTCCAGTTCACTGACTCTCCCATCATCTCCAGTCCACTGTTAAGATCATCTATTGAGGGGCACCTGGGTGGCTCAGTGGGTTAAGCTTCTGCCTTTGGCTCAGGTCACGGGTCCTGGGATCGAGCCCCACATCGAGCCCTGCATTGGGCTCTCTGCTCAGCAGGGGGCCTGCTTCCCCCTCTCTCTCTGCCTGCCTCTCTGCCTACTTGTGATCTCTGTCAAATAAAAAAAAAAAAAAGATCATCTATTGAGTTTTTAATTTTAATTTTCTTCACTTCTAGGACATCTGTTTTGTTCCATTTCTTAATTTTCGTTCTCAGTTGAGATTTCTACACATTAAGACCACATTTTCTTATTTTTTTTCGCTTACAGTGGGTAACAGCTGATATAAGTGTATTTTTTTCTGATATTATTATACCTATTCCTGTCTTCTCTTAATATTTAACTTAAAATTTTTAATCCTTTTACTTTCAACTTTTAGTTTTTATTTATTGGGTATGTCTTGTGTAAACAATATGTAACAACATATAAATAATATATAAGCTATTTCTATTTTATAAAATAACAATCTGTTTTTAATTGGCAATTTTAATTCACTTATGTATATTATGATTGTTGATATATTTGTTATCCCTGCTGTTTTACTTTGCCCTTTTTATTTGCACTTTTCTATGCTTCTTTTTTCTTTTTTGCTCTTGTTTAAAAAAAAAATAAGATTTTTGCTCTTTTTTTTCTTTTTTTTTTAAAAATATTTTGTTTATTTATTTGACAGAGAGATCACGAGTAGGCAGAGAGGCAGGGAGGAAGCAGGCTCCCTGCTGAGCAGAGAGCCCGATGTGGGGCTCTATCCCAGGACATTGAGATCATGACCTAAGCTGAAGGCAGAGGCCTTAAGGCACTCAGCCACCCAGGCGCCCCTCTCTTGTTTTTTTCTTACGATGTTTTTCCCTCTATATTGTTTTGGGAATTTTTCCCTGGTTTATTCTTGAGATAGTACTCTCTTCCCATCTATATGCCTTAATTTAAACACTTTAGTTTTTCAGATTTTTATTTGCTCTCTTCTGTTTAAACCCACAATTGCAAACTATTACTACTTTTAGCATGGAAAATGTTTGTTTACATTTTCTTGCATGTTTACCCATAATTACTATATCATTGCTGCTTTTATCTCAGATCTGTTTTCTGAGATAATTTTCCATTTTTCTTCTGTATATTCTTTCAGAATTTCTTTGGTGAAGATCTGCTGGTTATAAACTCTATTATTTAGTTGGAAATATTTTTATTTCATCTTTATTCTTGAAGGATAGTTTTCTTGAGCATACAGTGTTTGATGACATTACATTTTCTCTGTACTTTGAAGATAATCTGCTATCTTCTGGTTTTTGTTGTTGCTGGTCAGCATGCTTTAGTCAGATCTAACTGTAGTAATCGGTTTTTTTGTCTGGCTATTTTAAAGTCTTTCATTTTGCAGTTTTCTGCAGTGTATCTAGGTGTTGAGTTCTTACTTATACTACTTAGTATATATTGTTTTTCTTGAATCTTGGTCCAAGTCTTTCATACATTTGTGAAAATTCTCAGCTTTTATCACTTCAAGTATTATTTCTGGTATTTGTTCTTTCTGCTCTTTCACTCATAGAGACATATTCATGTGTGTGGCAAAATTTGATTTTGAGCTTATATTTATTTTTTCAGACTTAGTCTGTTAGAGTCCAAAGAGTCTCAGTTGAAGATATATTCTTTCTCTTTTTTTTTTTTTGAGTAATTAAAAAAAAGATTATTTATTTTAGAGAGAGAGAGAGTGCATGAGCAGGGAGAGGGGCAGAGAGAGAGGGAGAGGGAGAGAATCTCAAGCAGACTCTCTGCTGAATGCAGGGCCTGATGTGGCGTTCTGTCTTATGACCCTGAGATCATGACCTGAGCCAAACCCAAGAGCTGGATGCTCAACTGACCGAGCCATCCAGGTACCCCCCTTAAGATATTTTCACTAAGAGGCCATTGAATATGAATTATGCCAGGAAGTAGGGAAGCTGTGCTAATGAGGATTTATAATAGTTATAAATATTTATAATAGTTATACAAATAATAATATAATAATACAATATTTATAATAGTTTTTTAATCGTTGGATGTTACATACACGCTCTGAGACTAGGCTTGCTGCTGGCCATCTGGGCTAGCCCTTACCAGATGAAGGACCCTCAGCATGCCAGTCCATTTCTCTGTGTCTTAGTTTCCTTATGGGTAAAATGGATATAATAGTAGGATCTGTCTGATAGGGGTGTGAGGATTGCTGTATTTAGTATATGTAAAGTATGTGGAGCTGGCCTGTGGTGCAGTAAACGCTCTGTTAATATTTGTTCTGGTGCAGGCTCACTAGCCCTGGTGGCAGACCCAGAACTCAGACCAGGTTCCCTGACTCTGAATCTTATACTTTTATATTGTGTTTCTTCTGATGGCCTATTAAGTTTATGATCTGTTTATCAACTTTTAGTGTACATATGATTAGAGGCTAAATTTATTCATTCCTTTCCTAAAATTTATGTTCTTCCTGAATAATTGATATTGCTAGAAATTATTACTTTTTAAACCACACTTTTTCTTTTTAAAGATACATTCACTTGGATAAGAAGGCAAGAATTGGGGCACCTAGGTGGCTTAGTTGCTTACATGTCTGCCTTCAGCTCAGGTCATGATTCCAGGGTCCTGGGATCAAGCCCCTGCGTTCAGGCTCCCTGATCTGCAGGAAGTCTACTTCTCCCTCTTCCTCTCTTTCTGTGCCTGCTCCCTGTACTCTCTTTCATTCTTTTTCTCAAAAAATTAATAAAAGGGCAAGAATTGTCAAAGTATGACTGGGGCTTTTTCGTAAATTCTGTATTAAATTTTGCTGATTTTACTATATATTTTTTTTCCCTTTAGGCCTCGAAACGTTCTACTTTATGTAGACATTATTTCTCCAAAATATAAGTTTATTTGTACTACAACATAATTGTTAAAAAAAAAAAAACCCAGGGGCACCTGGGTGGCTCAGTGGTTAAGTGTCTGCCTTTGGCTCAGGTCATGATCCCAGGGTTCTGGGATCGAGCCCCGCATCAGGCTCTCTGCTCCAATGGAAGCCTGCTTCTCCCTCGCCCACTTCCCCTGCTGTGTTCCCTCTCTCACTGTGTCTCTCTCTGTCAAATAAATAAATAAAAAAAAAATCTTTAAAAAAAAAAAAAAAACCCAGTCAGTATAACAAAAGGGAAAGTTCTCTTGTGATGCCACTCACATTCTCTGTCTGGATGCTTTCCAGTTACACTGTTAATAGTTGGATGTTACACACACACCTGTACATATGTGTGTTTGTGCATACACACATGCCCACACACAACCTGCTGGTGCTAGAGGCAGAACTGAGAGCTCTCACCTTACGCCCCACATTGTCAGTACAGCCACTGTTACTGATGCAAATGTTGTGTTGCCAGGACACCATCGTGGCTAGGGCACCAGGTTGGTCATTATCCCTGCTGCTATTAGTTTTCTGGCTGACAGATGTTACTTCTTGTGCTGCCAACTCCTTGGGATTTTATTGTTCTACAGAGCCTTGTTGAGAAGTGTCTCTATCTACAGCTCCCCTATTTTGTGCAGCGTAGTGTGAGTGACGCACGCCATGTTGGTCTTCCAGGCCACAACTCTGTTCTCATGCTCCGTCACCTTATTTGGATTAAACCTGGCCTTTGCTTTACAGTGAATTGTTGTTCCTCTCTCCCCTCCCTGCAGCCCACCCATAGAGATTTCTTAGTCCTCTTGGTGCCTTTTGTAAACAGGCCTTTGGCTGGTCTGGCCCTGCCAATGTCCTCATTCCTGTGCAAAATCTGTCTTTCCTAGAGTGGTCCTAGTATAGGCTCAGCTGGGAGTTGTGCTTCAGAGGAATAAAATTCTATGGAGTGGTTTTTAAAAAGATTTAATTAATTTATTTCAGAGAGAGAGAGAGAGAGAGAGAACAGAAGCAGGGGAGTGACAGGGAGAGCGAGAAGCAGCCTCCCTGCTGAGCAATGAGCCCGACCTGGGGCTTGATCCCAGGATTCCAGAGTCATATCCTGAGCTGAAGGCAGATGCTTAACCCACTGAGCCACCCAGGTACCCCAGGGTTCATCTTTCTAAGATAGAAATAACCAAAGTTAACTGAAACTGTAATAACAGGCAAAAAAGTATCAGTGATCCTTCTTCTTACATATTTGTTAGACACACTGTGGTAGATAATTATTCCCAGATTTATAGCTACCATTATTATTACTGTATGCCTGAATAGGCATACTTAACTGAAAGTGTTGAGTGAATCTCGGCACAGAGCATTTCTAGGTACCGATCCAAGGCGTCTGTTAGATTTGTGGTGTGTACTTGTCAGCTGTCTTGCCATCACTGTTGTGGGGCTGTTGGGGGCGTGCTAAGCCCTGTTGAGCGCACCTGTGAGAAGCCTGCTGCTTCTGTTGGGGTGCTGCCTCACGGGACTTCTCTTAGTGTTGGGCCCACTGCTTCTGGCCCCTCATGCCCCTTCCCGGTAACTCTGAAGCCTCTCTTCAGCCCTGTCCTCTCTGCACAGGCGCTCATATGGATCTTCTGTTCGTAGTCCTACTTCTGACCTCTCCCATTTCCTTTAAGGACTAAGGTGTTTCTTTTTTCTTTTTTAAAAATCTGCTATTGTGCTAGTGATCCATAAGTTTTATTGTTAGAAGAATTAGGTTTCAAAGGCTGTTGTAGTTAGAGGCATGTATAGGATAAAATAGACAGTGGGTTGGAAGTATTCAGAAGAAGCATCTTTTGTTTAATGGGTATGGAAGTTTTTAAGTTTTGCAAGTTGAAGAAGTTCTGGAGATCTTTTCAAAACAGTGTGAATAAATTTAACACTATTGAACTGTACACCTAAATGGTTAATTTAATAAATTTCATACTTTTTTTTTTACCACAATAAAAGAAGAATGAGTATCTTTTGTGGGATGTAGATTGAAAAAGTTAAGTACAGTGTTTGGGATTTTGAAACTTTTTCTTTTTTACTTGGTTCTGTTTATTCATCCTTTATCACAAACTTGCATTGACAAATTAGAATTATTGGAAGGTTTACCAGAGCAGAGCAGATGTACAACAAACCGAATATACTCATTTAACATTTATCGAGCACCTCCAGTATAGTAGGCTCCGTGCTTTTTGTTTATAATTTAGAGATCTAAGAGGCATATGCCCTAGAGGACAGATAGGTGACACAGTACAAGCATTGCCACTTAAATTGAACTACAGAAGTGAAGAATTGTAGATACCGTGAACATTTTATTAGTAATTTAAAGTATATATTTGCGCATTCATCAAATTTTCAAAACTTAATTATGGAAAATTTCAGATATACACGAAAGTAGAGGAATAGTATAGTATGCTTCTGGCATCCCCTCCTAGCCCCTTTTGTTTCCTTACACCCACCCCCCTGCATCTTTGAAGAAAATTCTAGTTATAATATCATTTCATCTAAATATTTCGGTACTCTTACCAAGAGAGAAGGGCCATTTTCTTAGAATTAACTGCAATACCACAGTTGTCCCACAATTATTTCAATACCTTTTAAAAAAATATTTATTTGAGAGAGTGAGAGAGAGCAAGCTCTTGAGCAGGCATGCGTGGTGGGGCGGAGGGGGAGGGACAAGCAGACTCCACGCTGAGCAGGGATCCCCACTCAGGGGCTCCATCCTCGGACCCTGGATCATGATCTGAGCTAAAGGCAGATGCTTAACCCACTGAGCCACCCAGGACACATCTATTTCATACTCTTTTTTGCAGTTTATTTGTTTGAATCTAAGCCTGGTTCATCCACATGTTACATTTAGTTGGTACATTTTCTTTAACTATCTTTTAACATACAGGTTCCCCTTCTTATTTATTTACTTTGTTCTTGAAACATATTTGCTAAAGAAATCCTGTCATTTTATCTTAGAGTTACCCATCCTTTGAATTTTGCAGAATGCATCCCAGTGGTGTCGTTTAATATGTTTCTTCCCCTACCCCTTTTTTCCTGTAAACTGAATGTGAATTTTAGAGATTTGATTTGATTTAGGCTTATTTTTGTTGCAGGAATATTTCATAGAGGGTGGTTTCCAACAGCATTTCATGCCTGATTGTTTTTCCTTTGTGATGTTAATGGCCACTTATAATTTGCATAGATCCATTATTTAATCAGAGGCTTGCAAGATGTTGCTACTTTTTTTTTTTTTTTTTTTACAGAGAGATATCACAGGCAGGCAGAGAGAGAGGAAGGGAAGCAGACACCCTGCTGAGCAGAGAGCCCGAAGCGGGGCTCCATCCCAGGACCCTGAGATCATGACCTGAGCCGAAGGCAGAGCTTAACCCACTGAGTCACCCATGTGCCCCAAGATGTTTCTATTCTAATTTCAGCATTCCTTCATTTATTAGCTGTAATACATCCGTAGAGAGGTTTCTCTTTATTAAGTATTGGTTACTCAGAGGTAACAGTTCATACAGGGGAAACAAGTTAAATGAATTTTTTTTCTTGTTATTTTTAACTTTTGGAGGGTTCTTAATATCTCCAAAGATGGCAAATGATTTTTTCTTCATTTTAAAACATATCATTATGAACACATGAATTTTACATATTTGATTATTTTTTAAGTCCATCACAGTTATTCTTATTGATCATGTGGTCCCATCTTTGGCCAGCGAGAGCACCTTCGTTCAGATTGGCTCCTGGGTCTTTTTGACATGAACTCCTTTGATATTTATATTTATAAATTTTACTACTAACAAGATGATTACTAAAAATGGTTTAAGAATTAAAAAACATTTTTCTTTGATTCTTTTTTCTATTAAGATAATATCCTCAAGGGATGTATGGTGAAATTGTGTTTACAGTCATTTGAAATAATTTCTTTTTGTATAGTTATACCACTGATTGTATAAATATTTAGGTTTGTTTCATTTTGCTTTTGAATTTTAGGAATTAAAAAATTTTTTATTTTTTGTGTTTTTGCTTAATAATTACAGAAAACATATACATGGTCCCAGAGCCAAGTTGACCGAACAGGGCAGCATCAGAAAAGCCTAGCTCTGATCCTCGTCCCCTCTGTTCTGGTCTTCTCTCCCTGTCATTTTACTTAAAACATGTAGGCATGTGTGTGTGCATGCAGGTGTGCATTCACATGTATGTATTTATCTCGGCCTCTCAACCTCATCTTAGATGAATGATAACATACTATATATAATTTTCTATCCTTGCTTTTTATTCTTCATGTTATTTCTTAGAGATCATACAATGCAAGTATATAGAGAATATTCCTTGTCTTGTTTGCAGCTATATCATATTACCTTGTGTGAATGTGATGTGGCTTATTCACCCAGTCCATTATTAATGGACATTTTGTCTTCAGTCTCTTGCTGTTATAAATAGTGCCATAGTGAATAACTGGTATATCTATACAGTTTCTGAATTTTTACCACCCTTGAGGGAAATTTAAGTAGAATAACTGACTGTGGGAAGCATTCAGATGCAAGGTTACTGCACTGATAGATTGTTCTGATTTCAGTGGGGAATGAAGGAAGCCAGTCTCTTGACCTAGAGTATGCTTCCACTGATTGGAGTTCCAGATCATTTTTTTTTTTTAAGATTTAATTTATTTATTTGTCAGAGAGGCAGAGAACAAGCAGGGCGAGTGGCAGGCAGAGGGAGAAGCAGGCTCCCCACTGAGCAGGGAGCCCCAGTGTCGGGCTCGATTCCAGGATCCTCGGATCATGACCTGAGCCAAAGGCAGACTAAAGGCAGATGCTTTACTGGTTGAGCCATCCAGGCGTCCCAGATCATTATTGTTATATAAACTACATCCAGCTGGTAACTTGTATTTTCTAGTTTTAGTTTCTTTAAAGTAGATTGAGACTTTAGAAATTTTTGAAGCAACCTGAGCACAGAATTCTAGTGTTTCAGAGTATTTTTTCCTAGTCTCTTGTAGTTGTTTGTCTTAAACCCATTTGTCAGAAAATTTTAAGGGAAATAATATGCCTTTATCAGTAATTTCCAAAGTAGTCAACTTAGTTTTTATGAGAAGAGTAATTTCTTATTTTTTTTTTTTTAAATTTTTTTTTTTTTTTTTTAAGATTTTATCTATCTATTTGACAGAGAGAGATCACAAGCAGGCAGAGAGGCAGGCAGAGAGAGAGGAGGAAGCAGGCTCCCTGCTGAGCAGAGAGCCCGATGCGGGGCTCGATCCCAGGACTCCGAGATCATGACCCGAGCCGAAGGCAGCAGCTTAACCCACTGAGCCACCCAGGCGCCCCTAATTTCTTATTTTTATAGCCACATTTTTGCTCCTTTGGGATTAGTTTATATAGTATTCAATTATACAGTTGTGATCAGGAGAACAGTTGACATAAACAGGTTTGGGTATTTTAGAAGAAAATTTCCAGTCAGTTTACTGATCTAGTTAGCTTTCATTCAGCGATTTATCAATTGGCAGCATCCAACCTAGCAGATCAAAAGCACTCTATAAGGTGTTTATAGATCAAAGTGAATTAAGGAAGTTACACTGGCCATTTGCTCATTGGTCAGAGCAGGATTATGGTTACTTTCCTTATATGGAGGAAAGGGAAGTCTTGGAGCCAGGTCAGGTAACTTGTGCTGAGCAGACAGTTGCTGACTGTTTAACCTAGACCTTCCTTTTCTGGAAGACATGAACATAGAGATTTAGTTAAGTTTTAGTTTGTTGACTTAGGGCTTTTTTTGAGGGATTCCTTTTTGGGCGTAATCTGGTTATTTTAGCAGGTATAAACGGTAGATTTTGGATATGCACATGATTGATGGGAGCAGAAATGTGCACATTCACTGAGATTTTCTTACTAAATGTGAGTAGTCTGTATGTTCTGGGTATTAGCCAGTATATTTGAGGGAGGGGATGGCTAGAATCAGTCCCATTCTAACATTTCTCAGTTCCCCATAGGATCCTGCCACTTAGAAGGTGCTCAGAAAATGTTGATGAGCCATTTTAGTGTTTGGGCCAGACTAGCTTTCTTATTCCTGTGAAAATACATGTCTCTCCTTTTGTTTGATTAGTTTAATTGATTCAGATATTTCATGTCTTCCTAAAAAGAAGGCATTTATAATGAAGTGAAAACCTCTGAGAATTGATAGTTGACTTTAAAAACAAATAACTAGCAACTCACGCCAGTCAGAATGGGTAAAATGAACAAGTCAGGAAACGACAGATGCTGGCAAGGATGCAGCGAAAGGGGAACACTCCTTGGTGGGAATGCAAGCTGGTGCAGCCACACTGGAAAGCAGCATAGAGGTTCCTCAAAAAGTTGAAAATAGAGCTACCCTATGACCCAGCAATCGTACGACTGAGTATTTACCCTAAACATACAAATGTAGTGAGCTGAAGGGGCATGTGTTCCCGAGTGTTTATAGCAGCAATGTTCACAACAGCCAAACTATGGAAAGAACCTAGAGGTACATCAACAGATAAATGGATAAAGAAGATGTGGCATATATATACAATGGAATACTATGCAGCCATCAAAATAAATGAAATCTTGCCATTTGCGACGATGTGGATGGAACTAGAGGGTATTATGCCAAGCGAAGTAAGTCAATGAGAGAAAGACAATTATCATATGATCTCCCTGATATGAGGAAGTTGAGAGGCAACTTGGGGGATTTGGGGGGTAGGGAAGGAAAAAATGAAACAAGATGGGATCGGGAGGGAGACAAAATATAAGAGACTCTTAATCTCACAAAACAAACTGAGGGTTGCTGGGGGGAGAGGGGAGGGAGAGGATGGTTGGGTTATGGACCTTGGGGAAGGTATGTGCTGTGGTGAGTGCTGTGAAGTGTGTAAACCTGGCGATTACAGCCCTGTACCCTTGGGGCATATATTACATTATATGTTAATAAAAAATTAAAAATTAAAAAAACAGCAAATAACTATTGCCTGGTTTATATTACTTTTAAATTAGGATTGGGGTTATTATTTTGATAATTGACTGAAATATTTCTTCTGTAACTATAGTTTTTTCACTAGAAAATGCTATCTGGAGGGAGAAAACTAAAAAGAATGGGCTCCAGGATCATGAAAAAAATAGTATACCTAAGCGGTTAATATTTAACCACCCATACACAAATTAATATTAAATTTACCAATTCTTAATTGACCTTAGCCACCTTATGGTATTTTCCATAAGAAAACGGGACCAGGGTTACTTTTCTTTCTTTCAGCTTTTGTTTTGTCATGCATTTACAGGCATGTCACAGTCAGTGGGGGCAAAAGGTTAGGAAATGAACGGATTCAAAGTTTAGTCATAAGGAAACACCAATTAAAATTGAAGAATTGTTTCACCACTGTTCTCTATAGAACACTGTAGAGAATACTAAAGAAATATATGATGATCCAGGACAGTGTAGGGAGTGCTAAAGGAATATAATGATCCAGAGAGAATTCAGCTGTTTAAGTAAGCTAAGCTTTATATGCATGGAAATAATCATCTAGAAGTATGTAGTATGTTAGGGTTCTCCAAACATACATATCTATCTATCTATCTATCTCCAAATATATATATATTATAGGTATATAATATATATTTAGGTATTTTCAGCATAACAGTATTCATTGTTTTTGTACCACACCCAGTGCTCCATGCAATCTGTGCCCTCTCTAATACCCACCACCTGGTTCCTCCAACCTCCCACCCCCCCAACCTCTTCAAACCCTTCAGATTGTTTTTCAGAGTCCATAGTCTCTCATTGTTCACCTCCCATTCCAATTTCCCCCAACTCCCTTCCCCTAACTCCCCATGTCCTCCATGCTATTTGTTATGCTCCACAAATAAGTGAAACCATATGATAATTGACTCTCTCTGCTTGACTTATTTCATCCGCATAATCTCTTCCAGTCCCGTCCATGTTGCTACAAAAGTTGGGGAGTCATCCTTTCTGATGGAGGCATAATACTCCATAGTGCATATGGACCACATCTTCCTTATCCATTCGTCTGTTGAAGGGCATCTTGGTTCTTTCCACAGTTTGGCAACCGTGGCCATTGCTGCCATAAACATTAGGGTACAGATGGCCCTTCTTTTCACTACATCTGTATCTTTGGGGTAAATACCCAGTTGTGCAATTGCAGGGTCTTAGGGAAGTTCTATTTTTAATTTCTTGAGGAATCTCCACACTGTTCTCCAAAGAGACCATCTGTTTTTTATAGCTCCTGAGGGAAGTAGAAAAGGATTGGCCCTGAGCTGAGAAGAAGGGCATGCGTAAAAGGCATGTGGTCACATTATATATTTATGTATTTTTTCTTTTACACTAGAATACATTACTGATTTTACACAAATATTTTAATTTTTTTATTTTTTAAAGAGCTTTTTTTTAAGACTTTTTTTTTAAAGTTTATTTGAGAGAGCGAGTGAGTTTGCCTGCATGAGAAGGGGAAGGTCAGAGGGAGAAGCAGACTCTCTGCTAAGTAGAGAGCCCAGTGCAAGACTTGACCCTGGGACTTCATGATCATGACCTGAGCCAAAAGCGTTTGGTTAACCAACTGAGCCACCCAGGCGCCCAAGTGTTTATGTTTTTAACTGATTCTAGTAGTTTTTAGAAAATTCCTTTGGATTTTAGCTTTTTTATTGTACTATAGAGTCCCCCCCCCCCTCTTTTTTTAAGTAGGCTCCGTGTGCAGTGTAGAGCACAACACAGGGCCTCAACTCATGACCCCGAGACCAAGACTTGAGTTGAGATCAAGATAACCATTTGGTCATTGGGAAATGGTGAAGAGAAGTGAGTTGGGGGAAATCAGAGGGGGAGACAAACCATGAGAGACTGTGGACTCTGAGAAACAATCTGAGGGTTTTGGAAGGGAGCGGGGTGAAGGGAAGGGTGAACCTGGTGGTGGGTATTAAGGAGGGCACAGATTGCATGGACCACTGGGTATGGTGCATAAACAGTGAATTCTGGAACACTGAAAATAAAATAAAATAAAATGGAAAAAAAAAAGATAACTGATTGAGCCACCCAGGCACCCCTATAAAGTTCTCTTTTTAAGTCTTATCACATTAGCAGAAAAAAAATCTATATATTAAATACAGTAGTGGTAATGTGCTTATTTTGCCTCTTGGCTTAATTAGAACATCTCTAGGAATTTTGATGTTTGTAAAGTTAAATTTTGGTTGAGATGGGTGTTTTTCAAAGTTGGGAATACTTCATTGCTATCTAAAAATTCTGTATTGATAATTGTGTTTTATCATTTGTTTATAGCATCTAATGTAAACTGCTGATTCTGCAGGTTTTCCTTTAATTCTGTTCCTCTGTGTTCAGGTGTCGTGGTGTGTTGGTGATTCCCAGTGTATACCGTGTACATATCTTGGGTTTCCCACAGGCATGTCAAGCTCAATGTGCTCTCGGTGAACTTCTCTTTATCTCCCACTCCTCTGTGCATCCTGGTCTTCTGAATGTGCAGTGAGAAACCAGGGTATGCTTTAGTCCCCTCACTAGATTATGTTAGTCCTCCTTTTCAAATCGTCTCTTTCTTCCCTCCATCCACATTCACTGTGTTAGGTCCTGCTTTGATCATTCATTAGTATTACAGCTGGTCTCCTTTCTCTTACTGCTTTTTTTTTTCTTTGTATCTGTTAGCTGCTGTACCCAGGCTTCTCATTTTCTGTACGAAATGTGCTTCTGATAAAAACAGGCTTAACTTAAAGTTGTTTATTCTGAGTGCCATTCAGGATGTTACAATTCAACACCACACAAAGCGTAGGAGCAGACTGCTCCTGGAGCCTGGCACCCTGTAGGGAGGGGTGCAGGGAGGCGCGCAGACCTGTGGTGACTGTCCCTCAGGGAAGCTGCGACTGGCATCTTTGTCTTCTCCTGGCTGCATCTTTGTTGTCTGTGTTTGTCCTGAGCATCATCGTTGGGATGGGTAGACTCTTCGTTTATCTTGACCATTTGGAAAGCACATAGAATAGTGTGATTGTTACACCACGCTGATCATCTTCATGGTCAGGCCTTCCTACCTCTGCCTTTGTAGGGATAGCATTGTCAGCCTTGCTTCCCCTCAGAGTCATGCTGCTAGGGGTCCTAAATAAATGTCAGAAAGGATTTGAAGTTCCCAGTTGTGTAAATCTTGCATCAGAATGAGATGTAGGAAGACAGAAAATAGTACTGGAAAGACAAAGGAAACAAACTGGCCATTGTGAGGCAGTGAGGGGGATCATTGCAGATGCCTGAAAAAGCAGGCTGGAAAATGTGCTGACGTTAAGAACCCTTACATTCAACCCTTACATTCACAATCTTCTTTGGTCTTTACAATAACCCTTGAATGGAGTAGAGATTATTACCTTTCGGTTTTATAGATGAAGGAAATGGAGCCTTTGAAATTCCTTAGTGTCCAACATCACATAGTATTCAAGAGTCAAGGCTTGAACTTAGATTTATGATTGCTGATTTTACACTCTTCCTGTTACCTTTCTCAAAACAGAAGAGCGGGTAACAGTGGTATCCTGTATCATCGGATAATGGTATCCATGTCATCAAATAAATGACATAGGGATACCACAAAGAAAAACAGTTTTATCTATCTTTTTAAAAAAATTTCAATTAATAAACATATAATATATTATTAGTTTCAGGGGTAGAGGTCCACTGATCATCTAACCATTCATCAGTCTTATATAAATACCCAGTGCTCATTACCACACCAGTTATCCCATACCCCCAACCCCCTCCCCTCCAGCAACCCTCAGTTTGTTTCCTATGATGTATCTTATGGTTCTCTGATTTCGTCTTATTTTTTTTCTCTTCCTATTTTTTTCTCTTCCCCTATGATCCTCTGTCTTGTTTCTCAAATTCCTCGTATCAGTGAGATCATATGATAATTGTCTTTCTCTGATAGACTTATTTTCCTTAGCATGATAGCTTCTAGTTCCATCCACGTCATCGTAAATGACAAGATTTCAGTTTTTGATGGCTGCATAATATTCCATTGTATATATGTACCACATCTTCTTTATCCACTCAATTGTTGTGAATATCTAGGCTGTTTCCATAGTTTGGCTATTGTGGACATTGCTGCTATAAACGTTTGGGTGCACGTGCCCCTTCGGATTACTGCGTTTGTGTCTTTATAGTAAATACCCAGTAGTGCCATTGCTGGGTCGTAGGGTAGTTCTATTTTCAACTTTTGGAGGAAACTCCATACTGTTTTCCAGAGTGGCCGCACCAGCTTGCATTCCCACCAACAGTGTCGGAGGGTTCCCCTTTCTCTGCTTCCTTGCCAACATATGTCGTTTCCTGACTTGTTAAATTCAGACTGGTGTGAGGTGGTATCTCACTTTGGTTTTGATTTGTATTTCCCTGATGCCAAGTGATGTTGAGCACTTTTTCATGTGTCTGTTGGCCATTTGGATGTCTTCTTTGGAGAATGTCTGTTCATGTCTTCTGCCCATGTCTTGATTGGATTATTTGTTCTTTGGGTGTTGAGTTTGATAAGTTCTTTAGATTTTGGATACTAGCCCTTTATCTGATAATATCATTTGAAAATATCTTCTCCCATTCTGTTGGTCATCTTTTGGTTTTATTGACTGTTTCCTTTGCAGAAGGCTTTTATCTTGACCAAGTACCAGTAGTTCATTTTTGCCTTGTTTCTTGCCTTTAGAGACTTATCTAGCAAGAAGTTGCCTTTAGAGACTTATCTAGCAAGAAGTTGCTGCGGCCAAGATCACAGAGGTTGCTGCCTGTCTTCTCCTCTAGGATTTTGATGGATTCCCATCTCACATTTAGATCTTTCATCAACTTTGAGTCTATTTTCGTGTGTGGTATAAAGAAATGGTCCAGTTTCATTCTTCTGCATGTGGCTGTCCAGTTTTCCCACCACTGTTTGTTGAAGAGACTGTCTTTTTTCCATTGGGAAAAACTCACATTGCTTTGTCAAAGATTAGTTGACCATACAGTTGAGGGTCAGTTTATCTATCTTAATTCATAGTAATTACTTATATATTCTTTTTAAAAGCAGCTTTATTGAGATATAAATCACATCCGTTATAATCCACCCATTTAAATTCTATAATTCTATGGCTTTTAGGTATCTTTAAAAATTATGCAACATGACCATAATAAATTTTAGAACATATTTATTACTCTGAAAAGAAACCCTTTTAGCCATCAGCCCCCATTCCTGAGTCCTCCCCTAGTCCTTGGCAATCAGTAATGTACTTTCTGTTTCTATGATTTGCCTACTCTGGATATTTCATACAAATGTAATCATAAAATATTTTATTCTTTCACTTTGTATAATGCTTTCAAGTTTCATCCATGTTGTAGCATGTATTCATATATCATTCCTTTTTATTGCTAAATAGTATTCCAATATATAGATAACATGTTTTATTTATCCATTTATTAATTTATGGACATTTGGGTTATTTCCACTTAAATTTTAAGGAAGATCCAAACTGTTTTCCAAAGCAGCTGCATATAGTTCCACTGGCACTGTATGAGGACCTCAGTTTCTCTACATCCTTGCCAACACTTATCTGTCTTTAAATAGAGTCATAATTGAAGTATATCTCATGGTTTTGATTTGCATTTTCCTGTTGGCTAATGATGTTAAACGACCCATTTTTGCTTTTTAAAGGTTTTTATTTTAATTTTAGTTGGTTAACAGTGTTATCTTAGTTTCAATTATATAGTACAGTAATTCAACACTTCCATGCATCACCCTGTGCTCATCTCCACAAGTGCACTCCTTAATCCCTCTCACCTATTTGACCCATCCTCCCCCCTCCCTCTCCTCTAGTAATCTGTATAATTTAGAGTCTCTTGAACAACGCATTTTTCATTGGGTTATTTGTCTATTTATTGTTGAGTTGTGACAGCCCTTTTCATATATTCAATACACAAGACCCTTATTGTATGTTTTGCAAAATGATTTTTTGTGTTCTTTGGTTGTCTTTTCACTTTCTTGATGGTATCTGTTGAAGCACAAACGTTTTTATTTTGGCGATATTTAGTTTTTTTTTTAATTTGTGTGAGATAGGAATCTAAATTCATTCTTTTGCATATGGAACAGACTGTTCTTTCCCCCATTGAATAATCTTGGAACCCTCGTTGAAAAACCAATTGACCATAGATATAGATACATGGGCTTATTTTTTGACTCTAAGTTCTGTTCTGTTAATCTATATATCTACCCATATTCCAGTTTGATGCTGTCTTGGTTACTATTCCTTTGTAGTAAGTTTTGAAACTGGGAAGTGTGAGTTATCCAACTTTGTTCTTCAAGATTGTTTGAATATCCTGGGTTCCTCTACTTTCTATGCGAATTCTAGGATCAGCTTGTCTAATTTCTGCCTAGAAGTCTGCTGGATTTTTGATAAGGGTTGCTTTATGTGTATAATATCAGTTTTGGGAGAATTGCCACCTTCACAATAGTAAGTCTTCTGGTCTAGTGACATGGAATATCCATTTCTTTCCATATAACCCCCCGCCCCATTTTTTAAGATGTTTTTAAACTAATCTCTACATGCAACGTGGGGCTCAAACTCATGGTCATGAGTTTGATTAAGTTTGGTCAAGAGTTGCATATTCCACCAGCTGAGCCAGCTAGGCCCACGTTTCCATATTCTTAAACACCCAGTTTGTCCATTTCTTCTAGATATGGATGTTCGTATCAGTTGTGCTATATTTTTAGCAGTAGAAATTGAAGTCCTCATGCCTGGATTGTCAGGCATAGTGCAGAGGGTTAATTATTGCTTAATAATTAAGCAATTAATTATTGCTCTTCATTACAGATGAATCGATATACAATGGGTATTTGGTAATCATGCAAAGAAAATAGTACAAGTAATACCTGCTTTATGCTTTTCACATGAGCCTTCACACAGAAAGTGGCATGGTCTGTTTTGCATTTGGTTTTTAACATTATCATTTTAAAATAAAGATTTATTTATTTATTTATTTGACAGTGAGAGAGATCACAAGTAGGCAGAGAGGCAGGCGGGGGCGGAGGTGGGTGGGTTGGGGAAGCAGGCTCCCTGCTGAGCAGAGATCCCGATGCAGGACCGGATCTCAGGACTCTGGGATTATGACCTGAACTGAAGGCAGAGGCTTAACCCACTGAGCCACCCAGGCGCCACTTAACATTATCATTTTTGTCCTAAATATGGCATAGGAGAGGAATTGCTTCAGGCAGACTTTTAGGACTGTTACTTGGAGATAGGGGTTCGTATCAGAAGAGTAGCTTAAATGACTGTAAGGAGGGGAGGACCTTCAAAATTCTACAAAATATTTTTTTTTTTAAGATTTTTATTTATTTATTTGACAGAGAGAAATCACAAGTAGGCAGAGAGGCAGGCAGAGAGAGAGGAGGAAGCAGGCTCCCCGCTGAGCAGAAAGCCCGATGTGGGGCTCGATCCCAGGACCTGGGATCATGACCTGAGCCGAAGGCAGCGGCTTAACCCACTGAGCCACCCAGGCGCCCCAAAATTCTACAAAATATTTAAAACCTATTCTCACATTTGTGTCTCTCTGGCATAAATAGTCCTCTTCAGGCTTGTCATGGTCAGGTACGATGATGTAATAATGATTATTATACTAGAAGCACCAAAGACAGCTATTGATATGATATGTAGTAGGGGCTGTGGACATGGTTATTTTGAGTAAGTATTCCAAGAGGCCACATGGGGTTTGCCATCTGTGACAGAGAACTCTGATGCATGAGTGATGAAAAAACTGCTCTCCAGTGACTGTTGTGACCACCCAGACAGTATAAGACAACTCAGCAGTAAGTGCCTCTTACTTTCTGTGATGCGAACATAAATATTGAGACCATTTGCTGGGTACAGTGTTCCATCTTGTGTTCGCCTCATCAAAGGCTTAAGATAGAGTAGGTAATGTATAGTATGTGGACACTAACATTTTATTAATTATTGATTGTAATATGTAGACATTAATATCACCTGTATTTCCCTGTTTTAGTGGTTATCAGTGATCACCCAGCTATTATAACACTAGACTTTTAAAGTGGTTTTTTTTTTTTTGAAGATTTTATTTATTGGACAGACAGAGGTCACAAGGAGACAGAGAGAGGCAGGCAGAGAGAGAGAGGAGGAAGCAGGCTTCCCGCTAAGCAGAGAGCCCGATATGGGGCTGGATCTTCGGACCCTGGGATCATGACCCGAGCCGAAGGCAGAGGCTTTAACCCACTGAGCCACCCAGGCACCCCAACACTAGACTTTTAAGAACAATATTCTTTTTGTTCATTTTCTCATAGTGTTGATCCCTTCCAGTTTTTATTCCTTCTTGTTGCTTTTTGATCAGAGAATCCGGTGAAAGAAATTAATTCTGTGAGTTCTGTTGCTCATTGGTTTGGTTAGTAACACTGTCAGGGATGGGACCAGCCACGCAACACAGAGCAGAGTTTGGGGAGAGGTGGGATAACTGGCTGCCCTTCAGATGTGACCTTAGGGTTGGGTAGAATAAATGGCTGCTCATCAAATATGACCTCAGAGTTGTCAGGCCCCGTTGTTGGCGCTCCCTGCCTGTTGTCCCACCCTCCAGCGCATGGTTAGTGAAAATCCCCAAATCAGAGATTCATTGTTTGGTTTAATGCTTCCCTCCTTTGTTAAAATTCAAATAGCATGAAACATTACTCCATTAAAGTTAATGGATAATTTGGATATATAATTGGTTTTATATACAGAGTTAGATAAATTTCAGTGGGGACAGTGTCGAGGGGAATGGAAAACATACAATTCAGTTACCAGGTACTTTGGAGGAATGTAGAAGAGAACCAGAAAAAAGACAGGTGTGCCTGGAATCATTGGACTTAGAAACTATTATTTTACCTAAGGGAAGCCTTTTCAAGATCCCAGGAATATTCCTGATGACATTCTTCTTCCCTGGAAAATTCCTTAGAACAGGATTTTTTTTTTTTTTAAGATTTTATTTATTTATTTGTCAGAGAGAGAGAGGGAGAGAGAGCGAGCACAGGCAGACAGAATGGCAGGCAGAGGCAGAGGGAGAAGCAGGCTCCCTGATGAGCAAGGAGCCTGATGCGGGACTCGATCCCAGGACGCTGGGATCATGACCTGAGCCGAAGGCAGCCACTTAACCAACTGAGCCACCCAGGCGTCCCCTTAGAACAGGATTTAGCACTATAGGCTATGGGCCAAATCTAGTCTGCCATCTGTTTTTGTAAGTAAAGTTTTACTGGAACATAACCGTTCTCATTCATTTACACACTTACTGTGGCTGCTTTCATACTACAACAGCAGAACTGAGTAATTAAGAAAAAAATATATGGCCCACAATGCCTAAAGTATTTACTCTCTGGCCCTTTGTAGGAAAAGTTTGCCGACAACTGGTCTAGACAGTCTAGACTTTCAGAAGGTTAAGCAGAGATCATAGATCTTTTAAATTTATTCTAGAGTTTTTAACCTTTAATCCTACCATTATGTGGATTCTAGGGCAGTGGTTTTAAGGAAAGATGACTACTTCAGTCAGAATGAATGCCTTTTCAAGAAAAAAAGATTGATTTCAGAAATATTCTTAAAATAAAGGATGACACTGCTGGTTAAAACCTAATGGACAATGGAAAATTAATATCTTATTATACCTGTACCTGACGCACAGCCTCTTTCAGGTGTTTCCATCTTATTATATGAGAAAAATGTTAAAATTTCCCCCATAAAACGTTTATCTTCTGTTGTTTTTGGATACCGAGTATTTATGTCAGACATTGTAACTGATTCAAATATGAATGTAAGAGAATAAATATAAAATGCTGGGGCGCCTGGGTGGCTCAGAGGGTTAAGCCTCTGCCTTTGGCTCAGGTCATGATCCCAGGGTCCTGGGATCAAGCCCCGCATCGGGCTCTCTGCTCAGCAGGGAACCTGCTTCCCTTCCTCTCTCTGCCTGCCTCTCTGCCTACTTGTGATCTGTCTGTCAAATAAATAAATAAATAAATCTTTAAAAAAAATGCTAATCTCACTGTTGGAAATTTGAAGTGTTTTATCTCATTTTTGTCTTGTATCCCCCCTCTCAGCTTGACGTCGATGGCCCAAAATGACTCTACCACTGGAGACTCTCTTCAGTAAAAAAGACAACCAGACAGGAGGCTGGGATGAGCATGCCACTGCATCAGATCTCTGCCATTCCAACCCAGGATGTCGCCTCTGCTAGAGTCTACAGAAGTAAGACCAAAGAAAAGGAGAGGGAAGAGCAGGTATTAGGAGAATGCTTTTTTAGTTTCATTATTTTTATTATGTGTGGTCTAGAATGATAAGCTTTGATGATCAAGGTTTTCTCCAGTAATATACTAAAATGCAAAAGGTGTAAATAGTTGGGCTCAGAAGTTTTCTCTTTAGGTTTCTAGGTTTCAGATTTTGGTATCGACGTATTCTGCTATGGTTATACACGACTTATTTATCTTCATTGCCTACAATGGTATGATTATTTCTGATAAATCTCTGAGAACAAGTTCTTTAATTCTCAGAATATGATGCAAAGGGTAAATTAATTTGAACCAAGATTTTATAAATACCTCATATATACTAGTCCCTGTTTGCTGCAAGAGTATCGTAGTTAACAGCACAGAGCCTGTCTCTGCCCTCATATGGCTCTTGATCTGGCCTGACAGTTAAAATGCATGAGAGTCTAAAAACAAGGTCAGTGATGGAGGAATGCAGGACCACCAAATTCCAGCCCAAGGGGTCAGGAATGGCTTCTTGGTGAAAATGACATTTACATAGAGAACCTGAAGGGTGATCTGGAGTTAGCTAAAGAAAGGTAGAGTATCCCAATTGGAAGAAATATCATATGCTGAAAGCTCAGAGGCTAAAGCAAGGTGGGTTTGGAGAGATTAAAATAGAATTACTGGGTAGTGGCAGGATGGGAGTTTGGAAGAGGAATAAGGAATATATATTCCTTATAAGGAATTTGGGTTTTTCTTTGCAGAATGAATGATCAAATTTGTGTTCTTAAAACTTTTCACTCAGACTGGAGTTTAGAGAGGGAATTAATTGAGTGGTAGAGAGACTAGTTAGAGGATTATTTAATAGCCTACTTAGGCCAAGTTTGGCAAACTTTCTCTATAAAGAGGCCGATGGTAAATGTTTTAGACTTGGTGGGCCAGTCACATCTCCTTAATTCTGTCATTGTAGCATGAAAATAGCCAAATATAATATATAAATGAGTGGTCATGACTGTGTGCCAATAAAACTTTACTTGCAAAAACAGGTGACAGGCCAGATGTGGCCTGTAGGCTGTAGTTTGCCAGTTCCTGGCCTAAGGAAAAGGTGATGGTGACTTTGTCTAGGGTAAGGTAGTGGGGATAGAGAGATAGTTTATTCATCCACTGAGCTTGGTAATTGCATGTGGGGTGAGATAGGGAGTCATCCCTGATTCCTCCTACTTTCTCCTCGCCTTTACCATGTGCTGTGTAGACACATGCTCATTAGTTCTGATAGCCTTCCTGTTTTGTAGTAAATCTTTGCTGAAGACTCTAAAGAATCCTTGTTAAGTCAAAAAGTAACGTCTTGGGGCGCCTGGGTGGCTCAGTGGTTAAAGCCTCTGCCTTCGGCTCAGGTCATGATCTCAGGGTCTTGGGATCGAGTCCCGCATCGGGCTCTCTGCTCTGCAGGGAGCCTGCCTCCTCCTGTCTCTCTCTGCCTGCCTCTCTGCCTACTTGTGATCTGTCTGTCAAATAAATAAAAAAAAAATTAAAAAAAAAAAAAGTAACGTCTTGTTTGAAGTTGAGTCATTATAGTTGATGGGACACCATTCTTTGCCTTATTACATAAATAATGAAAAAAAAAAAAACCAACCCTGAATCTATCATATCATAGTTCTTGAAGTACATGGACTATGGAAAATGAGAAGGTACCATATAACTTAAAAGAGGTCTCTATATTCTTAGTTTGTGTTTTCCTTTTTTCAGTTGTTTGTGTTGTCAGTCTGCACCCTTTCTATTTTGCTGAGCTCTTAGGAGTGTGGTCAGCGTTGATTGAAAGGCTGACCAGGGGTGGTGCTGGTGTAGATGGGTTTTGGATATTTCATTTTCAGTATTTCAGTTTTTCCTCGATTTGCTGGAGATGGGAGAAGGCCTGTTTTCCCATATTCTTTCAGTCTTCATTTAAGTTAATAGTCTTCATTTAAGATTCATTTAAATTAATGGTCTTTTCTTGTAACTCTTTAGTCCAAATGGATTTTTAAATACCACCACATGGAACATTTTTTAGTTCTAGAGTGCTTGCCTATACCAAATAGAGGTTGCTCGGTCCCTATTCAGTGCAGTGTCAAATTTGGACACCAGATGGCAGGAATTTATATATATATTTATATATTATACTTGTTTGGAAAAAAGGAAGAAGTCCAACATTTTAGGCCAGGAAGGGAGATTCATTTGGATGTAAAACCCTATTGCAGATTTGTTGTAGTGGATATTCAGTAAATACTTAGTGAATTGATCTATTGGATGGGGATTTTAAGGTTTAAATAAGTAGCACTAATGACTATGTTCATGGAGTTGGGATTTTAATCGGTATTGAGAAGAGGCACCATTCTGTGCCACTTTAGGGAATAGTTTGGACGCCTGATGGCATTGTGAGAGTTCTGGGAATCAGGGTGCCAAGGTGAGGCTGCAGGCAGTGGGGTTGCAGCCCAGACAGGAGCTTGAAGTTTTGGCAGCAGCTGGCACGTTGCTGAAAATGATTTTTGTGGGTGTCAGGGTTTTGCAATGTGGTATCAGAATTGATTTGGAAGGCACATAAAAATGTCCATTGGAGTCTGTTTTCCTTTATCCAGTTTCCCTGGCCCAGTGAGTTCACAACAGAATTCTTTGGTATGATTTCTGATCCTCTGTGTTTGGAGAGGAGGGGAGGAGACACTCCTTCCTTCCTGCTCATTACCCACTGTTCTCAGAGCTGCAAAGGTTGAACTTAATCTCACAGTCTCTGGGATAACATAAGACAGTTCATTACATCAATAATAGTTTTATTCCTTCTGAATCTTGTAAGGAGGAGGGGCCTTGCAGTTTACCTGGAATCAAATAATATAACCCTTAATGTTGACAGTTTTACTTAGATTTATCAGGTACACGATTTTATAGCATCCATTGCATGAGCCCATATCTATACAGTTCCAAAAAGAGTTAATGACTTACAGAGTAGTCAATACAGTTGATGAATGAATGAATGAATTTAGGTTTTTTTTTTAAATTTTTAAATTTATTTTCAGCGTAACAGTATTCATTATTTTTGCACCACACCCAGTGCTCCATGCAATCCGTGCCCTCCCTAATACCCACCACCTGGTTCCCCCAACCTCCCATCCCCCGCCCCTTCAAAACCCTCAGATTGTTTTTCAGAGTCCATAGTCTCTCATGGTCACCTCCCCTTCCAATTTCCTTCAACTTCCTTCTCCTCTCTAACTCCCCTTGTCCTCCATGCTATTTGTTATGCTCCACAAATAAGTGAAACCATATGATAATTTATTCTCTCTGCTTGACTTATTTCACTCAGCATAATCTCTTCCAGTCCTGTCCATGTTGCTACAAAAGTTGGGGAGTCATCCTTTCTGATGGAGGCATAATACTCCATAGTGTGTATGGACCACATCTTCCTTATCCATTCGTCCGCTGAAGGGCATCTTGGTTCTTTCCACAGTTTGGTGACCGTGGCCATTGCTGCTATAAACATTGGGGTACAGATGGCCCTTCTTTTCACTACATCTGTATCTTTGGGGTAAATACCCAGTAGTACAATTGCAGGGTTATAGGGAAGCTCTATTTTTAATTTCTTGAGGAATCTCCACACTGTTCTCCAAAGTGGCTGCACCAGCTTGCATTCCCACCAACAGTGTAAGAGGGTTCCCCTTTCTCCACATCCTCTCCAACACATGTTGCTTCCTGTCTTGCTAATTTTGGCCATTCTAAGTGGTGTAAGGTGGTATCTCAATGTGGTTTTAATTTGAATCTCCCTGATGGCTAGTGATGATGAACATTTTTTCATGTGTCTGATAGCCATTTGTATGTCTTCATTGAATGAATTTAGTTTTAATGGTATGGGGACCGCTGGAATTAAGAGGAATGTTTTATAATAAAAAGATTTCTGCTACTCTTGCCAATGAACTGGGTAGATGTTTCTTGAGAATTTTTTTTTTTCTTAGTGTTTTATAAGTATCGATCTGTCACCTTCCAGACTCTGGTCTGCATTTAGAAACCTGATATGGAGGTTATTTGCACTCCGTCTATAAGGAATATATTCTTCATAGTTTTTTGGGAGAATATTTTTTCTTATAGTTTAGATAGTTATTAATTTCTTATCAAAACTAAATCTGTCTTGTGGTTTGATAGGTCCTGTTACATTTTTAAAGATTTTTTTTACTTTATTTCATTTTTAAACAGCCTTATTACATTATAATTGACTGCGATAACATATTTAAAATGTACAGTATCTTCTCAAGCAAGATTGTGAACATATCCATCACTCGCAACTTTCCTCATGCCTCTACTCAAGCAGTCATTGATCTGCTTTCTTTCACTGTAGATTAGTTTGCATTTTCCAGGGTTTTATATGGATGGAGTTACATATTATGTACTTTTTTAAGATTTTATTTATTTATTTGACAGACAGAGATCACAAGTAGGTAGAGAGGCAGGCAGAGAGAGAGAGAGAGGAAAGCAGGCTCCCCGCTGAGCAGAGAGCCCGATGTGGGACTTGATCCCAGGACCCTGAGATCATGACCTGAGCCGAAGGCAGCGGCTTAACCTACTGAGCCACCCAGGTGCCCCATATTATGTACTTTTTTAAATTTAGTTTTTTTTCAGAGATTCTTTTGAGATTCATCCAAGTTGTGTGTATCAATATTTATGTCCTTTTCTTACTTATTTACATTTTTAAAAATTAAATTTAATTAATATGTAGTATATTATTAGTTTCAGAGGTAATTTAGTGATTCATCAGTTGCATGTAGCACCCATTACTCATTATATCAGGTGCCCTCCTTAATGCCCATCACCCAGTTACCACATCCCCTTACCCGCCTCCCCTCTAGCAACTTTCAGCTTCTTTCCTATAGTTAAAGAATCTCTTATGGTTTGTCCTACTCTGTTTCCTGTTATTTTTCCTTCCCTTCCCCTATGTGTATCTGTTTTGTTTCTTAAATTCCACATTTGAGTGCAATCATATATTTGTCTTTCTCTGACTGACTTAATTTCACTTAGTATAATATCCTCTAGTTCCATCCATGTCATTGCAAATGGCAAGATTTCATTCTTTTTGCTGGTTGTGTTATATTCCTGTGTGTGTGTGTGTGTGTGTGTGTGTGTGTGTGTGTGTGTGTGTGTGTACCAAGTTGTTTCCTTTTCTTGCTGAGTAGTATTCATTGTATGAATTTATCATAATTTGTTTATTCATTCTCCTGTTGATGGACATCTGGGTTGTTTCCTATTTTGGGTTGTTATGATTAAGGCTACTCTTAACATTCATATAAGCCCTTGTATGGACATATATTTCCTTTCCCTTGGGTAAGCACCTAGTAGTGGAAACATATGGTAGATGTATGTTTAACTTTTTAAGGTACTGATAAACTGTTTTCCAAAGTGATTGTACCCTTTTACATTCCTGCCAGAAGGAGGGGAGTTCCAATTCTTTTACATCTCTGCCAACACTTGATATAGTCTGTCTTTTTAATTTTAACATCTAATAGGTGTATCCTGGCATCTCGTTGTGGTTTTAATTTGCATTTCCCTCATTAATGATGTGGAGCATCTTTTCATGCGCTTTTCATCCTTATGTCTTTTTTGTTGAAGAGCCTCTTTAAATCTTTGGTCCAAGTAAAAAATTGGTGGCCATTTTTCTTTTGTCTAATTTTGAGCATTCTGTATGTATTCTAGATATAAGTCCTTTATCAGATAAATGCTTTACAGATGTTTTCTCCCAGGCACTGGATTGTCTTTTAATGTTCCTGCCAGTGTCTTTTGAAGAGTAAAGTTTGGTTTTAACTTTTTAAATTTTGGTGAAGTCAAATTTATCCTTTTTCCCTTGTATTTATTGTACTTTTGGTGTTCTATTAAGAAAGCTTTACTTGGGGCACTTGGATGGCTCAGTGGGTTAAGCCTCTGCCTTCGGCTCACGTCATGGTCTCAGGGTTCTGGGATTGAGCCCTTCATGGGGCTCTCTGCTCAATGGGGAGCTTGCTTCCCCTCTCTCTCTCTGCCTGCGTCTCTGCCTACTTGTGATCTCTCTCTCTCTCTCTCTTTGTCAAATAAACAAAATCTGAAAATAAAAAAGAAAGCTTTACTTAACCCAAAGGTGCAAATAGTATCTTAGAACGCTTATAGTTTTGGTTTTACACATATGTCTGGAATCTATTTTGAATTAATTTTTGTATATTATATGGAGTATATATCCAATATAGTTTTTTTGTATATATCCAGTTGCTCCAGTAACATTCTTTGAGTAGAATGGACTGTCTTTTCTCTATCACATTACCTTAATCAGTTTCCCAAATATGTATGTGCTTATTTCTTGACTCTTTTCTTTTTTCCCTAAGTGCCTGATGGGTGTCAGCTTCCCCCAACACTGCATGATATATAATTACCATGCTTCTTGGGTTGCGATTAATTGGACTCATCGTGGTTTATTGAATGCGTTAATTATTAGCAGGTTGGGAAGTGAGCATGTACTCTGGGTATGCTGTACAACTGAAGAAGGCTAAGAGCATTCATAATGCATGTACAGTTTCTAAAATATATGTTAGTTAGGTTTTGCAGGTTAAAACATTACTGGCTCAGTTTAAGCTTTGGGTCACAGGAATCCTTATCACATGTGTCAAACCTGAAATTACACATTATGTAATTTAATTTGTGAATCCAAATAGAGGACTCTTCCTTTATGCTTGTAAACATTTCCATATTGGGGGTGGGTGCCTGGGTGGCTCAGTCAGTTGAGCGGCTGCCTTCTGCTCAGGTCATGATCCCAGGGTTCTGAATCGAGCCCCACATTGGGTTCCCTGCTCAGCGGAGAGCCTGCTTCTCCCTCTCCCTCTCCTGGCCTCTCTGCCTACTTGTGTTCTGTCTGTCTGTCAAATAAATAAAATCTTCAAAAAAATTTCCATATTGGTTTAAGCCTTGGGTCTCAACTTTTAGCTATTTTTGTGATTTTATTTATTCATTTATTTTTGTTAACATATAATGTATTATTTGTTTCAGGAGTACAGGTCTGTGATTCATCAGTCTTACACAATTCACAATGCTCATCATAGCACATACCCTCCCCACTGTCCATCATCCATGTACCCCATCTCTCCCACCCCTTTCCCCTCTAGAAACCCTCAGTTTGTTTCCTGAGATTGAGTCTCTTATGGTTTGTCTCCCTCTCTGGTTTCATTTCTCCCTCCCTTCCCCTATGATCCTGTCTTGTTTCTCAGATTCCTCATATCAGTGAGATCATATGGTAATGGTCTCTGATAGGCTTATTTTGCTTAGCATAATAGCCTCTAGTTCCATCCGCATCGTTGTAAATGGCAGGGTTTTGTTTTTGATGGCTGCATAGTATTCCACTCTGTGTGTGTGTGTCTGTGTGTGTGTGTGTGTGTGTTTATCACATCATCTTTATCCATTCACCTGTTGATGGACATCTAGGCTGTTTCCATAGATTGGCTATTGTGGACATTGCTGCTATAAACATTGGGGTACACGTGCCCCTTTGGATCAGTACATTTGTATCTTTAAGGTAAATACCCAGTAGTGGAATTGCTGGGTCATAGGGTGGTTCTATTTTCAACTTTCTGAGGAACCTCCATACCGTTTACTCCAATATACTCCAGTGTACTCCTAACTTGTTAATTTTAGCCATTTGGACTGATGTGAGTTGATACCTCACTGCGGTTTTGATTTATATTTCCCTGATGCCAAGTGATGTTGAGCACTTTTTTGTGTGTCTCTTGGCCATTTGTATGTCTTCTTTGGAGAATGTCTGTTCATGTCTTCTGCCCATGTCTTGATTGGATTATTTGTTCTTTGGGTGTTGAGTTTGATAAGTTCTTTTTTTTTTAAATTTTTTAAATTTATTTTCAGTGTAATTTTTTTTTAAATTTTTTAATTTATTTTCAGTGATAAGTTCTTTATAGATTTTGGATACTAGCCCTTTATCTGATAATATCATTTGCAAATATCTTCTCCCATTGTGTCAGTTGTCTTGACTCTTTTCTGTTTCATTGATCTATTTACTGTCTTTACGCCAATATCACACTGTCATAAACACTCCAGCTTTATAATAAATCTTGAAAATCAGTAGTGTTCTTTCTCAAATGTGTTTTGCCTATTTTAGTTTTTTTGCACTTCCATATGAATTTAAGAATCAGGTTGTCAGTTCCTACACAAAAGTCTACTGGGATTTTTATTGGGATTATTGAATTTTTAGTTCAGTTTGTGGGAGAAGTGACATTTAACAGTATTGAGTCTTGACCCATGAATAAGATATGTCTTCTCTTTAAGTCTTACCTAATTTCTCTTAGCAATGTTTTATAGATTTCAGTGTGTAGATCAGTCTTTTTTTTTTTGTCAGTTTTATCCCTATTTACTTTGTACTTTTGCTGCCTTTGTAAATGGTACTATTTTTTTAAAAAAATTTTAACGTCCTATTGCTCATTACTAATATATAGAAATAAAATAGATGTTTGTGTATTGATCTTATATCTTCTATCTTGTTTGCCATTTTAGCAAACTCACTTACGAGTTCTGGTAACTTTGATTCCATTAAATTTTCTACATAGGTGATTGTGTCATCTATGAATAGTGTTTTACATTGCCTTTTTTTTTATGTGGATGCCTGCCTCCTTCCTTTTTGTCCTAGTGAACATGTGTAGTCCTTGTGTTATTCCTGATCTTAGGGGGAAAACATTTATTCTTTCAATATTAAATATGATGTTAGCTGTATGTTTTTTGTAGATACCATCAGGTTGAAGTTCTCTTCCATTTCTAGTTTGCTAAGAGTTTTGGTCAGGAATGGATCATGGGTTTTGTCAAATGCTTTTTCTGTGTCTTACCAAATAAAAAGCTGTATTCTAGATAAAGCAGTAAGGGCAGATTTTATTCAGTAATAAATATTACAGTGGGGAGGAGAGTCCAGTGTGAGCAGAACTCAGCTTCTTTTTGTGTGGAGGTGACTAGAATATTTTAAAAAGAGAATGAGGATGTAGAGAGGAGGAAAAAATGGGAAATGAGTGGGGGCTTCAGCAGAGTCAAGGATGTTGAAATTTACAGAAGTTGGGAAGTTGCTGGTTAGGTGATTAAATCATCTGGGTTTGCTACCTGGTGCTTACTCAGTTTAGGCTTGTACTCTCCTACAGAGATTGGGATACAGGGGTTCTATCTTCAGGTTATTGGCTGAAACAAACACTAAATGCTTTTGGCAACCTTTGAGTTTTTCTAGGCAGGAACTTAAGAGGGTTGTTTAATCATCATTCTAGGGACATGGCCATGAGAAGTTAGAAATTATGCTAGTTTTAGTGTTTGTTCAAGTCTCTTAGTGCAGGGTTTTGGATGGAGTCAGATGTACCAAAGAGTACTTGCAGTTCTGTCTACTGAGGTGATGAGATGGTTTCTATTTTTTTTTTTAAGATTTTATTTATTTATTTGAGAGAGAATGAGAGAGAGAGCATGAGAGAGGAGAAGGTCAGAGGGAGAAACAGACTCCCCAAGGAGCTGGGAGCCCGATGCGGGACTTGATCCTGGAAGTCCGGGATCATGACCTGAGCCTAAGGCAGGTGCCCAACCAACTGAGCCACCCAGGCGCCCTCCATTTTTTTATTTTGCATATTCGTCAAGGTTGTTCAGAGAGACAGAACCAATAAGATATCTTTATCTAGGGGTGCCTGGGTGGCTCAGTGGATTAAGCCTCTGCTTTCGGCTCAGGTCATGATCTCAGGGTCCTGGGATCGAGCCCCGCATCGGGCTCTCTGCTCAGCGGGGAGCTTGCTTCTCCTTCTATCTCTGCCTCTCTGCCTACTTGTGATCTCTCTCTCTGTCAAATAAATAAATAAAACCTTAAAAAAACCTTTAAAAAAAGATATCTTTATCTATAGATATATAGATATAGGTATGAGATTTATTAGAGGACTTGGTTCACATGATTATGGAGGCTGAGAAATCCTACCACCTGCCATCTGTAAACTGGAGAGCCAGGAAGTTTGATGGTGTCATTTAGTCCAAATCCAAAGGCCTCAGAACCAGGGAAGCAAATGTTAGAGTCTCAGTTTGATTCCAGAGCTGGAGTCCGAAGGCCTGAGAAGCAGGTGTGCTGATATCCAAGGGTGGAATAAGATGGACTTGGTAGCTCAAGCAGACAGCACATACACCCTTCCTCTGCCTTTTGTTTTATTCAGTCCCTCAGTGGATTTGGATAATGCCCACCTGCTTTGAGGGCATTCAAATGCTAATATCTTCTGGAACTGCTCCTATAGATGCATCCAGAAATAATGTTTTACCAGCTATCTGGGCATTCCTTAGCATGGTCAAGTTGACACATAAAAATAACCATCACAGTTTGTTAATATTGCAAAGTATACTGGTTAGTGGGTTTTTTTTTAATGTTAAACCAACCCTAGATTTCTGGTATAAACCACACTTGATTATACTGTATTAACTTTTTTAAAAAAAGATTTTATTTGTTTATTTGACAGAGAGAGAAGGAACACAAGCAGGGGAGGGGTAGAGGAAGAGGGAAAAGCAGGCTCCCCCAGTGAGCAGGGACCTGGAGATCAACTTCAGGCAGAGGCAGATGCTTAATGACTGAGCCACCCAGGCGCCCCGTATTGGTTTTTTTTTTTTTTTTTAGGTTTTTTAATTTTTTTATTTTTTCAGCATAACAGTATTCATTATTTTTGCACCACACCCAGTGCTCCATGCAATCTGTGCCCTCTACAATACCCACCACCTGGTGCCCCCAACCTCCCACCCCCCACCCCTTCAAAATTCTCAGATCGTTTTTTCAGAGTCCATAGTCTCTCATGGTTCACCTCCCCTTCCAATTTCCCTCAACTCCCTTCTCCTCTCCATCTCCCCTTGTTCTCCATGCTATTTGTTATGCTCCACAAATAAGTGAAACCATATGATAATTGACTCTCTCTGCTTGACTTATTTCACTCAGCATAATCTCTTCCAGTCCCGTCCATGTTGCTACAAAACTTGGGTATTCATCCTTTCTTTTTTTTTTTTTTTTTTACAGCTTTATAAACATATATTTTTATCCCCAGGGGAACAGGTCTGCGAATCGCCAGGTTTACACACTTCACAGCACTCACCATAGCACATACCCTCCCCAATATCCATAACCCCACCCCCCTCTCCCCACCCCCTCCCCCCATCAACCCTCAGTTTGTTTTGTGAGATTAAGAGTCACTTATGGTTTGTCTCCCTCCCAATCCCATCTTGTTTAGGCGCCCCGTATTGTATTAACTTTTTTATATATGGTTGGATTTGAATTGCTAGAATTCTTGTCTAGAATTTTTGCATCTATGTTCGAAAGGGATATTAGTCTGTAGTTTTCTTGGATTGTAATGTCTTTGTCTGATTTTGTCATAAGGACAATACTGGCCTCATTCAATGATTAAGGAATTGTTTCCTCCTCTTGAGTATTTTAGAAGAGTTTAAATAGAATTGGTATTATTACTTCTAATTTGAGATTTGGTAGAAATAACCAGTGAAGTCATCTGGGTCTGGAAAAATTTTTTTAAAAAGATTTATTTATTTATTTTGGAGAGAGCACATGTGCGTAAAGGATGGGGAGGGGCAGAGGAAGAGAATCTCAAGCAGACTCCTCGGTGAGTGCAGAGCCCAATGTGGAGTTCGGTCTCATGACCCTGAGATAATGACCTGAGCCGAAATCAAGAGTCAGACAATCAACTGACTGAGCCACCCAGGTGCCCCTTGAAATTTTTTGTGAGCAAATTTTAAACTAAAGTCTCAATATTTTTAATAGAAGGTCATTTAGGTTATCTGTTTCTTTTCTAATGTACTTTGATAATTTGTGTCTTTTATGGAATTGGTCAGTTTCATTGTTGAATTTATTGACATAAAATTGTTTATAATGTTCCCTTGTTGTCTTAGTCCATTCTGCACTGTTACAATAAAAAAAATACCACAGACTCGATGGTTTATAAACAGTAGAAATTCATTTCTCATAGTTCTGTAGTCCCAGATCAAAGTGCCAGCATGATCTAGGGTGAGAGCCGCCTTCTGGGTTGCAGATCTCTCATGATAGCCTCATGTGGCAGAAGAGGTGAGGGATATCTCTGAGGCCTCTTTCCATTCATGAGAGCTCTGCTCTCTTCACCTAATCACATGCAAAGTCCCCACTTCTTAGTATAATCACATGGGCATTAGAATTTCAACATATGAATATGAATTTTGGGGGAGACACAAACATTCATCTATGGCACTGATTATCCTTTTTTCTTGATCATCTGGTCACAGGTTTATCAATTTAAGTGATTTCAAAGAATTCTTTCAGTTTCATAGATTTTCTCTGTTGTTGTTTTCTGTTTTTTCATCATTTCCTTTCCTCTGTTTTCTTTGAGTTTAATTGGCTCTTCTTTTTCTAACTTCTTAAGGTATAAGCCAAGGTTATTTATTTGATACCTTTCTTATTTTCCTTTTTTTTTTTTTTGAGAACTTTCTTATTTTCTAATGTAGGTAGTTAGAGATTATAAATTTCCCAATTTCTGCTTTTGTGGCATCTGGCAAATTTTGTTTTTTGAGTTTCATTTTTATTTGGTTCAAATACTTTCTAATTTCCCTTTGATTTCTTCTTTGATCCATGGGTGTCTTTAAGTGTTATTTAATTTTCAAAATTTCTGGACTTTCCAGAGATCTTGCTCTTATTTATTTCTAATTTGATTCCATTTTGGTCTGTGAGCATATTTTGAATAAGTTAAATCCTTTAAAATTTTTTGAGGCTTGTTCCATGGCACAGAACATGGTCTCTTTTTGTAAATGTGCAGTGTACTAACTTTAGACGAATGTGTATTTCTCTCTTGTTGGATGGTGTGTTCTGTGAATGTCACTCAGGTCAAGTTGTTTGGTAGTGTTTTCCAAGTCTACTGTATCCTAGAGTCTAGTTGCTCTGTTAGTTGAAAGAGTGGCAGTGAAATTGCTGACTATAATTCTAGCTTTGTCTTATTTTTCCCAATTTTGCTACATGTTTTTGATGCTCTGCTATTAGGTGTATAAACATTTAGGATTGTTTGGTCTTCTTGATAAATTAACCCTTTATTATTATGAAATGACTGTCTTTATCATGGCGATAATATTTGTTGCTCTGAAAGCTACTTTGTTAATATTATAGGCACTGCATCTTTCTTTTGGTAAGTGTTAGCAAAGCATCATCTTTTCTGTCTTTCCACTTTTAACTCATTTATGTCTTTATATTTAAAGTGGTCTTTATATAAGCAGCATATTGTTGGGTCTTTTTAAAAAATCTGTCTGACAATCTCTATTCTTTATTCAGGTATTTGGACCATTTATATCTAAAGACATTATTGCTGCAGTTGGGTTAAGTCTTCCTGTTTGTTTTCTGTTTGTCTCATCTGCCTCTGTTCCCCTTCTCATCCCTTTTGGCCTTTATAAATTCTTGGTTGGCTTATAAGCTATAACTCTTTACTTTAATGGTTTTTTAATTTAAAAATTTTTTAAGGTTTATAATAGTGTACATTTTTAACTTGTCACAGTCTACCTTCAAGTGATATTATATTACCTCAAGTATACTATGTATTTCTCTCTTCCTGGCTTTTATGATATTGTTGTCATACATCTATCTTATGTGTATGCTATAAATCCCAGTGTCATTGTAAAACATTTTTTTATTCCACGTATAAATCCCAGTGTCATTGTAAAACATTTTTTTTAAAGATTTTAATTATTTATTTGACAGACAGAGATCACAAGTAGGCAGAGAGACAGGCAGAGAGAGAGGAGGAAGCAGGCTCACCGCTGAGCAGAGAACCCGACGCGGGGCTTGATCCCAGGACCCTGGGATCATGACCTGAGCCGAAGGCAGAAGCTTAACGCACTAAGCCACCCAGGTGCCCCTGTAAAACATTTTTAAAGAGATTAATATAGTAAGAAAATATCTGTTTACTCTCATAAATACCATTTCTGTTGTTCACTATCTCTTGGGGAAGGACTTTAACATTTCTTATAGTGTGAGTTGGCTGGTAAAGCATTTTTCAGCTTTTTTTCCTCTTTTTTTGTTTTCCTCATTTCTTTTTAAGATTTATTTATTTATTTTAGAGAGAGATGGTAGGGACAGGGGCAGGGGGAGAGAATCTTCAGGCAGACTCTCTAGTGAGCATGGAGCCTGATCTGGGGCTTGATAGCACAACCCATGAGATCATGACCTGAGCTGAAACCAAGAGGTGGACGCTCAACTGACTGAACAACCCAGGCGTCCCCTATTCCCTTCATATCTTTTTTTTTTTTAGATTTTATTTATTTATTTGACAGACAGAGATCACAAGTAGGCAGAGAGGCAGGCAGAGAGAGAGAGAGGAGGAAGCAGGCTCCCTGCAGAGCAGAGAGACCAATGTGGGGCTCCATCCCAGAACCCTGGGATCATGACCTGAGCCAAAGGCAGAGGCTTTAACCCACTGAGCCACCCAGGTGCCCCTTTTTTTCTTTTCTTTTTTTTTTTTTCCTTCATATCTTGTATCTGGGGTTTGTTGAACTTTGTGGATCTGTGAGTTCATGGTTTCCATTAATTTGAAATATTTTTCAAATATTCTTCTGCTCTCTCCCTTCTTTTGGGACTCTATTTCACACATTAACTCTTGGAAGATGTCCAGTGTTAATGCTTACATTTTAAAAATTTTATGTTTTCTTTCTGTGTTTTACTTTGGATCATTCTAATTGCTGTGTTTGAGTTTATTAATCTTTTTCCACGTCTAATCTGCTGTTAATCTTTTTAGTGTATTTTTCATCTCATGGTATAGTTATTGTCTCTAGAAGTTTAGTTTGGATTCTTTCTTCATATCTTCCATATCTCTGTTAAATTTTTTGATCATGTGATCCAAATTGAACTTTAAAAAATTTATTTAAGAATAAAACTGACTTGGGACGCCTGGGTGGCTCAGTTGGTTAAGCAGCTGCCTTCGGCTCAGGTCATGATCCCGGCATCCTGGGATCGAGTCCCACATCGGGCTCTTTGCTTGGCAGGGAGCCTGCTTCTCCCTTTGCCTCTGCCTGCCACTCTGTCTGCCTGTGCTCACTCTCGCTTCTCTCTCTATGACAAATAAATAAATAAAATCTCTAAAAAAAAAAAAGAATAAAACTGACTTAAGATACCAAGTGATGCATATCTTTGTAGACTTTTTTCTTTCTGTAATTTTAGCATACTTGGGGTATCCACTTGATTAACTGAGATTTTTCTATATTTCATTATCAGGTCTCTTCCCTTTTTCACACAAATAATTTCACCATTTTTAAAAAAAATCCATGTTTTTCTCATTCTTTTGTCTCCTTTCCCCATTATTTGATCTTTTTCCTATCCTTGGGCATACTTTATTTTATTTTTGAAAGATATGAGAGACTGTGGACTCTGAGAAACAAACTGGGAGTTTTGAAGGGGAGGGGGATGGGGGGCTGGGTGAGCCTGGTGGTGGATATTAAGGAGGGCACATATTGCATGGAACACTGTGTGTGATGCATAAACAATGAATCTTGGGACACCGAAAAAAATAATAAAATTTTAAAAAATATATTATTTATTATTTGACAGAGCTCACATATGTCACACACAAGCAGGGGAAATGGCAGGCAGAGGGTGGAGCAGGCTTCTGGCTGAGCAGGGACCCTGATATGGGACTTGATCCCAGGATCCTGTGATATGACCTGAGCTGAAGGCAGACCCTTAACTGACTGAGCCACTCAAGTGCCCCACTTAGACCTATTTTAAAATACCCTTCTGTTCATTTAAGTAGGATTTTTAACATGTACTCTTAAGTCTAAAAGACAAATTTTGTACTTGGCCACCAAATCTATGTTTAGAAATGCACATTTCATTTGACAGTATGTGTAAATTATTTTCCAGAATGATGTCCATTTTACCCTGTTACTGACAGGTCCACTGTAAGCAACAGCATTATTTCTAATCAGTTTAAGGAGAGGGATTTAATATAGCGAAGTAGTATATGCTTACAAAATAATTGAATGGCTGGAGGAGCAGGCTGGGTTTCCAGGAACAGCTAATCCCAGCACTCTTGGGACTGTTCTGCAGAGATCAGCTGGCAAATTAAAGTTGTTATTGCCATTTCTGGTGAAGAAATCGCTACCTTAACCGTAGCTGGAATAACTGCCACATTGCTACAGACTTTGCTGAAGTGGGAAGAAGCTGCTGGCTCTAGAACCACTCACTTTTGCCATGATCTGGATGGGCAAAGTGGATGCTTTGCCCTCTGTTTTTCACCCCCACATATCATCTCCAAATCAAAACACTGAGTGTGAGTGCATTGAATAAACACAATCCAATTATGCCTGGACCCATATTGCAAGATTGTTCAGAAAATACAGTTTTAAATTTTCTGCTTTATATCCCTTTAAGATGAGATGTATATGAATACTGAATGAACTGGCCCACATTATGGTAGTTTTGGAAAAGGGCAAACAAAGGTAATTCAGTGAATAGCTTACATTGAAACAGTAGGAAAAGAAAGTACTATTTTCTTTTGTATTTTTATGAACAGTTCCTCTGCTGACTCCTTTGGCCTCACTGTCTTGCTTCTGATTTTACTGTGAAGCATCAGGATGATGATTTTTTTTTTTTATGCTTTGCCACATACATTTACAAATACTTGTATCTTAGTGAAATAAGATGTTACTGGAAAGATGGTTTATATGTTCTGTAGTTTCAGTGTGTTAAGCACATGGCTATTTCATTTGCTTTTACACATAAGTGTATATGCACTTACAGGGTGATGATCATCTAACCAGATTTCTATTTGCTATAAGAATATATGAATGCTGGCAGCTAATACTGTACTCATCTTCACCTGACATTTTCTGAAAAGATGGCCTCTCAATTGATAACAGTATTTTGAGGCATAATCACTACACATTTACTTTTTAATTATTCTCTTTTTTCTATTTGATGAATCATTCCCTTTTTAAATCATAAAATCTGTGTTTTAACATACCAGAATCTAGCCCAACTCCCAAGTTAATGCTTGACCCTGCTCTGTATCATTGTGGCTGGCTTGTTCTTGGGGCACCATTAGGGCATCTCTCATGGCCCTGCTTGTTTTGTTCTTTTTTAGGTGACCAGAAATTTGAGATCCACTATAAGAACAAATTCTCTGTAACTTTATTTTATTGGCATTCTTTTTTATTTTTCTTTTTTATTATTTTTTTAAGATTTTATTTATTTGAGAGAGAGAGAGAGAGAGAGAGAGGGAGAATAAGAGGGAGAAGTAGATTCCCCGCTGAGGGAGAGTCTGACTCAGGGCTCAATCCCAGGACTCTGAGATCATGACCTGAGCCAAAGGCAGATGCTTAACTGACTGAGCCGCCCAGGCACCCCAGTCTTAACTTTTTTCTTCCAAGGACCTTCAGTCTTATTCTGCAACATAAAAATCCATTGTTTTATTTATCACAAAATTGATTCTCTCAGCGTTCTGATTGTTCTCTTTCAGACCATTTCTGGTTTCTTCATATAAGTGTGTTTAAATGAAGAGATGAATATACATCTTTAAAATATACTTGTCCCAAATTACTGTCTCTGGTTAAGTGTCACCCTCTGTGAGATTGTATGACTTCTGGAGTCATCTACCTACGTTACCTATAAGAGCCCAAGAGATTAATATTCTCATACCTAGAAACAAGGATTTCTTTTGTCATCTGTTTATCTTTCCTTCATCCCTGGAGTGGTTTTTGAAAGTCTGCTTCCTAATGTGTTTTTCCTGTCTGGTAATCAAATCTATCACTGTTACTCCTAGTTTGCTCAAGCATTCATAGAAAGTGGTAGCACATTCACTGTTTAAGGAACAAATTCTGACTAACTCTTTTCTGAATGGTTGTTTTCTGCCTTGTAAGACTTGCTTTCTTTAAGAATGGAGAAATAAGCTTAGATGTTTTTCTAGAGATAAAAAAGCATGCTGTTATCAAACACTAAATACAGGTTGATCAGTTTGAACTGTTGCATTTTCTTTTGTATATATAGATTTTGAAACTTGAATGCAGATAAAATTACATACAACTTCAAGGTCCTGCCATTTTAAATATTCCTAGTCAAAAGCCAACAGTATTGATTCTAGCTATTTTATATATTAACAGCTTACTTTTCCTTGCCAATTCTCAGGTAAGTCTTGGATTGGTAATGGTTTGCTGTTTACTTATTTAGGTATGGGGATGGAAGGATGCACAGAATGACTGTAGCTGAGCTCTGTAATGTTGATCTAGTAAGAGTTTGTTAGATGAGAATCCATGTCGGGTGGGTAAAACCAAGAGTCTAATGTGGTTGTGAAGTGAAACATTTGCAGTTGGCTTTGGTGTGTTGCATGTAACATGACCAAAGGTGGTGCATAGATATATTCGTCTAGGGTCCTACCTCAGGACTCAATGACTGGTTTGTTGGTTGTCACTGTTCTTTTAGAGCTCTCCTACCTGCATGAAACAACTAGGAGGCAGGTAGTTTTTCAGATTTCCTGTCAGTAAGCCTGTTGAAAATAAGAAAGTGATTCAAATAATATTATAGCATCCTGTAATAATTGTTAGTGGCTTTTATATCTGACCTCATTGAGATATGACTCCTTTATTTTACACAAATGAAGAAGCAGGTCCCAAGAGAAATGCCTTATCCATGGATGTTTGAATTTGTATGATGTTTCTTCCATATTATTTTGTTTCTTCTTAAAAATGCTTTTCCTGGGTGCCTGGGTGGCTCAGTGGGTTAAAGCCTCTGCCTTTGGCTCAGGTCGTAATCCCAGGGTCCTGGGATCAAGCCCTGCATGGGGCTCTCTGCTCAGCAGGGAGCCTGCTTCCTCCTCTCTCTCTGCCTGCCTCTCTGCCTACTTGTGATCTCTGTCTGTCAAATAAATAAATAAAATCTTTTTAAAAAATGCTTTTCCATGAATATGAATTCACTGCACACATTTATACTTTCATTCATGCATCAAGCAGATACTAACAGTGTATTATGTGCTGGAAGGTACCCTGTGCTCGAGGAGCCTATAATGTAGCAGGGAGATGGGAAGAGCCATGTCAGAGAATGTGGTGAACGCTCTGATGGCAGCTTCCCCAGTGTATTGTAACCGGAGGTCTTTTGATCTGTGTTGTAGCTTGGTATGCTTTTGTTTTTGTTTATCCCATTTTTGCTTGGAATGTAGGTGTGCTTTTTCAGTTTTTGAAGTTGAGGACCTAGGCCTTTCTTCACTTTTAGAAAGCACTCACTCATTATTCCCTCAAATATTGCCTCTCCCCCATTCTCTTAATTTTGCCTCTCTGGGAGTAAAGCTCACTGTCTTCTGCCATGCTTTCTGTCTGTGTGCTGAGCTCTGATTTCTTCAGCATTCTCTTTGTGTTCACTAACCCTCTCCTTGGCCAGGTCTAGTTCTGCTATTGCGATCATAATTTCAATGTCTCCATGTTTTTATTTCATAATTTTTAAAAATAATTTCCTTTGTTTTCACATAATTTTTTAAAAATTTTTTCTTTATCTCTGTGAACCTGTAATTTGTTTCTTTCCTTTAGCTTCAGCCTCTTGTTTAATGCTCTGACTTTAAATTTTTTCCTTGCTCTTGGCCTCTGGGGAATTTTTTTCTTCTTGCCTTTGAGCTCAGCTGTGTACATCCTGTGTGGGGTGCCTGGGTGGCTCAGTTGGTTAAGCAGCTGCCTTCGTCTCAGGTCATGATGTCAGGGTCCTGGGATTGAGCCCCACATCGGGCTCCCGGCTCAGTGGAGAGCCTGCTTCTCTCTCTCCCTCTGCCTGCTGCTCTGCCTATTTGTACTCTGTATCTCTATGTCAAATAAATAAAAAACCCTTAAAAATTATTTTGCTGTATTTTCCCAGGATTTGTATGTGACTGGAGATGGGAATAGGGTGTTGTGTTTTTTTAGTGTAGCTCAGAAGTTCCAGATTCCCCAGTGTACTATGAATTGTGTGTATATGTGTAAAAACAGTTCTGTTACCTAAATCTGGTTGAGAAAATTCTTCACATTTTACAGTAAATATGGTTGATACATCTCCTTCCAATAAGTGGAGGTATGCATATACCATTAATTAATTATTCACTTCACAGGTGGCCATTTTTACTGCATCTAAATAGGTTGAGATTCTACTAAGGATTTGTTTAATTTAACATACTTCATGATTATTCTGTACAAGGCGTGGTTCTTCTAAGGACTTTACAAACATTAATGCAGTGGATTCGTTTGATCCTTATCCAAGTACCATTAGGCATTATCATTGTCATCCATTGTCACCCTCATCTTCTAGGTGAGGCACAGAACAGCTGGATGAGTTGCCTAGGGTTCCCCCGTTGGCGGTTGGCGAGTATCAGAATTGGTATTCACACCCAACCTCCACACTTACGCTCTTCATTCACTTGCCCTTTGCATGCTGCTCTACCAGCCGCTGGCCTTTATCTCTCCAAACCACATGTCCCTCCTGATGAAACTCGCCCAGCTTCACTTGCTCTGTGTCTTCATTCTCCCAGCACTCAGTGAGTCTATACTGAGCTCGATTCAGTGTTTTTCTGTTTGCTTCCTTATGTCTTTATCTTCTGTCTTCATTGATCTGTTCATTTTTTGAACAGATCCATATTAAGCACCCCGTTACATGGCACTTGCCGTCAGACGTTGGGCATAAGTGCTGTGTAACACAGAGACGCCCTCACTGCTGCCGGAATCTCCCAGGGCTTATGCTTCTGTAAGCCACGCCTCAGCTGTAGTCCAGGTCCTGGTCGGCTCTCCTGCTGCAGCAACCCACATGTTGGTCTCTGTACTTCGGCCTCCCTCTTCCTGCTCTACATACTGCTGCCTGGGAAAATAGGCAGTTGCCCAGTTTGGTGTGGTAAGTGCCATGGTCTAGAGAAGCATCCCGACCTAGTCTTATGGTGACAGGGAGGCTTCTCTGGAAGAAGAGATGTCAGAGATGAGTCTTGAGAAGTAAGAGCTGGTTGAAGAGTGTTTGGTACAGTATGGAGCAAAAATTCCTGGAGAAGAGAAGAATGGTATGTTCGTGGTACTGAGAAAAACTCATTGTGCTGGAGCTTGACGTTTCAGGTGGAGGAGCAGTGAGATGAGGTGGGAGTAGCCACAGTGGGGCCAAGAGAACTGAAACCGTGAAGAGTAGAGCTCTATTTTAGTAACGTGACTGTGGTTTGGTGAAGGGGATGGGGGAGGAGAGCACTCAGAAAGCTAATGCTATGCTTAGATAATGATGGCCTAAACCAGGGAGGTGGTATCAGGGAGGAGAAGTGAGCAGATCACAGGAGATGGACAGGAGGCGGGACTGATAACAGTGCTGGAGGCTGATGGATTGTGGTGGTCTTGGGGAGGTGAGGTCTCATCAAGACATTCACTTTGATGGAGGAAGGGCAGCAGGTTAATCAGAAAGATGGGGAAATTGGATGGTTAATTTGATGGTGAACATGCAAGTGTGAGGTGCTTGTGGGTGGGTCACCTGAAGATGTCCTGAATTCAGTTGTGTCTCAATCTTTAGAGAGAAATCTATTGAAGCAAGAGCTAGAAAGAGAGAAATTTTGAAGTTGGGTAGCATATAGATGGTAAAGAAGGCCCTAGGAAGAGATAAAATTGTCAGAATGAATTGTGAGAAGAAAAAGGGGGGACAGGACACTGAGGAAGGGGAGGCACCATCTGGAGTCACTGTCTCAGAGACATTTCTTATCACAGCAGCAAGCACCTCAGGTGGCTTCTGGTGCTTGCTGTGTTTGAGAATATTTTATCTTTATTCCATGCCACTTTTGCCCAGGCCATGAAATAGTGCCCCTTTTGTTCAGTCTTCCTAATGCTGAGTTTGTGTGTTTTTTTTGTGTTTGCTTATAAAGAACTCAATTTACCACATTTCAAAATGTCTTTTCTTAAATAGCAGGAGACTGCTGTCAGATTCACGGTATTTGGATAATATGTGAATAGTAGTGGTTGCATTACCAGAAAGTCTTAATGTCTTTTACCCTCGGGCATTGTTTTTGAATTAGGCTTAGGCCAATTGAGGCATAATGCTTAAGTATTATCAGTCATGTGATTAGCTCTTCTAAGCTGAGTCACATTGTGAAAAACATGCTCAAGTGTTTCGTACTGTACCCGAAGATTCATTGACGGTTATTCCCTGAGAGCAGAGGTCTTCTCTTCAAATACACTGTGTGACCTAGGATTCTGCTGAACTTGGATGAGCCTCTGCTTATTGGCATAGTTCTTTTTGTCACTCATTGAGAATTACTGTCCTCCTTTCTTGGCCTCAGTGGCCCTCCCATAGCTAGTGTACCCGTAGCAGTTGTTATCGCGGATGTAACTAACAGACGCAGAGACTAAACAGAGTCTTCCAGTAAGTGCACTTTCATAACTTTGAAAAAATTCCATTAAGCTCAAGATAATACTGAGAATTTTTCTGAGAAAAATTTAAACTTTGAGCTCTTCACTTTAAAAAATTATTATGAAAAACAGAAAAATATGGGGGCACTGTTTTAGATTTAAAGGGGCTTAACAACCAAATGTAATGTGTAAACCTTAATGGAACCTGCTAGATAGAATTAGCTGCTATAAACTGTGTTGAGACAACTGGGACATTTGAATAGTGTGTATGTATTAGATGATAAGTAAGTATAGACTTATGGTTAATTTTCTTTTTTTTAAAGATTTTATTTATTTGACAGAGATCACAAGTAGGCAGAGAGGCAGGGAGAGAGAGAGAGAGGGAAGCAGGTTCCCCGCTGAGCAGAGAGCCCGATGCGGGACTCGATCCTAGGACCCTGAGATCATGACCTGAGCCGAAGGCAGCGGCTTAACCCACTGAGCCACCCAGGTGCCCCTGGTTAATTTTCTTAGACATAAAAATGGTACTGTGGGGGCGCCTGGGTGGCTCAGTGGGTTAAGCCTCTGCCTTCGGCTCAGGTCATGATCTCAGGGTCCTGGGATCGAGTCCCACATCGGGCTCTCTACTAGGCAGGGAGCCTGCTTCCTCCTCTCTCTCTCTCTCTGCCTGCCTCTCTGCCTACTTGTGATCTCTCTCTGTCAAATGAATAAATAAATTCTTTAAAAAAAAATGGTACTGTGGTTGTATAGGAGAATATCCTTTTTCTTAGAAAATGCATACAGAAATATTTAGTGGTAAGGTACATAATGTCTTCAACTTACTTTCTTTTTTTAAAGTTTTTTTTTAATGTTTTAATTTTTTAGAAAGATTTATTTATTTTGAGAGAGAGAGAGAGACTGCTGACTGTGGAGCCCAGCAAAGGGCTTAATCTCACCACTTATGAGATCATGGCCTGAGCTGAAACCAAGAGTCTGATCCTTAACTGACTGAATCACTCAGGGACCCCTGCAACTTACTTTCAAATGGTTCTGCCAGAAAAAGAAAAATAACAAAAGAAAAAAAAGTGTGTGTGTGTGTGTGTGTGTGTGTGTGTGTATCAGAAAGCAAATGTGGCAAATTTTATATTAGTTAATGCATCTAGTTGAAAGATATAGGGTATCATATTCTTTCAACCTCTGTGTAGATGAAAAAATTTTCAAAATAAAAAGTTTTGGGAAATAAAAGACTATGCTGTTGTCAGATGTAAGATAAAGCTCAGATTGCAGTAAACAATGAAAAAACAGTAAACAATAATGAACAATTTTAAGGCTAAGTAGGTAAGTTATCTAATGAGATGCTTCCTAGATACTCATATATTTAAAAATCTTATTCTATATCTTTTATATTTTAGGATTATGTAGACATTTGTTGATGTTTATGCTGAGAATAGAGAGTTCTGTTTTTAAAATGTGGTTATTGCTGATCATTAGTGATATTCCTCACCTATCACATTAGTAGAATATCCAAAATAAAGTTGTGACTAGCTGTAGATTTTCTCTGTGTTGTATTTTAGGAGAATTTTCTTTCTTTGTTTAGGTTTTTGCAAGTTGTGCTATCAAATATCTGTACTTACAGTGTTCTCACATGTGTGGCTCCCTCTTTCTGGTTAACCTTTTTTCTCTGATGTATTTAAGAATAGTCTTCAGCCTGGCATACCCATTTCTGGGAGGTGAATGCAGACTTTCCAGAGGATGCACAAGCGTGGGTGGGCTTAAGGGGATCCATCTTCAGATCTTCCCCTTACATGTACACTGGAGCCCAGGACTGCTCACCTGCACCTCCTCTCCCAGCAGCTCTTCCCTCCTCGGAAGAAGGAGGACACATCCGTTTATTTAACTCTGCTGCCATTCCTAGGAAATAAATGTCTCAGGCCATTGGAGGGACAAGTGGAATTACTGATTTGGGGAAATATTTTAATAAGTAATCATATTACTTCGTTGTAATATCTAGGACATTTATCTTTTTCTGTCTTATACAAACTATATTTCTGAGGCCTCAGAACTAGGCTATATTGCCCTGTGATTGCATATTTTGAACTCATAGTATAGATAGCTTCATGAGAGTGATTTCATCTCTTCTGCTCCCAATTACTGTTCTTTTTTTTTTTTTTATTTAATTTTTTTATTTTTTTCAGCATAACAGTATTCATTATTTTTGCACCACACCCAGTGCTCCATGCAATCCGTGCCCTCTACAATACCCACCACCTGGTGCCCCCAACCTCCCAGCCCCCACGCCTTCAAAATTCTCAGATCGTTTTTCAGAGTCCATAGTCTCTCATGGTTCACCTCCCCTTCCAATTTCCCTCAACTCCCTTCTCCTCTCCATCTCCCCTTGTCCTCCATGCTATTTGTTATGCTGCACAAATAAGTGAAACCATATGATAATTGACTCTCTCTGCTTGACTTATTTCACTCAGCATAATCTCTTCCAGTCCCGTCCATGTTGCTACAAAACTTGGGGATTCATCCTTTCTTTCTTTCTTTTTTTTTTTTTTTTTTTACAGCTTTATAAACATATATTTTTATCCCCAGGAAATTACTGTTCTTTAATCAAGAGCTTTTGAGGGAGAAACCTTTGAGAGCAGATCAAAGTAAGTTTCAAGTGATAGAAAATTTTTTTAAGATAACATATTTAAAGATAAGCTAATTTTTCAGCTATTCTCAGTTTTCAATTGCTATGATGGTCATAGCGATGGAGTAATGCATATTTGAACAGCTGAAGCAGTACTTGTTAGTGAAGCTGATTGTTTTAAATGTGACTAGAATATTTTCTGGGACTGCACAGTTTTTCAGGGTATTTCAGGTAGAATGTGAGGATAAAAATAGTTTGTAGTTTTTTTTCAGATAAAATGTGTATCATTCAACAAAGTTAATGCCTCTTTATTGAATTTTATCATGAAATATTCTAGTTATATTTAATTCTCAAAATATTTTGTATTTCCTATTTTCTACCTCCTATTAATAAAAAATGAAATTATATTCTTGCTGCCAGGCTGATTTGTTTTTAGCAGTTCGGTAATTGCAGTAGGTTTTAGTAATCTCACCTTGATATTTTCTCCACATCCTCTCTTTTGTGGTGGAAAGGAATTCATAGACTACATCAGTCTTTAGAATGTAACAAAAACATGCAGTTGGGTGACTGGCACAAGTCTGAATCCTACTTAATACCTATTTCAGATCCTACTCCCTTTCTGAATCTGAAGTCTGATTTTGCTTTATCCAAACCGCATAAATCTTCATTTGTACTTTTTTCCCCCGGGTATATATTTAGCATTAATTTTTTCTAGCATTGAAGGAATTTAATCTGATATAATTGAGTTTGTTAAATTATAAATTTGATAATATACTGTGTATTCTATCAAGTATTCAAGAATTGCTTCGATGTTTGTTATTGTGAATACTCTGGTTTTTTTCTATATTTAAGTAGGCCTGTATAAAGTATTTATAAATTCGCTCATTCATATGCCTATTAGGGACTCCATTCTTCCACCCCATTCTCCATTCTCTTCTTCCATGAATGGGTTGTAATGGGTAGATATGTAAAAGAGAGAAAGAGAAATTAGCATCTGTATCTCTGATGTGGCATTTAAAAAATTCTACTACATGATTGTTACCTGTAGTCCGGTGTTTATATCCCCATAATAGAGTATGAATTCCTTACTGGTAGGGATGATTTTTCCCCCCCCAGGCTAGAACTTTATTTGGGGAAAGGAGGGAAATACAGAGAGGACCCACAAAGGAGGGAAATACCTGGAACCCATGAGGCACCCAGATTTGATAGAGGAGTGCAAGTGCAATGGACCTCCAGCTTTGGAGGCAGTATTAGGACTGAGGGCATGTGGAGCAAGGGGTTCTGGGAACTCCTGGGGAGCCAAGCTGCATTCCAGCACCAGGTACAAGGGTCCTAAGAATGGATGATATTTTAGTCATCAACAGAAGTCCCTTGTAACGTACAGCTATCCAGCTTTGAATGAAGACATACTCAACCTTTTGTAAATGGTAATTATAATTCTACTCAAATATTTGGATTTTCATTTTAAGAGTAAGTAAAAAAAAAGTATGCAGTGGCATTTGGAAAAATCTGGGAAAGATTTTCTTTCTTTTTTTTTCTTTAATTCTTTTTTTTTGTTTTTTTTTTTAAAGATTTTATTTATCTGACAGAGATCACAAATAGGCAGAGAGGCAGGCAGAGAGAGAGGGGGAAGCAGGCTCCCTGCTGAGCAGAGAGCACGATGCGGGACTCGATCCCAGGACCCCGGGATCATGACCTGAGCCGAAGGCAGAGGCTTTAACCCACTGAGCCACCCAGGTGCCCCTGGGAAAGATTTTCTTGTGTAGACTTCTTCCCAGCACATCTGTTAGGGTTTCTGTAGCTGTGGGATTTTCAGTACGTCTGTTATAAAACTGGTAAGGCCCCCAGTCCTCCAGCAATTACAGTGGTTTGAAAGCTAAGTTGTTTTAATAAGTATATAATGCGTGCTTTGTTAGAAACATTGTGGTGTAGAGCAATGATTCGAGAGTGGTAGCTTCAAGAATGTTCTTGTATGTGGCAGATAAGTGAGAAGAAGGCTCCAGGTAGAAAACTGTACTAATGTCTGAGGGCACAGTTTGCTGCTGAGCTGTTATCAGTAGGCCAGGCTAGGACTGGCATTCTAGAGATAATGTAGAAAAGGTCTACTAAGTTCTCACACAGTGTGCTCTCTTGGGTAACTTTTTAATAACCAAGGAAGACCAGTCCTTCTGAAAGACTCAAATAAACATATAGTAGAGGTCAGAGCAAACCAGATAGCTTGTCCAGGGTATTAGGCAAAATTTGAAGGAGCATTTAAGAATGTTCAAGAGCTGATGAGCCAAGAGTTCATCATCAGGGTCCTCAGCACAGTGGCACTGACAGAGAAAAGCCATGAGTGATTGTTGATATAGGCAGGCAGGGTAATGGCTACTTTCCTTTCATATTTTCTCCTGCTTCAGGGACATGTCATTGTAATGGTCTTAAGAACTTGAAGGTCTTCCTTGGAACGTCATCAGTGGTGGGGGAGAGTACATGTGTACTATAATCAAGCCACACCTCTGTATTCTGTCTCACCTAAGGCTCTCTATCCTGCATTTCATGTGGCATTGTAATATAGAACTGAAAATACTCTGGGGAAGTCCTACTTTGATGTAGAGTTTTTGTTGTTGTTGTTGTTAAGATTTTATTTACTTGAAAGAGAGAGGGAGAGGGAGAGCACATGGAGCAAGGGTTAGAGGGAGAAGCAGACTCCCCACTGAGCAGAGAGCCTGATGTGGGGCTTGATCCCAAGACCTTGGGATCATGACCTGAGCCGAAGGCAGACAAGTGCTCTTGATGTAGAGTTTTTATGAAAGTTGAAAAAGCTTGCCTGACCAACACCATCTTGCCCTACTTCATTTTTTTTTTTATGAAGGCCAGACCCTCCATAATCAGGCTTTCACCTCAGACACCCCAAAGGAATCAGTTCTTTATGAGATACTTGGAATATGCTGTGAGTTCATCATCTGTTGTTTGAGCTGCCAGATGAAATGATCTTTGGAGAAAAAAATCTTTACCAGAAAATATGTATGTTTTAAAGTCTTGAAGAATGTTTCTTTCAGTGAGAGTTTTAAACCCAGAGCATAAGATACTTGAAAAGAGGAAGTTGAGATAAGGAATAGATGACAGTAGTTGAGAGACAAAAAGAAGAATTAGAATGATAACTCAAAAAATTTGTTATATTTTAGAATATACAAAAAATCCAGTAGATTGTGACTAAAACGATGAATATCTCAAAATTGCAGAATTAGTTTATCATGCAGAATTAATATATTATCCAGTAGTCTGTTATGTTTTTCTCATGGTTTGTCATAGAAAAATGTTGAAAACCTTACCTATGATATTTAGGATGTGTTTACCCAAACTTTAGTCTGCTGAAGAGGACATGGGAAATAGAAGAAAACTTGAATAATTCTGTGTTTCAAAATCTTCTCTTGTAGCTTTAGTTTCTTATAACACTTATAGGCCCTTTTCTAAAAGATTCATTTATTAGAGAGAGAGAGAGTGCATGCACATGAGTGAGGAAGGGGCAGAGGGAGAGAGGGAGAGAGCATCCTCAAGCAGACTCCCCACGGAGGCAGACCTCAGTGCAGGGGTCACTTTCAAGACCCCTGAGATCATGACCTGAGCCAAAATCAAGAGTTGGCCGGTTAACCAACTGAACCACCCAGGCATCCCTATAGGTTGTTCTTATAGCAGAGGTTCTCCTTTTTACATTATACTCAGATCATCATTCTTTTTAAAAAGGATTTTATTTATTTATTTATTTGGGGGAGAGAGGGACAGAGCACAAGCAGGAGGTAGAGGGAGAAGCAGACTCCCTGCTGAGCAGGGAGCCCAATACAGGACTCAATTTCAGGACTCTAGGATCCTGACCTCAGCCTAAGGCAGGTCTCACCTCTCACGTTTTTATTCTTATAGTGAGGAGTGCAAAGAGGCCCTAAAATGCAGAATTGTATATGCTAGAATTGTAAAATGCTAGAATTGTATATGTGTGTAGTCCATCCTGAGAAAGAGTTTTTATAATCTGGTTAAATGCTAATGGAGCCACAGTTATGCCAACTAACTGATACTCTTGGGAAAATTGGTGTCCATAGTGTGCCTTGTTCATGCCATTGCTGTGCTGCTGCTGCCAGTATTGTGCCAAATTGCTCGCCCTCTTTTTAATTTGCTCTTAAAATCCAGTGTTCCAGTAGACCCCTCATGCCAAAGGATGATGAGCCTGACAGTAACAAGGATTCATTTATCAGCAGATTGAAGCAAATCGGTTGCCTTGGGAGGTGGCTGGAGAACTCTTTGTTCCTGGGAGTGTTGAGGAGAAACAGCCAGAGCTTCAGTGTTATACAAGGATTCAGGTTCTGTGTTGGGTTAGAATAGATTCTCATTCTGAGAATCACTGATTTTGATTTTTTATGAGCATCCTCAGCCATACTTGAGTCTTAGTAATCAGTTTGAAGTTCTGTGTTAATTTTAAAAATATACAGGCTAACAAAAGAGGGTTTAATGATGTGAACAGATAGTCCAAGGAGGATGCTTTAAGCTCTAAGTAACAGAACAACCAACCCAACCTGGCTTAAACAATGAAAACTTCACTAACTCATATAAAAGAAGGTCATGCACTCTGCACAACATCCCAGTGAAGCTTGAGCCAACAAGAAGACATCACAAACCCTCTGAACACATGGCAGGAAGGAGGGAAAGGCACAGGCACAGGACATACAGAAGAAGGATGCAGACACATAGACCAGTGGAACAGAGTAGAGAGCCCAGATATGGACCCTCAACTCTATGGTCAGTTAATCTTTGACAAAACAGGAAAAAATATACAGTGGAAAAAAGACAGTCTCTTCAATAAATGGTGCTGGACAATGGAAAACTGGACAGCTCTATGTAGAAGAATGAAACTCGACCATTCTCTTACACCGTACACAAAGATAAACTCAAAATGGATAAAAGACCTCAACGCGAGACAGGAATCCATCAGAATCCTAGAGGAGAACATAAGCAGTAATCTCTTCGATATCAGCCACAGCAACTTCTTTCAAGATATGTCTCCAAAGGCAAAGGAAACAAAAGCGAAAATAAACTTTTGGGACTTCATAAAAATCAAAAGCTTCTGCACAGCAAAGGAACCAGTCAAGAAAACAAAGAGGCAACCCACGGAATGGGAGAAGATATTTGCAAATGATAGTACAGACAAAAGATTGATATCCAGGATCTATAAAGAACTCCTCAAACTCAACACACACAAAACAGATAATCATAACAAAAAATGGGCAGAAGATATGAACAGACACTTCTCCAATGAAGACATACAAATGGCTATCAGACACATGAAAAAATGTTCATCATCACTAGCCATCAGGGAGATTCAAATTAAAACCACATTGAGATATCACCTTACACCAGTTAGAATGGCCAAAATTAGCAAGACAGGAAACAACATGTGTTGGAGGGGATGTGGAGAAAGGGGAACCCTCTTACACTGTTGGTGGAAGTGCAAGTTGTGTAGCCTCTTTGGAGAACAGTGTGGAGATTCCTCAAGAAATTAAAAATAGAACTTCCCTATGGCCCTGCAATTGTACTACTGGGTATTTACCCCAAAGATACAGATGTAGTGAAAAGAAGGGCCATCTGTACCCCAATGTTTATAGCAGCAATGGCCACGGTCGCCAAACTGTGGAAAGAACCAAGATGCCCTTCAACGGACGAATGGATAAGGAAGATGTGGTCCATATACACTATGGAGTGTTATGCCTCCATCAGAAAGGATGACTCCCCAACTTTTGTAGCAACATGGACGGGACTGGAAGAGATTATGCTGAGTGAAATAAGTCAAGCAGAGAGAGTCAATTATCATATGGTTTCACTTATTTGTGGAGCATAACAAATAGCATGGAGGACATGGGGAGTTAGGAGAAGGGAGTTGGGGGAAATTGGAAGGGGAGGTGAACAATGAGAGACTATGGACTCTGAAAAACAATCTGAAGGGTTTGAAGAGGTGGGGGGGTGGGAGGTTGGGGGAACCAGGTAGCGGGTATTAGAGAGGGCACGGATTGCATGGAGCACTGGGTGTGGTACAAAAACAATGAATACTGTTATGCTGAAAATAAATTTAAAAAAAAAAAAAGAAACTCAGATCCACCTGGAGAAAGGAAGAGCATCAAAGAAGAAGTAAGTAAAGGTAAAATAATAACTGTTATTTTTCTTATTCTTAATTGATCTAACAGTTTGCAAAAAATAATAACAACAATGTATTCAATTATGTATGTTTATATATAAATATATCTTATGAATATAAAAAAAAAAGAAGGATGCAGAGTCTGTTCTGGAAGAAATACTCATTTCCCTTCAGAATGAAGAGAATTCCTGAGTAAGCTATTAAGGAGTAAGCTGTTAAGGACCTGGGTTGGATAAAATGATATAATAAAATAAAAGAATGAAAAAAATAATAAAATGGCAGAATGAGGTGAAAAGGGAAGAATACAAAGCCAAGGAGTCACATGAGAACCAGTTTGCAGAACAAATACATTAGAAGTAGCTAGGAACAGAGTAGTCATATCTGGAAAATGAACTTACTGACAGGGCACAAGCTTGAGACCACTCCCATGAGTGCAGAAGAAAAGGAAAGAAAGGCTGAAACAGGTAAAAATGATAGGTGTAGGACTGGATTTCCTGGATGTGGAGCTGAGCTAGAAGGAGTTTTTTTTTGTTCACGTTCCTCTTGGCATCATGTATGTGGTTGCAGAGATTTGACCTCTTTAGGTGTGACTCATTTGGAAATAGGTAAACACGGACAAATTGCTGAAAATGAATGTTCATGTCCTTCCTAGAAGAATACCAATGAGATGAAAGTTATATTTATAGCCTGAGAGACCAGGAAAATTCCCCTTTGAAGCAATTTGTTTCCTGGCATGGATACTGAAACTCCCCTCCCCTACCATGTGATGATTTCCTGTGCTCTGCTGGAACGGGTCTTTTGCTAAATGTTAAGTACTGACCTGCTGATCTTAGAGTGAGCCCTTTGCTGCTTTTCCTACCACCAGAAAGCACTGTGTAGGACAGGTTTTATGGAGAAAAAATTCTTTGTGTGCATATGTCCAGTATCTGTGGTTAATCATTTACCTTTCCTACATTTAAAAAAATCTCTTAAGTAAGTCTGGGTGATAGGTTAGCACGAAAGAAGAGCAAACAGATCTACTAACATTTACTGTCATTGACTAGGAAAGTGAACTTTCATTCTTTGCCAGCAAGTATAGGCCTTAGAATCTTTACATTGCAAATTGCTGTGGGGAGTAGACTGTAGAGCAGAAATGGTTTGCTGGAATGGACTTGTCATGAATTATTCATTCACTATCTAGTTCCTTGGAAATCAGCTGGAGGAAGTAGTTAGTCCAATTTGATTACAGCAGTGGTATGCCAAGGGCTCTAGCAAGCCGTTACAAGTCCAGCTGCGTAGATGTGGGTCTGCTGGCTGCTGTAGGGTGGCAGCTGCCGTGCAGAGGAACCCAGGAACATGCTGCTGGGGAGAGCTGCACCGAGGACTCCCTGATGCATCTTGCTGGAAAATGAAGCTTCAGGTAGGAGAAGTGCCCTATCAGCAGTGGCCAGATTTCTCATTGATTTTAGGGATGCATTAGGCCTTATGGAATAAATACAGAGAAAACCAGAATTGTTCAAGGACGCCTCACTGTTGAGGTTCTCAACCAGAGAAGCTTAGGGGTTTAATTCCATTTTCAAGGATGTACTTTGTAACAAAATTGTTCCTTGAAATTGTGAAAAGTATTCTTAAGCCAAATGAGCATTTAAGTGTATAAATTATAGCAGATTTCTTTTAATGGTATCCTCTTGCTAGTGTAAAAAGTACCTTTTTTTTTGACGTGATACTGCCCATATAAATTTAAATCAGGGAATTATGGCTTTGGAAAGATTCTGAAAGAGACACACAACTTAGTTTTTAATTGGACTGAGCACAGCTGCAGGCTCCATTGCATTTTCCTGAGGAAGTTTTGTTTTCAGAAGGCTCCTTGCTTGGTTCTTTTGCTGGAGCATTTATTCTGGGAAGATTTTTTTAGCTTCTTACAGGATAGAAAATGCATAAAGATGGAACAGTAACAATGGCTCTCAGTTCTGTTTGTTGGTAATATCGCGTGTGTATGTGTATCTAAGCCAGACATGTAATTTCATTTGGCAGGCACATTCTAATGTTGCCATTTGCATGTCTGTCTGATTTTGTATTGATGCTATCTATCTCCGTTAACTTTGCTAAGACTATGAGATGCTCTTGACCTATAAGAGACAAAGATAGTGGAGATGAAAGGAATCAGAGCCTCGTGGCATCTGGGCCAAACTGGATGTATGTATTTCACCATGAAATATCACTTACAGTTTTGAAACTCTTCAGTGAGCAGACATGTTGTGAACAGATAACACTCTGAGCTCTGAGACAACCAGGAAAGAATAACAGTCTCCTTCTGCACCATTTTCTCAAGCTCCACAATAGTACGAATCTTTATTTTTATTTATTTATTAAGATTTTACCTATTTATCTTAGAAAGCATGAGCAGGGGGAGGAGCAGGGAGAGGGAGATAATCTCTAGCAGACTCCTAGCTAAGCACAAAGCCTGATGCAGGAGCTTGAATCCCCAGACTCTGAGGTCGACCTTAGCCAAAACCAAGAGTCAGACACCCATCCAGCAGAGCCACCTAGGCCCTCCAAGAGTAGGAATTTTTGTTTTGTTCATTCATCATTCGCAAGGACTTAGAGTGGTACCTGACACATAATTGGTGATCAATGAATGTGTTCCCTGAATGAATACATTCTATATTAAAGAAAGTGAACACTCTTTCTATAAAGGTTACTTATACAGCACTGTGGGAAGTATTTTCAGTGGTACAGTTTCTATAATAACTTTTATAGCTAGTATATTCTGATTTGTATTGATAAAGATTTTTCAGCTAACCTCAAGGGTATATGAATTTATTGGATATATAGAGTTTTTAAATGACAGAAATTAAAATCTGCTTTACTGTTTGTATAATTAAGTTTTAAAAATATGAATAAGGAATACAAAGACCTTTAATTTTTTTCAGCATAACTTGATTTCATGTTCAAAAAATAAAAATGAAAATTAATGGAAAACTCATTTGAAAAAGATTGTATTCATCAATACCTTACTAGGAAGACTACCACTCTACTTATGAAGTTACATTTAACATTTTAAAAATATTAATTAGTCTATGTCAGAAGGGTTTTTGGAACTATAAACCCATTTATTCATATCTTCAGGGCTGATTTGAAAACTGTAGTATGTGTGGTGCTGAGTAGAACTAAATAGGGCAACATATTTTCCCCCTAGATATATCACATTTGGGAACTTAGAGGAACCAAAGGGGTCCTCTTTGTTAACTTCTCTGACCCACCCCCTTCCATACAAGCCCTCTTTATAAAGGGCAAAACTGAAGTCCAGAGAGTATAGATGAATGGCCAAGAAAAAATGGTTACTGTTATGGTCTCATGCTTTCTAGTTTCTTGTTACTTCATTATTGTGTTAAAGCTAAAAACAGTGAAGTGGATAGTCACATTACTATAAATTGGAACTGTTTTACTGAAGACACTATTGATGCATTTTGTATAACTTTAAATAAACTGCCTAGTCCATGTGTTGAAATACAGTTTTATAAGCCCCCCCACCAAATTTTTGTGATACAATTGTTTTTTTTTCCGGGGTTATAATTGTAATGACTCAAGTTGTGCTCTAAATTTTATTTCAGATTTGAACTTCTTATAAAATATGTGCCATTTTTGTTATTCCTTAAAACTATCTGAGTTTTGCTTTTATTTTTGAGATAGGTGTAGATTACTTTGTAATTTTTCTTTTTGCCAACTATATTAGACTGCTTGGGCAGCCGTAACAAAGTAGTATGAGTGTGGAGACAGAGATGTCTCTTTCTCTTCCTCTTCTCATAAGGCTACCAGTCCTGTTGGGTGAGGGCCACTTATGACCGATTTAACTCTATGTACCTCTTTAAGCCCCATCTCCAAATACAGTCACTTTGGGTGTTAGGGCTTCAACATAGGAACTTTGGTGGCGGCAAGTTCAATCCAGAGCCTTGACTAAGGCGCTTATTATTTTTTTTAATTTTTTAATTTACTTATTTGACAGAGATCACAAGTAGGCAGAGAGGCAGGCAGAGAGAGAGAAAGGGAAGCAGGCTCCCTGCTGAGTAGAGAGCCCGATGAGGGGCTTGATCCCAAGACCCTGGGATCATGACCGGAGCCAAAGGCAGAGGCCCCAACCCACTGAGCCACCCAGGTGCCCTGAAGGTGATTATTTTTTAAAGCAAGATTTCTAGTAAGTTTTTTGTTTGTTTATCCTATTTGTAGTTCACTCGCCTTCTTTAAGCTGTAGGTTTATGTCTTTCTATGAACTTGGGAGCACTTCAGCAAGTTTTTGTTCAAGTATTTTTCAGCACTGTATTCGTTCTCCTTTTTAGATTTCAGTGATATGACTGTTAAACCATTTGGTCCCTGAGATTTTGTCCATATTTTTTAAATCTTTTTTTTTCTCTCTGTTGTGTAAGCTTGAATACTTTTTCTGTCATTGATTTTTTTCCTTCTTTCATTTTTCTACTTTGGAGTCCATTTTCTGTTTTAAGAATTGTGAATGGTCATTTGAGCTGCAGTCTTTGCCAGATAACTTCAACACCTCTGTCATCTTATTATTAGTGTAATTTTATTATTGGTGTCCCAGGCTTTATTTATTTAAAAGATTTTATTTATTTATTTGACAGAGAGATAGCACAAGCAGGCAGAGCGGCAGGCAGAGGGAGAAGCAGACTCCCTGCTGAGCAGGGAACCAGATGCGGGGCTTGATCCCAGGACCCTGGGATCATATCCTGAGCCGAAGGCAGGCGCTTAACTGACTGAGCCACCCAGGTGCCCCCAGGCTTTATTTTTAACCTGTTTGTATTTATATATGTAAAGTGTTTTTCTTGTATGTAGCATGTAGTTGTATCTTGCTTTTATCTCCAAATCGAAAACCTCTGTGTTTTAGTTAGGGTGTTTAATTCACGTATACCGCAAACACACATATACATACATACATACATACACAAATACGTACAAATTGGTTCTGGTACTGATTCCAGTACGGGGAGAGGGGCTTCCTACATAGCACCAGGCAATTCTCAGAACACCAGCAGAGTGTCTGAGAATTCAGCTCAATTCTGATACTATCTACTTGGTGATAGCATCTGATCTAGAGATTATGGGTTCAGTTCTTCCAGACTGCCCCCCTTACCTCTACCATTCCCTTCTGACACCAGTCACAAGCCTGGGCTGTTACCTGTGCTTCTGACCAACTGGCTGCAGATTGGAGGTTCTCATGACCCCTTCTTTGGACTTCAGATACCAGTCACAAGTCTAGGTTGTTACCTGTACTTCTGACCTATCGGCTATAAATCAGGGGTTCTCACAATGCCTGCCCTACTTGGGTTTGATTAATCTGCTACAAATCTCAGAGAAATGTTTAACTTAGTAGATCGCCAGTTTATTGTAAAAAGATATAATTTACAAACAACCTGATAGTTGGAAATGTTGCATAGGGCAGGGTATAGAGCCCCCATGTCCTCTGTAGGAGCACCACTTTGCCTACATCCCCACATGTTCACCAACCCCAAAGCTTTTCAAACTCTGTCCTTTGGGTTTTTATGGAGGCTTCATTACATAAGGTATGATTGGTTATTAAATCATTAGCCATTGGCAATTGATAGCCTTCACCCTCTTTACCTTAAAAGTTCCAACTCTGTAATCACATGGCCCCCCCATCCTTAAGTCACTCATTAACATAACCAAAGACACCCTTACCACTCTCAATTTAGGAAATTCCAAGGGTTTTGGGAACTGTGAGCGGCAAACTATGGATGAAAACCAAATATATATGAGAAATAGATTTTGGTCATCTGAATGACCAGATATACATTTCTTATAAATCATAAAATCACACATACAAAGTTGTAAAAAAATGTTACAGAGACTCTCATGTACCCTTACCTACTGTCACCCAATGGTAACATCTTACAGAGCTCTAGTGAAATGTCATAATCAGGATGCTGACATTGATATAGTCAAGATATAGAATATTTCTATCACCACAAGGATCCTTCAGTTGCCCTTTATATCCATACTTACTTCCCTCCTTAACCACTGACAACCGTTAATCTATTCTTTTTTCTATAATTTTGTCAACTAAAGAATGTTATATAAATGGAATCATATTTGTGAACTTTTGAGATTGGCTTTTTAAATTATGTATAATTCTCTTGAGATTTCCTGTCTACTGCTGAATGGTGTTCCATGGTATCAATATAGCAGAGCGTTCAAGTATTCGCCTCTTGAAAGACATTTGTTTGAACTAAACTGCTGTAAACACCCATGTACAAGGCTTTTTATTTTTTTAAGATTTTATTTATTTGAGAGAGAGAGAGCCTACATGGGCAGGGAGAGGGGGAGAGGGGGAGGGAGAGGGGCAAGCAGAGTTCAGTGGATAGCCTGACTCCCGGGCTCAATCCAATGACCCCGAGATCACGATTAGAGCCGAAATCAAGCGTTAGATGCCAACCGACTGAGCCACCCAGGCATCCTCCAGGTACAAGTTTTTATATGAACACATGTTTTCACTTCTCTGGGATAAATGCCCAGAAGAACAATGGCTATTTCATGTGGTATTTGCATGTTTAATTTTTAGAGAAACTTCCGGTATTTTTCTACAGTAAATATGTTTATATTCCTGCAAGCAATATACACATGATCCAGATTCTCTGTATCCTCTGCCAGAATTTGGTGATGTTACTATTTTCTATTTTAGTCGTTCTGATAGATGTGTAGTGATATCTCATTATGGTTTAATTTCTATTTCCCTAATGGCTAATGATGTTGAACGTGTTTTCCTATGATTATTTGCCATCCGCATATCTTCTTCATTCGAATGTCTTTACATGTCTTTTGCCCATTTTCTAATCAAATTTTTTGTGCTATTGAATTTTCAGAATTTATATATATTCTAGATACTAGTCTTTTGTTGGATATGTGGTTTTCAGATATTTTCTCTCAGTCTGTAGCTTTTATTTTCATCCTCTTAATGGAGCAAAAGTTTTAAATTTTAGTTTATCATTTTTTTCTTTTCTGCATCATTCATATTTTATTTATTTATTTATTTAAGATTTTATTTATTTGACAGACAGATCACAGGTAGGCAGAGAGAGAGAAGGGAGGAAGCAGGCTCCCCGCTGAGCAGAGAGCCTGGTGTGGGGCTCGATCCCAGGACCCTGAGATCATGACCTGAGCTGAAGGCAGAGGCTTTAACCCCCTGAGCCACCCAGGCGCCCTGCATCAGTCATATTTTAGATATCAAGTGTAAGAACTCTTTACCTAATTCTAAAGATTTGTTTTTGTTTTTTTTCTAGAAGTTTTACAGGTTTTTGTGTTGTTTTGTTGTTTATTGTCCGATGACGCCAGCACAATTTGCTGAAGATTCTTTCTCCAAAGTCAGTTTGGCCCATTGTGTGGATCTGTTTCTGAATTCTCAGTCTTGTTCCATTGATCTGTGTGTCTGTTTCTCTGTCAACACCACACAGTTTTACTTACTGTAGCTATTTCATAGGTCTTGAAATCATATAGACTTCTTATTCCCACCTTAATCTTCTTTTATGCAGTTGTTTTAGGTATTCTAATTCTTTTTACCTCTCCATATAAATTTTAGAATAGTTTCTCTGTATCTACAAAGTAGTTGCTGGGGTTTTGATAGAAATTGAATTAAAACTGTATATCATGTCTTTTCTAACACACATTTCCTTCTGTTAGGAGTTTAAAAAAAATCTGTATATTAGTTTGGGGAAGAGTTGACAACTTTCCTATATTGAGTCTTCTAATCCATGAACACAGTATATCTCTATTCATTTAGATCTTCTGTATTTCTTTCATCAGTATTTTAGTTTTAGCATTCGAGTCTTGTTTTGTTAGATTTGCACTGTAAATAATAATTTTCCTGTCCTTTTGTTCATTGATATATAGACAAATGCAGTTAAATTTTTTGTGTTTATTTTGTGCCTTTTACTTTGCTGAACTTACTTATTTTAAGAGTTTTTTTTGATTAACCAAGGAGATGAAAGATATCTACCCTGAAAATTGTAAAACACTGCTGAAAGAAATCAAAGCAGATATAGGTAAATGTAGACATCCTATGTTCATGTATTAGAAGACTATCTTTTTCATTTTTATTTTTTAATTTTTTATTTTTTTAAAGATTTTATTTATTTATTTGACAGAGAGAGATCACAAGTAGGCAGAGAGGCAGGCAGAGAGAGGAGGAAGCAGGCTCACTGCTGAGCAGAGAGCCCGATGCAGGGGCTCGATCCCAGGACCCTGAGATCATGACCCGAGCCGAAGGCAGAGGCTTAACCCACTGAGCCACCCAGGCGCCCCTAATTTTTATTTTTTAAAGATTTTTATTTATTTATTTGACAGAGAGAGAGAGAGAGAGATCACAAGTAGGCAGAGAAGCAGGCAGAGAGAGAGGGGAAATAGGCTCCCTGCCAAGCAAAGAGCCTGATGCAGGGCTGGATCCCAGGACCTGACCTGAGCTTAACCCACTGCGTCACCCAGGTGCCCCTGGAAAATTTACTATTGTTAAAAGGTCAGTAGTACCCAAAGTAAAACATTCATCCTAAAATTCATATGGAATCTCAGGGGACCCAAATAGCAAAATGATATTGTGAAAAAAGGACAGGGTTAGAAGCCTCATACTTCCTGATTTCAGAAGCTACAGTAATCAAAACAGCATGGTATTGGCATAAAGATAGACATTTAGACCAGTGATATAGAGTAGAAAGCCTAGAAATAAACCCTCACATAGATCTCAAATAATTTTTGAGTGCTAAATGATTTAGGAGTGCTAAGATGACCAGTGGAGAAAGGGTAGTCTTTTCAACAAATGGTGCTGGGAAAAACTAAATATCCACATGCTAAAGAACGAAGTGGGATTCTTACACTGCATAAAAAAGTTAACTCAAAATGCGTCAAAATCCTAACTAAACATGAACTATGTAAAACTCTTGGAAGAAGAAAATACAGGAGGAAAACCTTCATGACATTGGATTGGCAAGGATTTATTGACACTAAAAGCACAGGCAGCAACAGTAAAAATAAATACACTGGACTATATCAGCATTAAAAACTACATCAACAGAATGAAAAGACAGTCTGTGGATTGGGGAAACCATTTGCAAATCATATATCTGATGAGGGGTTAATATTCAGAATATATATAGAACTCCCTACAACTCAACAACAGCAAATAACTTAATGTTCCATTTATTTAGGTCTTTGATTTCTTTCAAAAATACTTTGTAGTTTCAGAGTATGAACTTTGCATTTATCCTGTTAGTGTTATTCCTAAATATTTTACCTTTTTTGACAGTATTATAAAAGAGTTTTCCAAATTTTGTTTTTGGGTTGTTCATTTACAGTATATAGAAATGCAAGTTATTTTTGTATATTATTTTCATCCTCAGGATTTTCTGTATACAAGATCATGTCATTTGGGGACAAAGTTACTTTTACTTCTTCCTTTCCAGGCTGGATGTCTTTTTTCTTTCTCTTCCCTAATTATCCTGCCTAGAACCCTCACTACAATGTTGAATAGAAGATGAAAGAGTGAACAGTTTGTCATGTTCCCAATCTTAGCGTAAAGCCATTCTTTGATCATTAAGTGTGACGTTAACTACTGTGGATTTATTATAGATACACTTTATCAGATACATTCTCCTTTTATTGAGTGTTTTTTATCAGGAAAGGTGTTAGATTTTGTCAAATGTTTATTGTGTATTTTATGCAGTTTTTGATCTTGTGTCTTATGTTGAGTTTTAGCTATTTCAATGCTGCATTCCTAGTATAAATGCTACTTAGTCATAGTGTATATCCTTTTTACCTTTTGCTGGATTTGGTTTGCTAGTATTTTGTTGAGAATCCTTGAGTCTGTATTCATAAGGAATATTGGTGTGCAATTTTCTTTTCTTTTTTTTTTAAAGATTTTATTTATTTATTTGACAGAGAGAGATCACAAGTAGGCAGAGAGGCAGGCAGAGAGAGAGAGAGGGAAGCAGGCTTCTTGCTGAGCAGAGAGCCTGATGCGGGACTCGATCCCAGGACCCTGAGATCATGACCTGAGCCGAAGGCAGCGGCTTAACCCACTGAGCCACCCAGGTGCCCCAGTGTGCAATTTTCTGTTCTTGTGATATCTTTGGTCTTAAAAAAAAAAAAAAAAAAGGTTTACTTATTTATTTGAGAGAAAGAGAGAATGAGCAGGGGAGAGGGGGGAGAGGGAGAGAATGCAGAGCCCAATGCAGGGCCTGATTCCAGGGCCCCGGGATAATGACCTTCACTGAAATCAAAAGTTGGCCACTCGATTGCCTGAGCCACCCAGGTGCCCTTATTTGTGGGAAGTTTTTAGAGAACTTATTTAATCTGGTTTATTCAGATTTTTAAAATTTCTTTTATTTCTTTATTTTTTAAAATTTTTATTTTTAAGTAGGCCCCGTGCCCATTGTGAGGCTTGAACTCCTGACCCTAAGAGCAAGAGTCACACACTGTACCAGGTGAGCCAGCCAGGCGCCCCCAGATTTTTTATTTCTTCTTGAGTCACTTATGGTAGTTTGGGTCTATCTCTGTAGGAATTTCCTCTTTTTTTTTTTTTTTTTTTAAGATTTTACTAATTTATTTGAGAGAGAGAGAGAGCACAGAGAAGCAGACTCCCTGCTGAGCTGGGAGCCCGATGTGGGACTCGATCCCTGGACCTGGAGATCTTGCCCTGAGCCAAAGGCAGACGCTTAATGGTCTGAGCCACCCAGGTGGCCCTAGGAATTTCCTCTTTTACTTTTCTATTTTTTTGGTATAAAATTATTCACAGTATTCTTTTATATTCCTTTATATTTCTGTAAGGTTGGTAAGACATGCTCTTTTATTCCTAATTTTAATAATTTGAGTTACATTTCATTTTTCACTTGGTGAAGCTACATAAATTTTTTTAAAATTTCTTTTCAGCGTAAAAGTATTCATTGTTTTTGCACCACACCCAGTGCTCCATGCAATCCGTGCCCTCTCCAATACCCACCACCCGGTTCCCCGAACCTCCCACCCCCCGCCCCTTCAAACCCCTCAGATTGTTTTTCAGAGTCCATAAATTTTTTGACTTAAAAAGAATCTTGTCTCAAAGAGCCAACTTTTGGTTTTGTTGCTTTTTCTCCATCAATTTTCTAGTCCTTATTAACATCTCCTTGTAATCTTTCCCTTTGTTTTCTAATTTAGGTGTGCTTTGCTCTTTTCTTTCTAGTGTCTTATTGTGGAAATAATTTATTTGAGCTTATTCTTTATATTTATCAGCACTTAACAGCTGTAAATATTTCTCTAAGCACTGTTTTAGCTGCATTGGATAAGTTTGGTATTTTGTGTTTTCATTTTTATTAATTTCATATTTTGTGTTTTCATTTTTATTAATTTCACATTTTCTAATTTTCCCTCTGAATTCTTTGACCCAGTTGGTTACTTCTGATTTTACTGTTTGGTTTCCATGTATCTGTGAATCTTACTTTTCTGTTCTTGATACCTAATTTAACTTTGTTGTGAGAAATCATACTTTGTATTATTTCAATTCTTTTGAATTTCTTCAGGCTTGTTTTATGGTCTACCCTGTAGTCTGTCTTGGAGAATGTTCCATGTACACTTGAGAAGAATGTGTGTTCCGTTGTTGGGTTTAGTGCCCTGTAGAGGTGTGTTAGGTCTATCTGGTTTATAGCACTGTTTAGTTTTTTTTTTTTGTTAGTCGTCTTCTACCTAGTTGTTCTGTCCACTGTTGAATATATGGTAATTGAGGTCTGCCAATATTGTTGAATTGTCTGGTGTTCACTCAATTCTGTCAGTTTTTGCTCTCTTATGAGCAATTTTTGGGTCTCTTATGAGGTATATATATGTTTATAATTGTTACATTTTCATGATGGATTGACTGTCTTATAATAAAATCCCTCTTTATCTTTAGTATAATTTTCTTAATTTTGTTTTGTCTGATACTGGTATAGTCTTTTCAACTTTCTTATGGTTATTGTTTTTGCAATTTTATCTTTTTCCTTCTTTTAACTTGAATCCTATTCGTAATTTTCAGTGTAAAGTGTGTTTTCTCTAGACAGTGTGCCTTTGCATTTTGTGTTTTTGTCCACTTTGATAAACTCATTTTGATTGGATTGTTAATATTTATTGCTATTAATATGGTTGATTTGTTAGTCATTTCACTTTTTGTTTTTTATATATCTTACCTCTTTTTTTCTCTATTTCTCCTTTACTGCTTTGTGTTGCATTAAGTGATTAAAGTTATCAACATCGTGTCTGCTCCAGGGTTTAATGTATACATTCTTTTAACACACTCTAACTTCAGATTCATCATATTTTTTAAAAAAGATTTTATTTATCTATTTTACAGACAGAGATCACAAGTAGGCAGAGAGGCAGGCGGAGAGAGAGGAAGAAGCAGGCTCCCCGCTGAGCAGAGAGCCCGATGCGGGGCTTGATCCCAGGACCCTGGGATCACGACCTGAGCCGAAAGCAGAGGCCCTAACCCACTGAGCCACCCAGGCGCCCCCCAGATTCATCATATTAATTTAATTTCATAAGATATAAAATCATGCTTCCTATATACCTCTATTTCTTCTTTCCCTTTCTTGCTTGTTGTTATACATTACACTATATATGTTCCAAACCTAATAATACATTGTTGCAGTTATTAGTTTGTCATTTAAATAAGTAAAAGAAAGAGCATTTACAGAGTTTGTTCAAAATTATTTACCATTTCTCGTTCTCATTTATTCCTGTGGATTTGTGTTGCCATCTGGTGATGCTTCCTTTGCCAATACAGTTTTGTACCCACTCATCTCTTTTGTTTGTTATTATCCAGTATGTTAACATTTCTTTTTGTTATAGGTCGAAAAATACAATATATACATGTTTTTGTATAATTCCTTTTACAATCACTTAAGAGATAAAAGGTCAAGAAATATATATGTGTATACTGTCTTTTATTTTTATATAATTAGTTTTTCTGGCATTCTTTTTTTTTTCACATAGTTTCTAATTATTGCTTGGTGTTATTGTTCTCAGCCTGAAGAACTTCTAAGAGTCCTTTTAAGGTGTGCCTACTACTGTTGCATTCTCTCAGTTTTTGTCATTCTTGATAATTTCTTGATATCTTTATTTCACCTTCATTATTGAAGATACATTTGCTGGAATAATATTCTTTTTTTTTTTATTTTATAAACATATATTTTTATCCCCAGGGGTACAGGTCTGCGAATTGCCAGGTCTAACACACTTCACAGCACTCACCATAGCACATACCCTCCCCTGGAATAATATTCTTGATTAAAATTCTTTTTCTTTCAGTTCTCTATAAATGTGTCTCCCTCTCTCCTCCCCCCAGTCTTGTGTCCTCCGTGGTTTCTGATGAGAAATCAGCTATTAATTGGGGGCGGTTGCTGTATATAATTAGTTATTTTTCCCTTGCTGATTTCAAAGTTTTCTCTTTGTCTTTCAGCATGTTAATTTGTTGTGTTTGGATGTGGGTCCCTTTGCTTTTATCCTGCTACAATTTAATTTAGCTTCTTGGTTGTGGAGAATAATGTTTTTACTAAATTTTAGGAGTTTGCAGCCATTATTTCTTTGAATATTTTTTCTCCTCCTCTCTCTTCTTTCTCCCTTATACTCAGATTATGGATATATTTGTGTACTTAATTATGTTCTCTGTTTCTCTAAGGCTGCATTTAGTTTTCTTTATTCTTTTTTTTTTTTAAGATTTTATTTATTTATTTGACAGAGATCACAAGTAGGCAGAGAGGCAGGCAGAGAGAGAGAGAGAGGAGGAAGCAGGCTCCCTGCGGAGCAGAGAGCCTGATGCGGGGCTCAATCCCAGGACCCTGGGATCATGACCTGAGCCGAAGGCGGAGGCTTTAACCCACTGAGCCACCCAGGCGCCCCTCTTTATTCTTTTTGATCTCTATTCTTCGGATTGCATAATCTGAGGATCCATCTTCATGTTTACAGATTCTTTCCTCTGCCAGGTCAGATCTGCTGTTGAATGACTGTGATGAACTTTTCATTTCAGTTATTGTACTTTTCAATTCCGCATTTTGCATGTTCACTTTTTATCGTTTCTATTTCTTTATTGCTTTCATCAGTTGGATAAGATACTGGCACCATATCTTCCTTTGCCTCTTTAAGTATGGTTTCATTTAGTTCTGTGGACATATTTATCATAGTTACTTTGAAGCCTTTGTATACTAAAGACAATTTGTGGGCTCTCTGAAGGGCCTTTTCTGTTACCTCCCTTTTTTCCCATTTGGGTCATGCTTTCCTCTTTCTCTGCATATCTTGTAATTTTTGTACTCAATGCTGTATATTTTAGATAATACTTTTTAGCATCTTTGAATTAAAATTCTTTTACCTCCCTCCACCTCCTCTGGGTTGTTCTTTGTTTAGTAACTTGGCTGGATTTTACAGCAAAATCTGTTTTCCTCACAATATGTAGTCTCTGATTTTGCTTCTCAGAGGGGTAAGCCTTGGGCATGTGCTCTCTCAAGTTGGGATGACTGTTGAGAGCGGTGGTTTTTGATTGATTGTCTCCCTGACCTCTTATGCTTTCTTGTCTCTGTTGATTTCACACTCAGTTTTTAGTTCCATTAACTGCTGCTGGCTGATCGCACTGCTATTTTGGACAATTCCCTGGGGCATTGTTCACGTCTGATCCATGTAAATGCAGATTCCTTTGCTATAGCTGTTTTTGACGGCAGTATTTGAGGTTTCTTCCTGGAGGACCTTCTTAGTTGTCTCTATCCCTGGTTTTCTGTGGTACACTTTTATGGTTTTTCTTGTTGCTTTCTTAGAGCTACCAGCCACCTAAAATGCCATCATGTTTGTCAGTAGCATTAGGCTGGAATTTCTACTTTTTCTATTCCAGTTAATGTTTGTTTCCTTGGAGATAGTTTATGAACTCTCTGTTCTTTTGGCCTGCCTTTCCACATTTTCAAAGTCTAAGCTTGTGCTTTAGAGCTGGGGGTAGGTGTAGTAGCCCACATCTTTTGGAGTGACATACCTGCTTTATGCAGGGCAGTAGTGTGTCTTTCTTGGCTTGCCTCTCTTGGTGTGCAACTTCCACCTATCAGTCCTTGGCGTTGAACAAAGGGGCTGCATTATACCCAGTTCGCCGTGTGAAGTAGAAGCTTCATCTCTGGTAGTGAGCACTGTACGGAAAGGAGCCCAGACCTACTTCTAAATCACTTTTGCTTGGAACATGGCTTCCAGAGCATAGAGTTGGTAGAGTAGAATGTATCATGCTTGGAGCCTGCCCCTCTCGAGATGCTTTTCTATTCTTTGGGAGCTGGGTGGAAAGGTCGGTATTTTTTCTTGGCTGCACCCTTCCAGAGTGGAGCTTCTAGCCTGAGGATGGACTGGGTTATGCTTCAAATACCACAGATTCCTACTGTTCATACCAAAGTGTAGTCCGTTTTCTTGAATAAATGTTTCTCTATTTGCCACATGCCCTTAGGATAGTTTCTGATATCTTAGGAATTAAGGGTGCCATTTTACTTTTTATTTTCTGTTTGTTCTCTCCCTCTCTCCCCATCTCTCTTTCTTCCTTCTCTTTTTCTTACCATCATGTGGGCTACTTGAACCCTTTTAAGAATTTCTTTTTGTTTTATGTGTGGTGTTAATGAGTGTATCTCTTTATCTCTTTTAGTGTTTATCTTTGGAAGTTTGATATATTTCTTGTATCTTATGTCTCTTTAACTTTGGGAACATTTTGAAGACAATTATAATAATACTTTGATTCATTTTCTGCTCATTTTAATATGTATGCCACTCTTAATTGACTATTCTCCATTTAGATTATGTGTTTTATTCCATTTTTGCATATCTGGTATAAATCATTTCCATTGAATACCAAAGTGCATTGTTTGACTCAGAATAAAGCACACCTGTGATTGAGCTGCTAAGTTAACTAGTCAGTTTTAGTGGAATACAATTCTTTCTTTAAAAGATTTTATTTATTTATTTGACAGACAAGTAGGCAAAGAGGCAGGCAGAGACAGAGAGAGGAGGAAGCAGGCTCCCCGCTGAGCAGAGAGCCTGATGCGGGGCTCGATCCCAGGACCCTGGGATCATGACCTGAGCCGAAGGCAGAGGCTTTACCCCCCTGAACCACCCAGGTGTCCCAGAATATAATTTTTACTTGAAAGAATTACTGGCAGTCAAACTCTAGCTTATTCTGACTTGGATATTTGGTAGACATTTTCTCTAAATTGAATGAATGAGCCAATCTTTAAAGTAGCAGTTTTTGTTGCCAAAAAAAAAATTTGAAGTCTCTATGCAAAAATTAGGATTTTGTAAAACTTTTATCCTCCACTGTGAGCTTGATAACTTTTCTTTCTTTCTTTCTTTCTTTCTTTCTTTCTTTCTTTTTTTTTTTTTTAGATAGCTTTTCTATAATTATGGTCATATTAACAAGTGTGATTTTTTTCATTTTGCATTATGAAATGTGTCAGTCTTGGACGATTTGCATAACCCAGTGAACCAGTAATTTCTAAATGACCAATTTAGTGTGATATTATAAAGTCATGCATGATTAAGAAGGATCAAAGTAGAAGATGGACCAGTTGATTTTAATGGAGTATTAAAAATTTGCTAATACTGGGGCGCCTGGGTGGCTCGGTGGGTTGGGCCGCTGCCTTCAACTCAGGTCATGATCTCAGGGTCCTGGGATCGAGTCCCACATTGGGCTCTCTGCTTAGCAAGAAGCCTGCTTCCCTCTCTCTCTCTCTCTGCCTGCCTCTCCGTCTACTTGTGATCTCTCTCTGTCAAATAAATAAATAAAAAATCTTAAAAAAAAAATTTTGCTAATACCATTTCAGAGTGTACATCACCCCTAATTACTTGTTGAGTTTTTATATAGTACAAAGAATATCCAGTTATCTCAAATGGCTGTTAAATACACACTCCTTTTATAAATATGTAACTGTAGAAGGCCAAATTTTCTTCATTTATTTCAGACAGAACAGCAGAGGATATTGAATGTACAAACAGATATGAGAATTCAGCGATCTTCCATTAACTGAACAATAACAAGATTTACAAAAATATAAAACTATGTTACTCTGCTCATTTAATTTTTTTCAGAAAAATAGTTGTTTTTCATAGAAATGTTATCTATATTAACTGGGTTTATTCTAATTGAATTAAGAGATTCATATTTTAAAAATTGTTTTAATTTCTAATATGGCAAATATCAATATATATATATAATCCACATAAACAGGAGGTTTGGGGAGTCCTCAGTAATATACTTGTAAAGGTGTCCTGAGACAAAAAGTTGGAGACCTCTGTGTATACTTTTTCTCCTCGTGGTTTCAGGGTGACTGCTACACCTCCTGGCATGACATCTTTATTCCAGGGTGACTCAGGAAAGAAGGAATGCTGAAGAAAGGAGCAGTGGCTGTAGCAGAATGTTCTTCCAGAAAACCTCAAGTTTAATATGTTTGGGGAGAACTTTCTCACATATTTACTTACAGTTGCAAAATAGAGTGAGAAAGTGAGAACTTTTACTTGGGCCCATTGCTGCTCAGAACAAATTTGTTCTATGTAGGGATGGAGATTGGGTAGATACATAGCAATATCTGTTACACAGATTTTTGTTTGTTTGTTTGTTTTGCTTGTTTGCTTGTTTGCTTGTTTTTTGGTTTTTGGTGTGTGTGTGTGTGTGTGTGTGTGTGTGTTTAAATGACTGTTCCTGGGGCGCCTGGGTGGCTCAGTAGGTTAAAGCCTCTGCCTTCAGCTCAGGTCATGATCCCAGGGTCCTGGGATCGAGCCCCACATCGGGCTCTCTGCTCAGCAGGGAGCCTGCTTCCCCCCGCCCCAACCTCTGTCAAATAAATAAAATCTTAAAAAAAAAAAATGACTGTTCCTGGTCAGAGTTTCAGGGAGACTCCCACATGAAGTTTTATTGTTTGACTCCTTTATACAAAATCCTCAAAACTTGCTTAGGCATCTCACCTCATTGTCTTCTCGTTAATTCTTGGCTTCTACTTCCCAGGGTGTGTTTGGTCTCTTTGGGCTCTGCATCTCAGTTCTACCCTCGAGGTACATTCTGTTGGAGCCACACATGGACTTGCAAAACACCACTGACTGGACTGAGTAAATTGTGAAATGTCCCTTATTCTTCAACAGAGCTTCTCTTTATCTTTGTGATTTGGTAACTTCTTAACATTAATAAGACTTTTCTTTCTCACACCCTCAGACTCAGTCTTTCCCAGTATATGTATCAGTCTGTTTCCTGATTGATTTATTTGTATTAACTCAGTTGTGAGCTCACTACCATCTTTTATGCAGAAATTTACTTTTACAGTAGTCATGACTTGCTCTTTAAAATATGAGTCATATTCAATTATACCTCAATTAAAAAAAATGAATCATAGCCTTTATAGATTATTCTCGCCCAGGATTTGGAATGAAACTTGATTTTTTAAAAAAGATTTTATTTATTTATTTGAGAGAGAATGAGTGAGAGAGAGCATGAGAGAGGAGAAGGTCAGAGGGAGAAGCAGACCCCCCAAGGAGCTGGGAGCCCGATGCAGGACTCAATCCTGGAAGTCCGGGATCATGACCTGAGCCGAAGGCAGTCGCTCAACCAACTGAGCCACCCAGGCGCCCCGAAACTTGAATCTTTTTTTTTTTTTTTTTTCGAAACTTGAATCTTAAAGTATAGTCTGGGGACCAGCAGCATGGGAGTCACCTGGGAGCTTACTAGAAATGCAGAATTTCAACCCACCTCAGACCTAACAAATCACAGTCTGCATTTTATGAAGGTCCTTAAATGATTGAAGTGCACAAAGTTTCAGAAGCACTGGTCTGAGGGAGACAACAAATGACAAGAGGGCGTGGAACTGTGTTCTGAGGAGCTCCTCTTTTTAAAAATGTAGACAGAAGCCCACCAAAGACACATGGAGGTGAGAGCAAGCCAGGGGAGCTTGTGCTATCATAGTGTGGCATCTCCTGGTACCGTCTCCAAGAAAAGAAAGTAACAGCTTTTGCTACCAGCAGTGAGGCTTTTATCTCACCCAGGATTATAAGATGGTGGACTCAGTAAGCAGTGACTAAGTATATTAAAGATTTATGAAAATGATTTGCTAAGGTTTGTATCACTTGGGCCTTGGAACTTAATTTTGGCTTGAACTGGAATGGGACTCTTTTTCTCTTCAGAATGCCTAATTCCAGTTCTTGACCTTGATCTTTGGTAACCTGTCCTTTTCATTCAGAAACATGCGGGTGTGACTGTAGGAAAGAATGGTGTCACCCACTATATCCTGATATAATTCATGTTTGTGCTTTTTTAATGTTTAAAAAAATTTTTTTTATTCATTTGATTCCCTGGTTATATATTTCTCATTGAAACACTATTTCAAAGAAGTTCTGTGGTTAACATCATCATTAGAATAAGCTTAGAAGTGAGATTTATTTTTGTCCATGTTTTGTGCCTAATACATTTGTTTGCATGTGTTAGTCAAATAGTAAATACGTATGGAATGAGTGAGTCACTGGTTTGAATGAATCCTGGGATTTGCTTCCTGAAAAATAGGTCTGGTTATGGTCCTGAACTTCTTAGATTTTTTTCAGTAAGTCCGAATAAATGTAGTAGTATTTAAGGGAAAAAAATGGTCTTTTGGAACTGAATTACTAATTTCCTGCCAACTGGAAGAAACAATTCTAAATGTTGACAGGTTTCAGGCTTTAAAGCATCTGTATGTTCTGGGGCTAGATAATTTGTTTGATTTACCAAAGTAAAATACTGACTTGTTCTAAGAAGGAAAACAGGATACAGGCTTACATCGTTAAATTTATTTCTCAAGTTCATAAGGTAAAGCGCATCTCAGTCTGGATTTATAATGTTACCTAGCTTAACACCTAGGCCTCTCCCCACCCCAGTAACCCTTCTCTGTGGAATAATAAATGTCAAAAAAAAAGGTCAAGGATAGAAATTACTGCTTCTTTTAGTACCTCAGAACTTATTTGTAGATTTCCAGGTGGTGTTAAACTGGCTGTTTCCTTTAAGGTAGTGGGTAATGTCATAGTGGTTATAATGATTTTCTGTACAGATATTCCAGGGCATATGGAATCTTTGTTTTAATTTAGTAAGCTAACTTAAAATTTAGTGGTAAATTGCTGGTAGATGAACCTTAAAGCTTGGATTCACAGCAGTGCCCTGTGTTTGTCCATAGTACATTCTTGACTCATGAATGACACTTGAATGGTTACAGATTTACCTGTGCTTTGGACAGAGAGACTCTCTACTCCCAATGAGTGAATGCATGAATAAGATGAATGAATGAAATTTGATTCTTCTGGTCTTTTAGAAGTAGTCTTTGCTGACATTGTCAATACTTTGAGCATACTTTATAATTTTGTTCTTTTCCTAAAGCTAATTGACTAGCTTAAAACCAAGAAACAGTCCAATGATGCAAAAACATTTACTAGCAGTGTGTATATTGTATTATACTTAAAAGAGATTTGAACTTCTCTTTTCACTCAGATTTATAAAATAAGAGAATATAATGAAAATACTCAAAAAAATTGCACAGACACATTGCTGTAAAGAAAATATTGTTGAAACAAGTGCCAGCTAGCAGGCCACTTGGGAGCTCTTGAAATGTTTCTTCACTAACATTATAGGGGTGTTGAGTATTCAAAAGCCAACTGTACCAAAGTCAAGGCAGTATGTCATTTAGTGGGTTTTGGGGAAGGGGAAAGTTAAAATTTTCTTGATTGCTAGTTCTCTTTAAGGAGAAGCTTGGTGGAATGGAATCAACTCTTCTCAAAGCAGTTTTAAAATGATCCAGTAGCTCCTTTGTACTTTTGACCAAAGGAATTTTACCTGCTAATTACATCTCACCCTTCTCGGGTCTTCCCCATGATTATTGCAAAGCATGTGAGATGAAAAGAGAATATGACAATCTTAAAAATACAAGATGATCTTTTTCCATAGGTAATAGTTTCTGTTTTTGTTTTTTTACTCATTTGGGTTTAGAGTAAGAATATTAGATTCAGGGAGAGTTACTTTCTTATTTTTAGAAAATCAGATTTACAAATTTGAACATTCATTAATTTTTTTTTTAAGGAAAGTTATAGTGTGGAAGATTCTTGTATTATTTGCTGGTGCTGCCATAACAAAATAATGAGGCAGTGGGTACTTAAGCAACAGGAAATAATTTTCTCACAGTTCTAGAGGCTAGACTTCTAAGATTATGATGTCAGCAGGTTTGGTTTCATTTGAGGACTCTTTCTTTGGCTTGCAGATAGTTTCCCCTGCCTTCTCCCTGTGTCTTCACATGATATCATTCGCTCTGTGTGTACCTATGTCTTAAGTTCATCTTCTTATAAGAACACTATTCATATTGGGTCAAGTCCCACCCCAACGACCTCATTTAAACATAATTACTTCTTTAAAGACCCTATCTCCAAATATAGTCACATTCTGAGTACTAGGGGCTAGAACTTAACATACAAATTTGGGAGGACACATAGCAATTATGTATCAGGGAGGTCACTTTCAAAGTAGAAAGATGATAAGATAGGAAGTTATTCAAGAATTTCAAGTGAAAAATGAGGAGAACCTAAACCTAAGGCATTGACAGTAGAAATGTAAATGAGATTGGAGATTAGCATGATAAATGGTTCTTCACCCCCTTACTTTCAATCTGTAGGTGTCTTTGGGTCTAGAAAGAGTCACTTATAAGCAGCATATCCATGGGTCTTATTTTTTTATCCATTCGGTTACCATGTGTCTTTTGATTAGAGTATTTAGTTCATTGACATTCAATGTATTTATTGATAGATATGAATTTAGTGCCAATATATAACCTGTAAAGTCACTGTTTCTGTAGATTGTCTTCATTCCTTTCTTTGTTGCTTTTGGTCTGGCTTTCCTGCTCAGAGGGTCTCCTTTAATATTTCTTGCAAAGCTGGTTTAGTGTTCATGAACTTCAGTTTTTGCTTGTTTTGGAAACTCTTCATCTCTCCTTCTAGTCTGAATGACAGGGTTGCTGGATAAAGTATTCTTGGTTGTGTATTTTTCCCATTTAACATGTTGAATATATCATGCCACTTTCTTCTGGCCTGTCAAATTTCTGTGGACAGATACGCTTCTAACCTTATATATCTGCCCTTGTTGATTAAGGACTTTTTGTTCCAAGCTGCTTTCAGATTTCTCTTTACTTTTGTATTTTGCAAGTTTCACTCTGATCTGTCTTGGTATTGAACTGTTTTCATTGAATTTGAGAGGAGTTCTCTCTGCCTTTTAGATTTGAATCCTTGTTTCCTTCCCCATATTAGGGAAGTTCTCCACTATAATTTGTACAAATAAGCCTGCTGCTCAGTTTTCTCATTCTTCTTCTAGGACTCTTATGATATGGATATGATTGTGCTTTATGGAATCACTGAGTTCCCTGAGTCTTATTTGTGACCTAATTTTTTTCTCTCCTCTTCTTTTCAGTTTCATTGTTTTCCATAATTTTATCTTCTATATCACCTATTTATTCCTCTGCTTCTTCCTCATTGTGATTACATCCAGTTGGTTTTGCATCTCAGTTACAGCATTTTTTATTTTGGCCTAACTAGTTTTTAGGTCTTTTATCTCTGTAGAATCAGGGTTTCTCTGGTATCTTCAATGCTTTTTTCAAGCCCAGCTAGTATTCATATGACTGTTGTTCTAAATTCTTGTTCAGACATACTGCTTATATCTGTTTTGAACAAATCTCTGGCTGTGATTTCTTCTCGATCTTTCTTTTGGGGAAAATTTCTGTTTTGTCATTTTGTCCAGGTTTCTTTTGCGTGTTATAAAATCTTGTGCTGTTTTCTGCTCCTGAGAGTAATGCTATATTAAGAAGCGGGTCATACACTGTCCATGGCCTGGTGCTTCAGGAAGTATTTCTGGTGTATGCTGTGTGCACTCCACTGTGGTGTTTTGGCTACTCTTTCCCACAGGTCAGTCCTCTGCAGAGTCCCTCCTTGCTTTCAGTGGGGAGGATTTGGACCTTTAACTAAGCGTGCTTTGATTTGATTGTTAAAATAAGCCTGGAAAAGAAAAAAGAGAAAGCCCGATCCAAGGCAAAAGGAAAACAAACAAAAATGCCAGCAGACAGACAAAAAAACTGTAAGTCTGATTCCAAAGAAAAACAAAGAAAAAATAAAGTCTGGTCCAAAAAATGAGGAAAGGAAACAAAAAACAAACAAAAAACTGTAAGCTTGATTCTAATGAAAAAAGAAAATGCTTGGTCCTATTTCCACCAGAACTGAAGCCAACGCTTTGGAGCATGGTATGATCAGTAGCCTTGGTACCTGCAGGGGGCCAGAATGGTCCTCGGTTGGAGAGGCCCACTACACTGGTGGCTCACAAGTCAGACCTTCCCTACTAAAGATGTCCTTGCCAGCCCTGGGGGGTGGTCTTTGGTTTAAGTGGCTCCAGCCTCTTCTGAGGGTGTTGTGTTACTTGCTTGCTCACTAAAGTCTGACCGAGCTTGTGGGTGGGGGTAGGGAGTAGAGATTCAAGATTGAGAGACATTAAACAGGAAGATTTTTTTTTTTTTTGATTGTGCAGTTTTTCTTTCTTTTTTTTAACTTATTAACATATAATGTATTATTTGCTTCAGGGGTACAGGTCTGTGAATCATCAGTCTTACACAATTCACAGCACTCACCATAGTGCATACCCTCCCCAGTGTCCATAACCCAGCCACCCTATCACTCCTCCCAACCCCCCAGCAATCCTCAGTTTGTTTCCTGAGATTATGAGTCTCTTATGGTTTGTCTCCCTCTCTGAGTTCATCTTGTATCATTTTTCCTCCCTTCACCTATGATCCTCTGTCTTGTTTCTCAAATTCCTCACATCAGTGAGATCATATGGTAATTGTCTTTCTCTGATAAACTTATTTTGCTTAGCATAATAGCATCTAGTTCCATTCACATTGTTGCAAATGGCAAGATTTTTTTTTGATGGCTGCATAATATTTGTGTGTGTTGTGTGTGTGTGTGTGTGTGTGTGTGTGTGTGTATACCACATCTTCTTTTTTCATTCATCTGTCTATGGACATCTAGGCTCTTTCCACAGTTTGGCTATTGTGGACATTGCTGCTGTAAACATTTGGGTGCACGTGCCCCTTTGGATCACTACATTTGTATCTTTAGGGTAAATACCCAGTGGTGCAATTGCTGGATAATAGGGTAGCTCTATTTTCAACTTCTGGAGGAACCTCCATGCTGTTTTCCAAGTGGCTGCACCAGCTTGATTTCCACCAACAGTGTAGGAGGATTCCCCTTTCTCTGCATCCTTGCCAACACCTTAAACAGGAAGATTTTGATACAAGACTTTGTTACTAAAGGTGGAGGAGTCTAGCATGACTCTCAGATTTCTCTAATCCAGGAGGAGAAACAGGCTTAAGGGAACAGATGTGAGGTGTGGGATGTCCCTGTTGAGTACCCACCACTTGGACAGCCAAACGACCTGGGTGGGGTCAGTTATCCCACTTTCTTCCTGATCCTACGGTGGCTGCTCACAGCATTGGCAACATCAGATAAAACTCAACCTGCATTTTCTTGCCTCTGAAACTCCATTTGAATGTGTCTTAAGACACGTATAACTCTTTTATTTTTAGTTAATTCTAAATTCCTGTTCTTAAGTTCCTTTAAGGCAAGGACTACTGTTTCATTCATTTTTGCTAGTACATAATAGTTTGTGCTTAGCTCATTTAGTTGAGGAAATGATTGTCAGGAGGAATGTTAGGAGTAAATTACTTATTCTCTGCACATTTTAATTACCTGTTTCATTTTCTTGATGCTTAGCACCTGTCTCATTTTCTTGCAGAATGAGAAGACTTTGGGACATTCCATGAGTCATTCAAGTAACATTTCTAAGGTAGAGTGCCAATGAAATATGTTATTTTTGTAGTTTGGGGTTTGGTCTCTTCTATCTTGCAGGTGTTTGCACTCTTTACTTTTCAGTGTGCAAAGTTATTGACACATTTCTTTAATCTTCTTTAGGACCATACAGTGAGGTATATGGCTGTTACTTTTTTCTAGCGAGGCAGTTCCAAATGTGTGTTGAAATTAGTGACTAATAGGAGAAAACCCTGTATTTCTTCCAGTGGAAGTCATTTACTCTCAGGTTAAAAAAGATCTCAGAGAGTCACCAGAGAATCTGTCCCCTCAGGAGTGCATTTGACTGACAGTAACAAAAAGCCAACTCTGGTGCCCTCAGTAATTATGGGTTTATGTGGTCCTGATGATGAAGTGTGTTTGGAGGTAGGTGGGTCAAAGCTGATGCAGTTGCTCCCAGGTATTGTCAGGGACCCGGGCACTTTCTGTCCTCTCTGTGCCAGTTTCCTTAGCACATTGTCATCCTCCTGCTTTAATACCTCATTTTCTCAAGATGGGAGTTGGACCTCCAGGTATCATGGCCGTAGCCTTGGCAGGACTAAGAAGAATGATGAATGATGGAGGGGTTTGTCAGCTGAGAGCAACCGTTTTCAGCAGGAAGGCCAGAAGCTTTCCAAAACCCCCACCCAGCTGCCTGACTTCTGCTTACATTTCACTGGCCAGAACTGGATCACAGAGCTGCCTGTCGCTGAAGTGGCTAGGAAAATTGGCCATCCGAAAGCACCTGACACACCCGTGGTGTAGTCACTCGACTAGCCTGTCAGGAGCATATTAGCTGCTATGGGTGACCCAGGAGCCAGCAGGAAAACTTACTTGTAGGCACTGCTCAGTTCCCAGCCCAGACACAGGCTCTGGCCGATGTCATCTATGCAGTGTGTCTGTGTAGGTTCCTTGCAGAGATGGGCCTTCTCCTCATGTTTGTGTCGTTGGCCAGACACCGACACAGATCCTGACAGGAAGGTCTGAACAGTGTGATGAAACCTGACCTGCTGTCTCGGACCTCCTGAGTACTCAGAAATAAATAGCCATGTTATATGCCATTTTAATTTAAAAACTATACAGATACTTTCATTTGTAGCACCCTATTTTTTTTTTTAACTGAGAAGTAGAATCTAGCAAATCCTTTGAGATGATCATTCTCTTCTTAGGCATATTTCAGATCTCACCATATCATCCATCCACTTAGTTTTGTGTAAAAAGAAAAGTCCATAGTGCTCAGTATGACACCAAAGGCCTTTTAGAGTGCTCCTTGGTGCATTCCTGACTTGACCTCTCCTCCTCCCACCACCCCCAGAACAGTCTTTTAAGGCATAGGCCTTGGCCATCTCAAATACCTTTCAACAAATAATCCCTCTTCTTCCAACCTCCATTTCTTTTCTTTGCTGTTCACCTGGGACCATGGGAGTTAATGGAACTGTGCAGTGGTAGGTCTTTGCTGTCTGCGTTAAATGCCCAGTTTTGTCCTAGCCCCTTTGAAGGAGCTGTCCAACATTTAGGAATTGAGAAGAGTGAGAAGATGTAGATCAGATGGCCTGTCTGGTTACGTTGAATTAAACATTTTAAAAGTATATATTAGCACTCATTGCCTTGCCCCAATGGCTAGGGCACTTCTGAAGGACGGCAACATTCTGTGCCTCAAATATATGTCTATTTATGGTTTTAGTAAGATTTTATTTGGAGGAAAGTTTACTCTTGCAGTTAAAAACAAAACAAAACAAAACATTGTAAACCACTGGCTTACATGGTCTATAGGGACATCTTATGAGCTTGGTGCAGACTGGGTTGTGATACTCTGAGTTGCTCTGTGATAGTTTTCAAACTCTGTGAGTTTGATGGACAGGAATTTACTAGCCATGAGACTGTGAGGAAAGATATTTCCTCGAATTTTAATTTCCTGATGAGTAAAATCAGGGAATAATACAACCTTCAGTGTTGCTGTGAGTCTTGGGGATAATGTTTGCAAGGAACCCTAGGGCAGCTCCCTCATTGCAGTGAACCAGTGAACTTACTGTAGTCAACCTTTGTTGAACCCTGGTGATCTTAGGTGGATTGGGGCATGCTGGTCCTTGATGATAGCTGTTACTATTTTATTACTGATCAAAGGCAGGACTACATACTTTAAAATAAATATCAACTGGGGTGGAAATTAAGACTAATAAAAACTCCGGCCTTTTCTTTCTTCCTTCTTGCATACATTTTTATTATGTGTTCTTTGTGCCAGGCACTAAGCTGGGTACAGGCATAAAATGATGAGGGAGACAAATGTGGGCACTGACGTAGCGCTTTCCTATGGGCAGGATTGGGGTTTTCTTAAAAAGCAATTTTAGCTCCACACTTTGTTTTAGAAACGGGGTAACTGTGAAAGCCTCACAGCTTTCTGCCACAGAGTAGGGCCAAGAAAATGTGGGCCTCTTCCATTTTCAAAGCAGGAGTTCCTGCACACTGAACTGGGGTCAGGGGGAAGTCTCAGGAGTGGTGTGTTGTGCACACATTACTTCCCAGTAAACTATCAGCATGAAAATTTGTTGCAAAATGTACCCCTCTGAAATAAGAAAGTTGTATAATGTGGAGTCCTTAGACACGAACCAGTTACATGGGGCTGGGAGGTGGGCAGGACTGCTATGAAAGAGAACTTTGATTCTGAGAATGTAGTTCTTTCTCGCAATATCTATAAAATGAGCCTGTTGTCTGAGGCCACTTTAGGCCATGGCACATAAAACTCTATTTTCAATATAGCAGACTTACTTAGGGCGATGCCCCATACCCTTGAGATAGAAGATAGAAAAAAAGTTTAGAACACAGACATGGTTTATGCAACCTGAAATCTCCATTGTTTCTCGCTGACTCAGCCTCCGGCCGAGTTCAGTGCTGGCTGGTGTCCGGGTAAGTCAGTCACCTGCAGTGTGCGTGATGCTCCCGTGGTGTACTGCTTACTGGTAACTGAAGGTACATGAAGTTAGAGGTTGAGCACAGGTGAAAATAAACCTTCCGTCTGTCTCCTAGTGTTCCAGCTAGATCTTGTTACAGAGTGATGGGATGTCTCATTCAGTGTTTGTTGGAGGCTCCCCATGTTTTGCTAAAGCCTCAGAAACCATGTGCCCCTTTCAAAGAAGGAAACAGGCAGATTAGATGGGCTGTGTGATAGGCTGCTAGATGGCTCCTCTGGCTTTAAAATGGGCATCCAGGTGTGATCCTCTTAGAGAACTAATTAATTTAAGGAAGAATATTGGGACTTTCAAGCAGTTTTGATTGCAAAGTCTACACCGAGTACTTTGTTTTATATTAATGGTAATGATGTTAAGTGGGTATCATTTATTGAGGCTCTGTTACAAGTGCAAGTTTTCATGAAATTGGTCACCTCCTCCTAGTGGCCCATCCTAATCACTTAAGTGGTCCCCTAGGTACCTTTTCCTATTTTATTTTCAAGAGAACACCTATCACTCCCTGAGTTTTTATTGATTTTTTTTTCTGTTGCCCCTTCGCCCCACAAGTAAGTTCCATGAGGCTAAGGTTGTGTTTTGTTTACCCATAAATCTTCAGAGCCAAGGATAGACAGTAGCCTGGGAGCAGCTCAGTACATGTTTGTTGGATGAATGTGTGCATAGCGCTGTGCTAGACCCTTGACGTCTAGCCCCCTGCTCTGTCCATCGTCACAGCCACATCCCAGGCCCAAGTCCCCTGGACTACTGCAGTAGCTTTCTAAGAATCTGCCTACATTCTTGCAACCTTCCAAATCAGCTCCACCCCAGCAACCAGGTAAACGGAATCCCACTGGTTCTCATATAAGCCTTCAGTGGGTTCTTACTGCATTTAGAATAAGATTCAAACTCTCTACCTTCATGTGCCAGATCTGAGGTGATCTGGTCCCAGCCACATACAAACTCATTCATTTAAATCACTTACTGTAGTTTATAATGATGGTGTATGATAGCAACATGCAGCCAATCCTTTATTTATTTATTTATTTATTTATTTATTTTAAAAGATTTTTTATTTATTTGACAGAGATCAGAAGTAAGCAGAGAGGCAGGTGGCGGGGGTGGGGGGAAGCAGGCTCACAGCTGAGCTGAGAGCCTGATGTGGGGCTCGATTCCAGGACCCTGGGATCATGACCTGAGCTGAAGGTAGAGGCTTTAACCCACTGAGCCACTCAGGCGCCCCTATTTATTTATTTTTTTTTGAAGAAGCAGCAGAATTGCCCCCTGGGAAAAGATCTGTTCTGTTGACTCAGTGCCTAGAGAAGTTGAGGTGTGATGAGTCCCACTGGAGGCATGCTTGTGGAAGGGGGGCACTTGAATGCAGCTCTCCATGCAGCCTGTCCTTGACCTTTGCCTTGCCGACAGGTCCTTGATCATGTGGGCCAGCAGTCTTCCCCAGGCAGGAGCCGTCTACACCCCACCCTTACCCCACGCACTACCTGTGCTGCTGTGTTTGCTTCATCGTTTTCTTTCAACTGACTTACTCTCATTAAACTTGTTTGCTGTGAGAATTTTGTATCCCTCTGTGGTATCTGAAACCACATTTTTGATTTGCTAGTTTTCTGATGTGAAATTAAAACAAAGATATTAAAAAATGTGTTCTTCAGTATGTCACCTAAACTCCTGCCCTATCACCCACCACTGCTCCTGATTCTGCCCTTTGTGAACTAGCACTGACAGACAAGGGGATTTGGGAGGCTATGTGGTGGAGAGAGGAGAGGGCTCAGTGGGGTCTCTCTTCTGCAGGAGTGTGGTGTGCGGCTTCAGGTGGCCATCACTCCCAGGGTCATTTGGAGCTTGAGCTGGTGGAGGAAATGCAGTGAGGTACTGAGCAGAGCCTCAGGGTGGCCTCAGATGACCGCTTGTGGCAGGCCTGCCACATCAGATTGAGGTGATATGCTTCCCTATCCAGGGGAACATACCACAGTTGCCTCTCACCTAAAGCCTCTCTCATCGCCCCAGCGTGAGGTATCATCATCTGTAACATAGACGAGACGAGGGGGCCCAGTGCAGCATGTCTGAGGATTATGCGAGGTCAGATTTGGTCTCACACTTAACTCTATGCCAACCATCGTGCTCCAAACGCTGAACCAGACAGAGGAGATGAGTAAGCAGACCTCCAGAAAATGCAGAAAGCTAGAGAGAATTATTATGAAGGTAAAAGACAGGGGTTGAGGTAGGGAAAGACAAGGAACGGAGTTTAGAAGGGCTGCTTGGGAAAGGTGTGGCTGAGGAGGGGCTCCTTAAAGCAGGACGTAAAACCGTAAGTAAAACCGTAAAATGTGAAAAGGAGCCAGCCAGGATGGGATTAAACTGTAGAAAACTGGTTGTCACCTCCTTGAGAAATCCAAAACGATAGGTAGAAATGAAAGGCAGCTGTACGGGGAGTGAAGACTATCCTAACTGCCCAGTTGCACGGTGCCTGCTGACCCTGTTGGCTGGGGGCATTCCAATGAGGACAACCGTACTTCGGCTTAAAATTCTTCAGAGGAAGGTTGGAATTCCCTGAAGATGCTTGAACTCACTCAGTCCCACTGGAATTCTTTCAGGTACCAGGAATTTGCTTAGGCCTGGATCATTGTAGGGCCTGGACTTTCTAGAGACTCTCCTCAGACCTCTCGTAGCACATAGACATGGCATTAGTTTATCATGAGAGAAGCATTCTCATTTGACCCTGAAAATTGGACTTGGTCCAGGTGACACCATTTTTTCGAGCAAATTCATGGTTGGTAGCACATAAAAGGAAATGGTAGTGGTGAGGTGAACTAGACATACATCATGAAAACTGGAGCATGGGTCCTGTCCTTTCTGCACTCAGGCAGTTAGTCCTCCTAGGCTCTGACATTTGCTATAGGCTGGTACCTAGTAGAATATTTTAGAGCTCCTGCATAATTTTATTCAGATACCATGAGCCTTAAGTGTCTCTGGTTAATCAGATATTCCTGGGGACGAGTCCAACCAGACCTGTTGAAAGAGCACCTAAAATTACTGCTGTTCTATTGTTTGGCAAGCACATCTGAGTGAATTTAAGCATTGGCTTTCCCAGATCTCTTGAATATTTTCTTGTTATCACTGCTGTTAGATAGGAATGAGTTATAGTAGAATGTCATGTGTAGACGTAAGTGCAGCCTTAGGAATGAGGTCATGGGCTGTGGTATTTTTGTCAAGACCAGTGTCTGCTTCTCTGTGTTTCTAAAGACAAAGCTGATGAGTGACAGACTTAGGTTGCTCAGACTTACAGATTAAGTATAAGCCAAACTATACCTTTCTTAATTCGTATTGAAGAAAACATCAGTCCTAAGGATGAGATACGTACTTTCCTGCGGCAGGAACAGGAAAGTGACGTGGAGGAGCTGAGTGGCCTCACCAGCATGGTGTGGTCTCACTTGGGATGCTTACCGAGTGCCACGGGCACTGTTTTGCTGTGTGGCTCACCTTTTGTAGAGATTGACCGTATTTTCATGTATTTTTTTTTCTTCTGACTGCTTGTGATTTCATTTTTGGCTAAAGCTTTAGATGAGCGGTTTTCAAAACTTGGTTCTGAGTCTTCTCAGGGAGAAGGGGCAAGGTTAAAACCAGTGTCATAACTGCATATTATTTAATTCCCTTTCTCACTCTTAGTCTCTCATGAGTGTACAGAGGAGCTGCCCGGGACTGTGTAGCCTGTGAGATGGCATCTTCTCTCTGGCACTAGTGGGACGTGTGCTGGTGGCCTTGCATTTTAAAGTTCTCTTTTCTTTTTAGAAAGAGAGAGGAGGGGGAGGGGCAGAAGGAGAGGAAAGAGTGACTCTTAAGCAGGCTCCATGCCCAGGGAGGAGCCACACTTGGGGCTCAGTCTCATGACCCTAAGGTCATGACCTGAGCTGAAATCAAGAGTTGGACACTTACTGACTTAGCACCAGGAGCCCCTTTTGTTTTAATGTTTTCTAATACAGTAAAGATTGATTAATGTAACCCTCATAAACACAAGCTATTTGGGGGACTCAGTGTTTTTTGATAGCATAAAGGGGTCCCTCATGAGACCCACATGTTTGAGAACCTGTTTTACACCTGTGAACAGGCAGTCACTTCAGAGTGTACTTGTTTTATTCATTCAGAATTGTTCTTGAACACCTACTGTGTGCCAGGCACTATGCTAGGCTAAGCCATGACTTCTGAGTTAGCATATTATTCCAGAAAGATCTTTTGATAAACCTTCATAAGTGCTGTGAAAGAAAAGAACGGGGTTACAAAGACAGTGAAAAGCCCCTTTTGAAGAGAAATCTGAGGAGAGGCTGGTCCTACTGGATGGGGTATGGAGCATCCATCCCTAGGAAGAGCGAGGGGGCGTGCAGTACTGAGTGACCCAACACCATGATTTTGGATCTTTTTATGGTTACACTTGTATTTTCTGGGAATGTGAAGCTATCTTTGCTCAGAAATCATTGCCTTCAATGTAATTTATTGAAAACCAGTTATATTTGTAATGCTCCCAGCAATAACTAAAAGCCTACTTTGGAAGATGAGCCATGAGAAAGTCCCTTCAGTTGTTGCTTTGCCTTTAACAGTGCTGTGATATGTGGCCTTCGTTATGCTGGGGATGTATTATTATTCCTGTGATTCTGTCTCTAAAAGGCCACCATTGAACAGAGTTCAGTGTTAGCACTACTTGCTGGGCAATAAGGAGAGTCATTTATAATGGAAATCATTTGAGGATTCAGTAGTTTTATTGTACACTCTCCTCCATGAATCCTATATTGTATATATTCTATATTTACTTTCTTAATGGTCAGTTTTAATTAACTGCCATTGTGAAAGCTTGTTCTTGGCACAGCCCTTCATCAAGAGTCAACATGTGTTTATCAGAGCAGCCATAGAACTGGCCTTCCCTTCAATTGTAGCTCATTATCAAAGTTGAATACAACTGGGTATTTATAGAAACCAGGGTCTCTGTTTATAAGGAAGCATTTGTTTTCACAGAACAACTTCTGTACTAAGCGGAAAGTTTGCTGAAATGCAGTCACAGTCTGTGTTGCAGTGTCTAAACACCAAGTTAGACTTTATTTGGCTCTATTTATATGAAGGCAGGCCTGCTGAGCTGGCAGTAAGGGAGCAGATGATTATCTCCCAGTTTGGGAGGGAGCGAGGATGGCAGTAGCATTTAGTAAGTACTGAGCTGTGAGTAAGTGTCAGGTAGCCTGGTAAGCACTGCTTCTAAAATGCCCCACCCCGACACCCAGACCCTGTGCCTATGTGACGCCTGTATGTGACGAGGCGTCATTCCCAGGATATTGTGTTGTAACGAAGGGAATCCCTGAGCTCTTAAAAGCAGAACACTTTCTCTGGCTGGTGTTAGAAGAGGACATGAGAGGCAGGAAGTAAGAGTGGACCTGAGAATGGGGAGGGATCAGTGGGGAAGGCAGGTGGCTCCTGACTGACATCCTGCAGGGAACCACATCCTGCCTCTGAGCTGAATGAACGTGGAAGTGTGTTCTTCCCCAGAGCCTCCAGAAAGGAGGGAGACCCTGAGCAGAGGGCCCCATCACACTATGTGTCTGATTCAATGTTGGTGTGGTTTTAAGCCACTAAGTGGGTGGCACTTAGTCATCTGGGTGGAAATGCTGTCCGTGTGGAGGAAAGGCCTGCCTTCTCGGGCACAGCCAGAGCTCCCACCTCTGAAACCTCTGTGCAGGCAGTGCCGCCTGCTCTCTGGACTGTGCCATCTTCTTCTTCTTCTTTTGGTGTTTTGTATTTGTAGAAATAGAGTGGTGTAGTGACTTCCAAATTATTTTACCATGATTGTTGGTACAAAACAGTTTTTACATTGAAACTCCGTTTACTCACAAACACAACTGAAAGAAAAAAAATTCCTCCAGAAGACTTAATCCTTAGGATGTCAGATGCATTCTGACATCTTCTATTTTATTTCATTTTTAAAAAAATGTAGCTCATGACTCACTAACTCAGTTTGTTCACTGGCTTTTCCAGAGTTGGAAAATCAGTACAGTTGGCTGTGCTTCTTTAGTTTTATTTTACTTCTTAAACATTTTGATCACATGTTATTTAAAAAATGAATTTGTGGTTAGGAAATATGTGTTCATGGTAAAAAGGGTGTAATGGTTGGGAAGGATCTCCACTGAAGTCCTTGTTCCTCATGCCCAGGGGCCCTGGTATCCTTCCACGTTTCAGAGGAAACCACTATTAGGAGCCTTGCAGTGTGCACCCTTCTGTTGATGAGTAGTCTGCATGGGCCAGCACCCAGGGCATGGCTGTCCCCTCTGCCTGTCCCTCTGTGTTCCCAGCACTGGGTAGAACAGTCCTTTCTACTTCGCTGTATGACCACCTCGTGTTCCTTTCTCTCAGTGTATTGACTCAGTCAGCTCTGGGCCCACAGGCACTGGGGTTATGCCAGGCGATTGCTCCCCCAAACAGTGCTTGCTGAGCAAACCTGTTTGTGCATATGTGTGAGGATGAATTCTGAAAGAAGAATTGCCAGGACAAAGTGAATGTGCATTTGTAATTTAGTAATTGCCAGATTGCCATCTTATGGAATTTAGCAATTTGCTTTCACACCAGTAGTGTAGAAGCATGGATGTTTTCCCACATATTTGCCAACACAGGTATCAGGTGATATAAAAAGAAAAAAACAGGCTTTTTTGTTGTTGTTGCTGATGGCATATCTCATTATAGTTTTTTTTTTTTTTTAAAGATTTTATTTATTTATTTGACAGAGAGAGAGATCACAAGTAGACAGAGAGGCAGGCAGAGAGAGGGGAAGGGAAGCAGGCTCCCCGCTGAGCAGAGAGCCCGATGCGGGACTCGATCCCAACACCCCGGGATCATGACCTGAGCCGAAGGCAGCGGCTTAACCCACTGAGCCACCCAGGCGCCCTCTCATTATAGTTTTAATTTTTGTAGTTCTCATTGTAAGAGAGGCTAAGCAGCTTATGTTTGGAGAGCCATCTAAATTGGGAAATCCTTTTCCCATTTTTTCTGTTGAGTTTGAGGTCACTTGTAAACAGGAGCCCCACTTATCTCTTACCCTCCTTATCCAGTCGTTCTTCAAACTGCTCCTGGCTTAAAAGCAAATGAACCCAACCAGACCATTTCTTGTGGCCCCTATACCTGTTAATATAAATCAGATGGGTGAATTCACTTTTGTTGGGGGCCTGAGCCCCAGATGTTTAAAAGTAGCTTTGTCAGTAAAGGAAAAGAAGACCCACTGAGGGTTTACAGCAGAGAAGGAGGGAACGGTTGGTAGAGAGAGGGAACTTGGGAAGTAACCTACTGGAAAGAGCAGGGAAAGGACATGAAGCAAGAAGAGAGCTGGGGAAGGTCCGGCTGGTGTCCTACAGTGAGAAAGTCCCTCTGATGTGAAATTGTTAAGTTCCCGGCATGAACGGAGAAATTACTTCATGAGTCTGTCATGATAGCCCTTTCTGTGGCAGCAAGCTCTTGCAAAAGGAAATGCCAGCTTCTACTAAAGCTATATAGGAAGTTTTCCTTTGGTTGTTTTGGCAGCATTGATAAAATAATTTAAAACAACAAGTCTGATAGGAAGGAGGACCCTCAAGTGACTTGATTACTGATGATTGTCTAAAATTGTCATTCCTAAGAAATACAATCAACTGGGTTTAGGCCTAGATGCAATCCAGACATTTGTTTGCATAATTGATTACGACATCTTAAGAAGAGGGGATTTTTTACGAAAATTTTTTTGTACTGAGATTGCTTTACATTCCTTTACAGGACCAGAAAATCTCTTGTTTGAGAACCAACAAAAAGCTTTGGGAACACAGGGCTTTAGTTTTTTCGACACATGGGAATGTTCTCATTATGAACATTTACACTTTTATCAGCAACATTCCTGTGTGGTCTGATCTTGTAGAAGAGAGAGGGTTCTCTCCTTTTCCCTTAAGGCAGACTGCTTAAAGCAACTACTGCTGACTCATAGCCCCCCACATGCCACCCGGCTGCTCTCCTCAGGATGAGTGGGAGAGCTGTTTAGTGCTCCAGGCCTCTGAGAGGGGACTGGTGGCCCCTGACCTATCTTGACCGCCCCAGTTGGACCCTGGCACTGTATTTGAACTGTATTTCTAGGCTACATTTTTTTCTTGCTGTTAACGATCAATCCAGTCTTTTTAAATCCTCATCGGTAGGTTGATAGATTTTATTCAACTTGATACCAGCAGCAAGTTTAGCTCTTTAAAATTGTTCATGCTGTGCTTGGTAATGATTTGACATGTAGACTGGTCCCGAACTTCAACATGGGCTCCTCTTTAACTGGAAACAGCAGGAGCCTCTTATGAGATCTGCGATGGCCCCACAAATCTTGCTTGTTTTCTCATTCTTATTGGAGAAGGGGTCCGCCAGGATAAGAAATTTGTTGGTTTGTGTGTCTGCATTTATTTTTTTATAAAGATTTCATTTATTGAGATAATTGGGGGGAGAGAGAGAGAGAGAGATGAGCAGGGGGGAGGGGTAGAAGGAGATGCAGACTCCCTGCTAAGCATGGAGCCCCATGTGGAATTTGATCCGAGGACCCTGGGATCATGACCTGAGCTGAAGGCAGATGCTTTACTGAGACACCCAGGTGCCCTTGTTGGTTTGTGTTTATATCAAACAACAGAAAGTAGATTTTAAAAATTTCCTTGAAACCTCATGATCTAATGAGAAGAGAAAATTTTTCTCTATAACCGGGAGGCTAGTTGAGGCTTGGACATTACCTGTTGAAGGTGTCTCGTGATATTTTTGTGGGATTAGATAGGATGAAATGAGGACAGGGACACAGAGAGAGGATGCTGAGACTATTCCTTTTTCCTGAATAAGCAGATCATGGGCTTAGGACTGCTGCCACCAATTCACAGGCATGATGCTTTGCTGCAAGTACACAGGTGACTGTGCGGGTTCCCAGGGGTCCGGCTGAGACCTGGAATCCATGGGGAAGTGATCCCAGCTCCCGCTGTGGGTATGGACCACCTCCCTGCTTCCTCAGTGCAGGATTTTTTCCTGCCCTGAGGCTCTTCCCTCCTACCTCCAAGCACTCCCTTGTTTTGGAGCATGTGATGATGCTATCACAACCCCAGACTTCCCTTTTTGACCTGGGTCACTTGAACTCAGGACCTGAGTGAGAAGCCATTTTCTTTTGATTTCGGCTTCCCATCTGAGACCTGCCTCCTCCCAGGACACTGAATATTTTCCACATCCAGTTAGAACTTGTAGGTTCTTTGGTGACTCAGCAGCTGTGCTAGTTGAGTACTACTGCATGGTTTTAGCACACACATGCAGTGTGATATCATGTAACTTCTTGGACCAAGTTTCAGGTTGAGCTGGATTTAAAGTGATGTTTAATTCTTCTTCTGGGGAGCAGGAAGAGTGGTCCACTGAAGCCCTCAATCCGACTGCCAGGCCTGGCTCTCTCCCCATGTGGGCGCATTTACTGGAGAGGGCAGATGGAGAGAGCTTCTGGACAGTGGTGCTGCTGGCTTGGTGGCTGCTCCATGGCAGGGGTCCTGTAGCTTCAGTGCCAGGATGAGGACGTGGCCCTGGGAGATGGCGCTTAGCGAGACTGGGGGGGTTTTCCTCAGCGGGGGAATTGTGGGGCTCCCTTGAATGAAGGAGCAGGGCCGAAGGCCACTTGGGGAGGGGTGGGGAAGGTAGGGTGGGCAAGGTAGGGAGGTAATGTGGGCTTTCATGTGGCTGTTCAGGTTGTGTGGGGCAGATAGGCTGCCTGTGTTAGGAGGGAGGAATGCATTTATGTGAATGCACATGGTGCTCCCAGGGCCGTGGGAACTCAGGAATGTGCGTCTAGAGAAGGCTTAGCAAGGAGCCGGCAGAGGGAGGCTCAGGTACACTCTTCCTGTTTCTCTCTTTCCGCTTTGGTGCTCCTTCACCCTCCTAGAGCTCCTTTCTCATTTTGGCTTGTTTATAAACTCTCAGGGCCCTTGCTCTAGGTTGGGACACATTCTTTCAAATTTCAATTTTCTTTGTTCTTTTTCTTAATTCCAAATCCCATGATTAGAACTCTGGGGAACCTTCAGTGCTCACCCCCATCCTGGGCCCCAGGTTGAGCTACGGATTGATGGCCCTGTGATCAACTAGTTTCCCTTTTGTGTAAAGAGATCTGGTGGGGTAGCAAGGTTTCCTGGACCCAGTGTGAGGTGAGTAGGAGAGAGCCCTCACATCCAGCCACCCTGATTAGGATTCCCCCCCGGAACCAGGTTAAAGAGAGCCAGGTGGGGAAGGTAAGCACTGGCAGGGATGGCCCCTCACATTTCTTTTGCATTTGCATATACCATCTGGTACTTGGTTTCCTTCTTTCTTCCTTCCTCCCTTCTCCTTCCTTCCTTCTTGTAGGCTTCCGGTGTGGGGCTTGAACTTATACAACCCTGAGATCAAGAGTTGCATGCGCTACCGACTGAGCCAGCCAGGCATACGCCCCCCCGTCTAGTACTTGGTATCTTGACTATGTATGAACTAATTAAATTCAGATGCTCAGTAAATAAGGATCACTGAATCTGCAGGAGGTTGGTATTGCTGCTTTAGAGTCTCAGATAGTTCTTGGCTACGCTCTAACCCACACAGAACAAAAGAGTGCTGTTTGATTTGTCTCGCCTCCGCACATCAGGACCTTAAATATGTATTACTCAGCGAGCAGTTGGAAATAGCAGGTGTTCTTAGATTCTCTGTCCATTGCCCTCCAGAAGGAGGTGGTGTTCACCGTCCCCTTTGCTCTTTCCTCTGAAATTGACGGGGGGTGTGTCGTTGCAGGCTGGGGGTTCTTCACTGGCGTCGGCTCCGGTGTCCGCCTTCCCTCGCTCTTCTGTCACGCCGTCCAATCAGGACATCTGCAGGTAACGCTCTGCTTCACATGCTGGAGTGGTTCATGTGACATCCCGGAAATAAGCATTAGTGTCTGCAGGTTCTCGATTTTCCATTTGCTCGGTCAGTATGCCTTTGCTGTAAACAGCTGGCTCAGTGTTCTGTGCTGTTTGCTCCCCAGGTTACCCGAGTCTCATTTCTTCCCTTCGATGTCTGTTCTCCTTTAAGATTGTTTTCACTTTCTGTGCTTTTATTCCACTGTTCTCTGCATGCAGTTCCAGGGCAGTGTGTTCTGAGTGTTGTCACCACAGTCCCGTGCAGTCTGCTGTTGTCTTGAAAGCTCCTCCAGGCCCGAGTTCTCTGACACAAGGGCTCACTGTGACAGTTATCTGTAAAGACACATTGTCCAAGAGAAATTCCTGTGGTTCCGATTGGGCCCAGGCCTTGAAGCCTGCTGACAATACCAAAGCCAGAAGAACACTAAAGTTCTCAAAATCCCTAAACGATGTGGGTGAGAAGGCCCAGGATACTGTGGAAAGTTTTGACTACGTGGAAAGAACTTGCTCCGAAGGGAAATTGATCCTCCCTCCAGATCCGGGTCTGAGAGTTAACAGGTTCCATCAGAAGGGAAAAAGAGCGCTGCATCACAAACCTCTTGGCAATTCCAAACATTCTTGTGTTTCCTCCCTTTCTGCCCATCGGTCAACTGCCTCAGAGGCGGAAGCTGGCAAGGGGGGCATGCACGTCCCCCTTTTGGAAGAGAAAGCGGATGGCGATGCCGTGTCCCGGGGCCGGCGACTGCTCCAGTACCTGTTCTCACTCTCACACGGCTCGAGCACCAGCAGCCTGCACAGGTTCCAGGAGCTGGAGAGCCGTGCCGCCCACCTGCACACCACCAAGTCCTCTAGTGGGCTGGCAGGGAGCACAGGCTTCTACTCCGATGAAATGGGAGACGACGATGTCTTTGAGGACAGCACATCTGCAAAATGGAAGAGCAAGGTCCTGCGGGCGCCCCTCTGCTCAGTGGAGAAGGACAGTGACCTGGATTGTCCTTCTCCCCCCTCTGAAAAATGCCCCCCCATCTCTCCTGTGTCCACGTCAGGGGATGCCTGCAGGTTGGTTTGCCAAGAACCAGCGTTCTGGCCAGCTCTGCTCCCCATACCTCGGTGGCCTCATCTTGCTTTAATATGTGAAGTTTCAGGAAAATGAAGTAATGGGCGGTAGGTAGACGATTGTGGGTTGATAGCTTCCTCCAGAAGAGTAGAGTATTGGTGTCATTTGACAAATTTTTATGAGCTGGGTTCCAAATAGTTTCACAGATGACAAAAGAGGAAGAAGCTACACATATTAAAGGCCAAGCTGACTCTTCTCAACCAAAAATAAGTAGACTTTGCTTAAGGAAGAGAGAAAATAGTTATCTCCAGTTTGCCAGCTCAAGGATCTAGTTGTTAAGCATTGGCTGCCCCTTCCAGCCTCATTTTTACCCTTTGTTCCAATTGCAACACAGCGTGAATGGGAAGAGGCCGGCCTTCTGCAGTACCTTCCTTCCTTCTTTTTAACTCGGATGTGGCCACCTCTGCCCGGGTCCTGCCTCCACTTCCCACCTTTGTCTTCCTGTGTGCAGCATCCTTGTCTGGCCTCTAGAATCTTTAAGAATCCACTTTTGGTCACCACGCTCACGCTTTTTCCCTCTTCCAACCTTTCCCTGGGCGCCCCTTCCGGGCCAGCTGTTACCATTTCTAACAGTTGGATCAGAAACTCCTCTCACAGAAACAGAGAGCTGCGAGCATGGCCAGGGCTGGGGCCCACTTCCTCTCAGGTCAGGTATCCCTACCTGTTCTTCAGCAGCTGGAACAGACCCTTCTGTGTCTCAAAAGTCTGTTAAGTTCCTTGAGGTTAGTGGCTATGTCCTCTTGCATGCACCCTTAGAAATCATGAATGATTTAAAATTCTCGCGTCCTCAAAAATGGTTTTAAATTCTTGTGTCCTCAAAAAAGAAATGCCACCTTCTAATGGGGTTTATAGGTCCAGGAGAGGTCCTTTGTTTTCTCTGTGTACTGTCTGCGGGAGGCCGGAGACGTGTAGTGTGGTATGTGAAGGTGAAGTCTGTGATTACTGCCAAAAACCAAATTCATCATCTTTTTAAGTCATTGGTATTTTTGGAAAGTAGAGTGCTGGTTCCATTTTATACGGAAATTTTTCTTCTAATTTTAACATGTTGTGAAGGATGGTTCCGTGTTGCCTTAAATTTGGCTTTCGGTGAAGTTCTTAAATCTTACCAAAAATGACTGCTTTGTCATTTTTTATATTGTTTTTTCCTCTCTGATGCCAAATGCCATCCAGACTTTCCATATTGGTACGGTAAGCTAGAAGTTTCTAGTTTGTAGTCACTGTCCACATCCGTGTTTGTGTGTTTTGTGCCTGTGGTCCTTTCTGTGATGTTTGTTGTTGAAAGTTTTCACTGGGGGACCAGCCCTCCCCTGGAGTGTCCTCTTCTCTGGCACGCTGGTCTCCTGGTAACGCCTGGCTCTCCTCTCCCCGCAGGATCTGCCACTGTGAGGGGGACGACGAGAGCCCCCTGATCACCCCCTGCCGCTGCACGGGGAGCCTGCACTTCGTGCATCAGACGTGCCTGCAGCAGTGGATCAAGAGCTCGGACACGCGCTGCTGTGAGCTCTGCAAGTACGAGTTCATCATGGAGGTCAAGCTGAAGCCTCTGAGGAAGGTACGTGGTAGGACACCTTTGGAGGCGCCCTTGCCTCACTGAAATGAGGGCCCGGGCCGAGTCAGCACCTCGGAACAGGCGAAGCCTTGCACTCCTCTGTCGGAAGTGGGTGCTGGCGCGTGCATTCCTGCTACGGGTGTCATCCTTTCCAGGTCTTCTTTCCCTCTCCTTCCTCTTGGGAAGAAGCTCTTTCTAACCCTTTGGTCCTTAGGTGTTTTTCCATCAAACTAAGACTGCTTTCTTGTCTGTGTCAGTTGTTTGGCCATTGATCACAGACTGTTTTGTGACATCTTAGCATTTAATTTTATATGTATTAACTGTTCGTGTCTTGTCTCTGATTAGGACTGTTTATTATTAGACATTAGTATTTCTCTCCTGCGCAAAGCACATAGTTACTTGTTCGGTACCTCTGATAAGTATTTGACAGTCGGTAAGGGGAGGGTGGGTGGGAAAAGAGGAACCGTAGGCCTTATGGGAAACGCGGCTCTCTTCACGCCCCATGTCACGGCTCCCTCTGCAGGGAGCCTCTTTTGGTTTGTGCCTCCTGTGTAAATGGTTTAATGTGTTTGTTTATATGCCCAGCACATGAGGTTTTATTTGGAAGAGTAAGACTTGTTCTTATCTCACAATTTTGGTATGTGTATTCAAGGACAATCACACAATCAAATCACAACACATGACATTGCCAAGTGAAGGCTAGATTAAGTGGTGGCAGAGCACGACAGATATTCAAAGGAGGAAGTATGGGCTATGGGCTGGAGCCTTGAGGAGGTAGAATGGTGGTTGTATCACAGAATGTTTGGGTGTTAAAGCCGTTTCTGAAGGATCAGTAGTAGGATTTGGAGTTAAGTGAAAGGAGTTTAGAGAGGTCCAGTTGTATAGAGAAGCATACACCAAAACAGTGTGTGTGAGCATTGCAGGGCAGTGTGGAAGGCTTGGACTGAGGGTGTCTTAGGAAATAGTAAGAGATCAGGGAGCAGGGGGGATTTTAGGAGGAAAGCCAAAAGAAGATACTATATAAAACCATAGCAGAAAGCATTCACGCTGTTGGAGAAGGCAGATGTAAACTACTTGAAGAATGTTTTGCCCCATGGATTTATTGGGTACCTGCTCTGCGCTGGCCTCTCAAGTCAGGCTTATAGCAATTTGACCAATGTAGATAATCTACGAGGCTCTGTTCTCAGCTTGTCCTGCAGAGATCTCTCTGGAAAGACACAATGACTAGGGCTGGCCAAGGATATGCAGAGTGTTCACACTTTGTTCTTTTTCTCTACCCTTATGTGTTTTCTTCTGATTTGGAAAGCAGTAAATGAAAAAGAAAATCTGGCTCTTTGGAGTAAGTTAATGAGCTCCTAGAGGAGATGGGACTTGCAGAGCCTGCTTATACCAGGAACTCTTAGCATCGGTTTCAAGCTGTTGTTGCCAAAGTAGCAAAGGACCAAAGAGTGAGCGTCTCCCGCCATCACCTTCACGATGTAGCGTGACCCATCTGCTAGTGTGTTGTGGTGTCATCAGCCCTCCTCCCCTTGCCCATGCCAGTCAGCGAGGCAGGGAGGTCTCGTGTGTGCCACCTGGGTCGGGGGCCAACATGCTGTTTTCATCAGGACTGAAACCATAGAGGCCTTCAGCTAGCCATGGGCTGTCTGCCTGCAAGAATAAGGAGACAGGAGGACTGATACCTGGTTGTGGTTCATAGCTCATCTTGATCCCAGCTTCTTTTCATTGCATGAAAAGTTGGCTGTCGACAGAATACCAGTGCCTGGTACCTGGTTGGTTTAAGGAGAATGACTTTTGGTATTTGGGAAAATTCATGAAGTCTGGGGAAAGGGGAGGGGCAAGAAAGCCAATCTTACCCATCTACAATGCTCTCACCCCCATTGTTGCCCTTTCCATTGGGGTCCTGCACCTCATGCTCTGTGTGTGGTCTTTCCAGTGGGAGAGGTTGCAGATGACGGCCAGTGAGCGCAGGAAGATCATGTGCTCGGTGACGTTCCATGTCATCGCCATCACCTGCGTGGTCTGGTCCTTGTATGTGCTCATTGACCGTACCACAGAGGAGATCAAACACGGACAGGCAACAGGTATGTATGTGCTCAGGGTGGAAGATGAGCGCAGCGTAGACATCCTGGATAACACACAGGGGTCCTAGGATCGGGGCATCGTTCCAGATCGGTTTTTAAGTCAGGCTTCAAATATCTGGATTTCTGGAGTGGGGGCATCAGTTAAGAGGCACCAAGCATCCTTTTTGGATGTTTCTCTTGCTGAGGTGAGTACTTATTAAAAAACCCAGTCAGGGGCGCCTGGGTGGCTCAGTGGGTTAAGCCGCTGCCTTCGGCTCAGGTCATGATCCCAGGTCCTGGGTTCAAGCCCCACATCGGGCTTTCCGCTCGGCGTGGAGCCTGCTTCCTCCTCTCTCTCTGCTTGCCTCTCTGCCTACTTGTGATTTCTCTCTGTCAAATAAATAAATAAAATCTTTAAAAAAAAAAAAAACCCAGTCAGAAGAGATCAATCAGGGAGAAGAGAGGGAGAATCTCCTGGAAGAGCAGCAGGATAAGAGAATGGACACCCTCTGCCTCCCCACTTATGATGAAGCAGGATTTGATGAGTAAAGATTCCATTGGTTATGGGAAGGTCAGAAGTTGTGTTTTATTTACTTCAGATCTTAAATTAGATCTGCAGATAGGCTAACCGGGTTTTTCCCCTTCCAGGAATCCTAGAGTGGCCCTTTTGGACTAAACTGGTGGTTGTGGCCATCGGCTTTACCGGCGGACTTCTTTTTATGTACGTTCAGTGCAAAGTGTACGTGCAACTATGGAAGAGACTCAAGGCTTATAACAGAGTAATCTATGTTCAGAACTGTCCAGAAACAAGCAAAAAGAATATTTTTGAAAAGTCTGCACTAACAGAAGCCAACTTTGAAAATAAAGATGGACATGGAATCTGTCATTCTGACACAAACTCTTCTTGTTGGACAGAACCTGAAGACACTGGAACAGAAATCGCTCATGTCTGATTTTGTGGAGGAGTAGTTTTCCTAGACATTGAAGAACCGCTGAAGGAAATTGTTTACTGCCAATTGTGTACCTTTCCTTATGTCCTTTAATAGCATAGACTGGGCAGGTGACTGTTTTAATGGCTTCTCTTTTTCTAAACCCTCCTTAGTGAATCTTCTGGAAAGCCCTCACGTTGGCTGTGCATGGCCGGGTTCCACTTCTGCCAGCATTTGCATGGGAAGGGAGGTCCCCGTGATGCTCTATGATGGGATGCTGGCTGTTCTGGCTCATGAGCAGAATGAGAGAATAAAATGCCAAACCCAAGGGAAGAGCAGGAGCAGGGTGGCACCCTGGCCTCGAAGCCTGGCCTCTCCCGGTTGGCAGCAGTCCCTACCCTAGCACAGAGTGTTCGGGAATGTCTAGCCATGATGAGAGGATTTCCCTCCTCCCCGAGAAGAGTGTGGGGAGCTGAGCCCCTCTGCCAATGCTGCCACTGACCGTTTTCCTGAGCAGACGGGGCTGTGGTGCTCTGTGCATGGTGGCGAGTGATTCACTAAGCAAACAGCACTTTACAAAAAGAGAATCTTTATTTTGTAATATGTGTCCAGTGGGATTGACATTTAAAAGAACGTCTCATTTAGAAGCCTTCCTTTCATTATCTTTTACATTATAATAGATCTAAAACCCTCTTTGCCTTATATATTCTAAGAAACCCGACATCTACTCTGTGTCCATAAAAGGGACTTGTGGCTCTAAAGCAAGGACAAACAGATCGGAGGCTTTTTCCTAACATTTCATGGGAATTAATGGATGCCGCATGGCAATTTGAGCCTAATTCTTGTGGTTTCAAGCCTATTTTATGACAAGTGTTTATGTCACGGGCCTTCCCCAAACATTTCTTTTTGGTCAACTTTGAAAAAGAAGGTTTTGTGAGATCTAAACGAAAGGAAGCAAGTGAGTAATTAGAACAAAACTGAATATTTAAAAACGACTCCTTTCCGGACAAACCTCTCCAGTTTGTGAGGCTTCACTGAAAGAGTAAGCGTCACTGCCCTGGCCTGGGGCGCGGCCCCAGAGGGTGCTCCTTGGGTGCCTGCCACCCTGGACGGCTTCTGCTTCGGGGGAGGTTCTGTGGATCGCTGGCCCAGGCAGAGAGACAGATGGGCTGGCTCTGGGACGAAGGCCAGGAGTGAGCAGCAAACTGCCATGGCCCATGGTCACTGCCCCCAGCCATACCTCTACCCATTTATCGCCTTAACGGGACTGCACAGAAAGGATTCTTGTGATCAGTTCGTTCTGTCATCAGGGATTATTTCCTGTACCATTTTCATAAGACAAAACCAAAATCACTACCATCAAATGGCCTTTGTCCCTTTAAAAAGTCTGCTTAAAATTCTGTTTTTTAAAAATGAGTTTCACTTCACCAGGAAAATAGGAGTCAACTCCAGGAAAAGAGGCCAGGAGGGTCTGCAGTGTAACAGGAGCGTGCCCGGGTACTTACTTTCCAGGCGACTCTGTATTGTAAGCCTCCTCTGAGGGGAAGGGTGCCCGGGAATCCTGCCCTCAGTCCCCTGAACCTTAGCTGACTCCCCTGTCCTGCTAAGAGGATGAAGCAAACACAAGACGATTCCTTTGCCTTTCAGAGTGGAAGTGCTCTGGTTTGTTTTGAAAGCCTGGAGGAGGCTGAAGTGCATCTAAGCTCTGGGGGAGGGTAGCTTTGTCCTGCCATCTCTTTCCATCCTGTGTCTCATTTGTTGGCGTCACGGACCCTGGTCTAAGGAGCCGCCGCACTGTGGCCTTCCTCTGGCCGTCCCCTGAAAAATAGGTCAGCCTGCTCGCTCGCTCCACCTCCCAGGCTGCGTCCATTCTGGGCCTGTGCTCACTGTGCCCCAAAGTGCAATTACCCACACCCCTTCTCAGCCTGGGGACGGCCGGTAGCTCACAGTATCTCCACTCAGAGTCCTGGGCCAGCCCTGCCTGTGCCCCTTAGGAGCTGCCCAGGGAAGGCCCTTGTCGCTGCCCTCTTACAGCAGATGAGCAGTCATATGAAGACTGGGATCAATTTTTAAGTGGGATTCCTTCCCCTGTCCCTGATGGAACCCCTTGCACTGAACTTGAAAGTCACTAGATTTCTGGCAGAGAGGAAAGTGTGCTTAGGTAGGGACAGCCTCTGGGCAGCCCACCTGTCACGGCTGGCACCCCCTATTGCAGAGGTGCCTTTATAACCCATGACTGCTGTGTTGCTCCCGTGCCTGACCAAATTCTCATGTGAAACCCTCACTTCTTTTCAGGAAGGCCTAACACCATCTCATCACCTCCACCAAGCTCCTAAAAAAAAGCCTTCTGCCTGGGGACGGTCCATCCCACATCTTTCTTTCCTCGCCTGGGATGGCACACACATGCTCCCTTGCCTTTTTCTTTTCTCATAGGTTGTAGTTGAGCACCTCTGATTCCATTCTTAGTCTCTGCTCTAATCACTAACCCCCAGAGATGGACCCTGGAGGCCCAAGCTCTGGAAAGGTGGTGCTCTGCTGCCATCTAGTGGGCGCAGCGGATCTGCCAGGGGGTTCCTTTAGTCGTAGCAGCTTGCCTTCGAGTTTTGGTGGGGGGGGCTTATTTATTCCCCAGTTTCCCCTCATTCTGCACGTGGCTTTGGTGGGCAGACAACATTTGGCTGAACCAGAGATGTGGGATGAGCTGGTGGTCTCAGGGCCTGGAGCCTGGTACTTGGGGGGCCAGGCCAGGAGGAGAGGGAAGTGGCTTCCTGGGTGTTGCCAGTCAGCCCTCTCTGATTTGGCCTCTGTTCCCTCAAAAGTTGGCTCGAGCACTTCCAACTTTGGCTGCCAGCAGGAATTTAGTTTTTGTGCCTGAGTTGATTTTAAGAAATTCTGGAAACTATCAAAGGCCTCTTCCGTCTCCTCCTTTTCTGCCTCATTCCACTCTTTTCAGTCTTATGGGTCTGCTTTTCAGCCTTGCTGGTGTGCCCCACCTGATTGCAGACATGCAGGCCACAGGCAGTGGGCCAGTTCCAGAGTCGCAGGTAGGGCCTGCACAGCTGGGGCTGCTGCTGCCGCCTGTTGGGTTGGCTGCAGGGCTGGAGGGGGTCTGGGAACCACAGGGCCGGGAGCCGTGATGCTGTGCATTTGGCCTGAGGCAAAGATACTTTTTGAATACTTTCCCTTTTGAATCTGATTTGAAATATGCAGCTCCCCTCTCCAGCCCAAGGAAGGACTGGAACACAGGGAAGTAAAAGCATTTATTTTTGTTTTGGACATAATTAAGTTGTGCAGCTCTTCACCTATTTACAGGCAATGTTTATAGAAAGCTGATTGTTAATAAAAACCAAATTTACACTGGCATGTGTGGTGTAGTTTCTAAAAGGCACTTCACATTCGAAGATTTTCTTACCTTGTGAAGTTTCTAGTTATCTGAATGTCTGGTTTTGTATCCTTTTGTGTATGTTCACTGTTTCTCAGTATTACTTGAATCATTCTCTAGGGGGGTTATTTGTGTTATACACGGGGGTCTAATTGCAGCAATAAAGCATCTCTTTAAAAAGGGATTTTTGCCATGAAAGTGTTTTCCTGCAAGAAGGCTGGGAACATCGGCAGGCATTCCAGTGGTTCTCATCCCCCTTTCCATGATCCTCTGACTTGCACGTTGGGGAAGAAAATCATGCAATCTCTGGAGGTATCTGTTTTCCTAGGCAGGGAGGATGGCTCCCCCAGACACTGGTGGTTGGTTGGTGGGGAGGGGTTGGGTTCAGGAGAGTGTGCGGGCATGGGAGTGAAGACAGAAGTTGCTCACACAGCTGTGCTTGCTTCAAACATCCAGGCTCTACTTGGACTCCGTGCCCTGCGAGAAGCCAGATTCAAGTTCAGGGTGTGTCTGGCGATATGACCATGGAGCAGGTGATTATTGTCTAATTCCCCTTGTCTGTTGAAACACTTAACTGAGCCGCAGCCTTGCTGAATAGGAGAACTAGGGAGGTTCTGGCCATAGCTCAGCCTGGCTGTATCTCCCAGTCTCTGATGGGGCCTCCCTGAATCATGGTGCTATCATAGGTCCTTCTGCCTTGAGACTGAAAACCATTCACAGGGCTGTGTGTGCCGAGGGCAGGCACCTGCCTTTACCTGTATGCCCAAGGTGAAAACGGAGGCCAGGATTGCCCTGTACGTACTGTTCTCTAGGTGACCCCAGAGAATCGTCCACCAGTTAAGGGTACTGGATAACTGCCAGGAGACTTGGGAACTAAGCGGGAGGATACTCTGCCAAGTGTCCTTGCCTGACTTCGGGAGCTGCTGAGGCCTCTGGAGGAGGTGACCACGGAGGAGCTGAACAGGTGTGTGCCCATGGGAGGGAGGGAGTGCTTGATTAGTGGTTGGAGGGGTGAGGAGGGTGGAGCTGAAAGAGGAATCATGGGTGAAAAGGTGAGGTGGGGGGTGCTCCCCGAGGGGAGCCTCTCTGCTTTGGGGATCCACCAAATTTGGTGAGGGTGGCCGAAGAGATGCCCAGTGGGTCTTGTTGCACACAGGCTTGACCCTGCTGTCCCCAGGCCTTTCTGCCCTTTAACAGCAGCCACAAAGTGATGGGGTGATGGCTGCGGCCTGGCACACTTCCAGGGGGGCAGACTACACGCAGGCCAGCCTCCTGTTTTGTAAGAAACAACAGACTTAGAGCCCCATTCAGTGGCATAGTGACATACTTGCTGCTCATCATTTGGGGTGTCAGGCTGGTGGGAGGAGGGTGAGCCTGGTGCTATAGTAGAACTACCTAGATGACCAGGAGCGGCAGCCCCTTTTCAGGGAAAGGCCTTGAGCAGGAGCCCAGCGCTGGGTCCCGGGAAGGCGGGGATTCTGGGCCGTAGTCAGGCGGTAGAGGCGTCACATACTCTCCACGTGTCTGAAAGATCTGGGAAATGCGTGTTGCTTACAGCAGTCACGTGACTGCAATGATAAGGATGTTTAATTGAATTTTGATATTAGAAACAAGGCTGAAGTCCACATCCATGACATTTATCTTTGTATGTGCACGCACATGTGTGTGTGGCGTGGGGAGCGGTTTGGAAGGTAAATTCCTAGAAGGAGAGAAAAAGGTAAAGGTACTTAAGTTCCAAAAGCACCCTCCAGAATGGCTCACTTAAAAGAATTGGTCTCTCCTTACATTGTGTCATGGAGGTATTTTTTAAATTGTTACTAAGATGATTGTCTTCTCTCTTATCATTGATGTTTATTGAGCGTCTTTTGTTTACTGTATGTGTCTGCTTGTGTGAATTTCCATGCCTTGGTCATTTCTCTTGTTTTTTTTTGGGTATGTTTTACATTAAATCATAGGTGCTTTTTCTGGTGAAAGAAGATTAACTCTGGTTTGATGTAACTGGCTCTTCATTTTTTTCTCCGTTTTATTACGAAAAATTTTAATACAAAATTTTAAGTAATTGCCTAGTGAGATTTCATGTACCCTAGATTCTACAGTTAGCATTTTGCTGTATAAGCTTTACCATGTATTTCCATCTGTTCATTACACTGTCCTTCCATCACCTTGCTTTTTGAGTGCCTTTCAGAGTAGACTGCAACCGGAAGTGTGTACTTTACCCCACCTCAATTTGTATATCGTTAGCTACAACTCAACATGTATTTATGGTTCTTTTTGTTCTTAGGAAAAATTTACATACAGTGAAATGTATAAACCTTAAGTGTACCATCTGATGAGTCTGGCAGATGTATATACTTGTGAAACCCGAAACCATAGGTTCTGTGTTAAAATACAGAACGTTATCTCAGTCCTGAAAATTGCGATGCCCTTTCCCAGGCCACCTCTGTCCCCATACCTTCTACAAAATTGTAGTTTTGATTTTTGGTTTTAGCTTGTCCTGGAGCTTAATTTTAGTGAAGTCATGGAGCTCACACTCTTGTGTAAGCGTTCTTTAAGCCAGCACAGTGTTTTTGAGTTTTGTCTATGCCCTGTATCAGCACATTCCTGTTTTGTGTTGAATATTCCACTGTATAAATATAACAGTTTCTTCATTTTCTTATGGTTGGAGACTTGAGCTCTTTCCAGTTTTTGGCCATTATGAATAGAACTGTTAAGATTTTTTTTGTGGACACATTTTCATTTCTCTTGGGTAAATACCTAGGCATAAAATGCTGGTTCAGAGAGGGTAGAGATGTTTAGTTTTATAAGAAACTAAAGAAACATTTTCACAAAGCAGGTATACCATTTTACATCCCCACCAACAAGGTGGGAGGCTTCCAGTTACTTCAGACCCTTGCAACATTTGGTGTTGTCAATCACTAACCTAAAATATAAGAATTTTAGCTGTTCACATGGATAATAGTTGTAATTTGCTTTTAATTTGCATTTGTAGTTTTAATTTGCATTTTCCCAGTGATTAATGATGTTGAATGTCTTTTTGTGTGCTTCTTGTCATGTGCTTATTTGCCATTCACAAATCTTCTTTATATTTTTTTTGGAAAATTTTTTAAAATTTCTTTTCAGCGTAACAGAATTCATTGTTTTTGCGCCACACCCAGTGCTCCATGCAATCCGTGCCCTCTCTAATACCCACCACCTGGCTCCCCCATCCTCCCACCCCCCGCCCCTTCAAAATGCTCAGGTTGTTTTTCAGAGTCCATAGTCTCTCGTGGTTCACCTCCTTTCCAATTTCCCTCAACTCCCTTCTCCTCTCCATCTCCCCTTGTCCTCCATGCTATTTGTTATGCTCCACAAATAAGTGAAACCATATGATAATTGACTCTCTCTGCTTGACTTATTTCACTCAGCATAATCTCTTCCAGTCCCGTCCATGTTGCTACAAAAGTTGGGGATTCATCCTTTCTGATGGAGGCATAATACTCCATAGTGTATATGGACCACATCTTCCTTATCCATTCTTCCGTTGAAGGGCATCTTGGTTCTTTCCACAGTTTGGTGACTGTGGCCATTGCTGCTATAAACATTGGGGTACAGATGGCCCTTCTTTTCACTACATCTGTATCTTTGGGGTAAATACCCAGTAGTGCAATTGCAGGGTCATAGGGAAGCTCTATTTTTAATTTCTTGAGGAATCTCCACACTGTTCTCCAAAGAGGCTGCACCCACTTGCATTCCCACCAACAGTGTAAGAGGGTTCCCCTTTCTCCACATCCCCTCCAACACATGTTGTTTCCTGTCTTGCTAATTTTGGCCATTCTAACTGGTGTAAGGTGGTATCTCAATGTGGTTTTAATTTGAATCTCCCTGATGGCTAGTGATGATGAACATTTTTTCATGTGTCTGGTAGCCATTTGTATGTCTTCATTGGAGAATTGTCTGTTCATTTCTTTTGCCCATTTTTTGATATGATTATCTGTTTTGTGTGTGAGTTTGAGAAGTTCTTTATAGATCCTGGATATCAACCTTTTGTCTGTACTGTCATTTGCAAATATCTTCTCCCATTCCGTGGGTTGCCTCTTTGTTTTGTTGACTGTTTGCTTTGCTGTGCAGAAGCTTTTGATCTTGATGAAGTCCCAAAAGTTCATTTTTGCTTTTGTTTCCTTTGCCTTTGGGGACATATCTTGAACAGATTTTATTTTTTTATTTGAGAGAGAGAGCACAAGCAGGGGAAGAGGCAAAAGGATTGAGCTCCCAGTTGAGCAGGACCCTGGGATCATGACCTTAACTGAAGGCAGACGCTTAACTGACTGAGCCTTCCAGGCGCCCGCTTATCTATCTTTTCATACCAGGACTGACAGACTATAATCCACTGGCCAAATCCAGCCCATGGCAAATTTTCGTAAAGTTCTTGAGCTAGTGTTTTATAATTTTATTTAATTTAATTTTTAGAAGATTTTATTTAAGAGATAGAGTGAGAGTGTGAGCACAAGTGGGGGAAGGAGCAGAGGCAGAGGCTGAGGGAGAAGCAGACTCCCTGATGAGCAGGGAGCCTGATGTGGGGCCAGGACCCTGGGATCATGACTTGAGCCGAAGGCAGACGTTTAACCACTGAGCCACCCAGGTGCCCCCTGCTGCATTTTTAAAACAACCTTTTAAAGTTGTAAAACAAAGGCACCTGGGTGACTTAATCATCTGCCTTCACTCTCTTGCTGTGTCTCTGCCAAAAAAATAATAAAATCTCAAAAAAATTAAAAACAGTTAAAAGTGCAGCAGATTGTATGTGGCATACCAAACCTAAAATATTTGCTTGACGCTGCTATGGATTTAAAGTCTGTGTCTTGTATATTGCATGTAGTTGGGTATTGATTTTTAAATTATTCTGATCATCTTTGCCTTTTAGCTGGAGTTTTTAGTTTTTAAAGCATTTGATGTAATTACTGATATGGTTGGTTCTGTGCCTGGCGTTTTATTATTTGATTTGTCCTCTGTGTTTTTGTTTCTCTGTTCCTCTTTTTTTTTTCCTTTCTTTTAAATTATTTATATACTTTTAGAATTCCATTTTAAGTCCTCTCGGTTTTTAGCTGTACTTATTTATATTATTTTAGTGGTTGCTCTAGAGGTTATAATCTACCTCCTTACAGTTTCACAAACTACTTAGAATTAATATTGTACCCCTTGATAGAAGATGTAGAAACCATGTGCCTGAAATAGACTTTCAACACCCATTGTCTTTGATGCTATCTTCCTGTTGTGTTTACGTGTATTATAAATACCACATGACAGTGTTGTAATATTTGCTTCAAATAATGATATTTATTTTAAAGGAAGGAGGAGGGGAGAAAGTCTCTTACATTTACCGAATATTTACCAATCTGATACTGCCCTGTCCTTCCTGAGGATCTGAGTTTCCATGGGAGCATTTCTTGTAGATCTACTGGCAATAGATTCTCTTTATTTTATTGGACCTGGAAATTTCTTTATTTCATTATCATACTTGAGAAATATTTTTGCTGGTTATAGAATTCTGTGTAGTCTCTTTCATTCTTTGTCTCTGAAGTATGGTTTTCTTTGTATTTATTCTGCTTGGGCTTAGGTTTGGCTGAGCTTCTTGAAGCTATAAATTTGTTTCTCACCAAATTTGGGAAATTTTTGGCCTTTACTTCTTCAGATATTTGCTCTGCCCCATCGTCTTTTATCTCCCCTCTCCTTCTAGGACTCCCAGTGACATGTATGTAAAACCTTTTGGTATTGTCCCATAGATCTCTGAAGCTCTGTTCATGTAAAAAAAAAAAATATCTTTTTGCTTCAGATTAGATCATTTCTATTGATCTGTTTTCAAGTTCACTGATTCCTTGCTCTCTTGCCTCTGTTCTGCTAGATTATTTTTTCCAGATATTTTTAGTTATAGAATTTCCATCTGATGATGATTCTTTTTCTTCCTCTTCGCTCTCTTCTCCTTCTTCTTCTCTTTTACCACGTATAGTTCTCTGCTGAGATTTCCTATCTTTTCATGAATTGGTAATATATTTCCTTTAACCCACAAAGCACAGGTATAAAAGCTTCATTGAAATCATTATCTATTGATTCCAATATCTGTGCTATCATATATGATCAGTTTCTCTTGGTTGCCTTTTCCCTTGAGAGTAGGTCACATTTTCCTTTTATGTTGAATAATTTTGGATTGTGCCCTGGGTATTTTGAATATCATTTTGTAGAGATTCTGAGTTCTCTTACATTCCTCTGAAGAGGGCTTTTTTTAAAGCAAGCAGTTAACTTGGTTGAGCTGAAACTGAGAGCTGTTTAACAAATGTCGCGTTAGTGGTTTGATCCTCAGTTGAGCTATTTGCAGCTGGCCACATGCGTGCCTGGCTTAGGGGGTCACGCCAGAGGTTTAGACAGAGTTTGTGCACAGAAGTGGGGTTTTCCCTGTCTTTAGCCATGCTGGGGTGTGCTCCTAAATACCCAGCTTCGGGAGAATGGGCAAGGCCGAGGGCCAGCTGCAGAGAACATAATTAACCAACAGCTGCAGCTGCCACACCTTTGGATCTGTTGTGACCTTCATGCCAAGACCATTTTTGTCTTTCCTGCCTGATGCAAGATTTCTGTAATGGGCCACTTTTGTTTGAGGACTCCACTAGCTGAGTGAGGCTTTTGTCGAGGTGCCCTGCAGTCTGGAGTCTATTCTACCCAGACCTTCCTTCCCTCCCTGGTTGCACCCACAGGATCAGGCCTGCATCATCACTCCTGCCTGCTCCTCTTCCTTCCTTTGCTCACACGGCCTCGCAGCTTCTAAAGGTTGGTACGTTGGCCCTTGCAGGAACATGGAGCTGAGTGAGTGCCTTTACCACGACCATAAGATTATGGAGTCCACCACCAAGGTCACTCATCAGTGTGGGCAGTTCTCAGAGGGATGGTAGGGAGTCTGGGGCAGTAAATGTCCAGGCCTCACTCTCTCTAGTCCGCATCCCAGTGCTCAAGTTTCCTCAGAGGGACTTGTGGCTTCAGGAGCCTTCTCCTGCATGACCTCTCCCATGCTTTATTGGCCCTAGTGGAAGCCTTTGACCTAGACTTTGAGTTTCTGACCTAGCACATTGGGTACATCTTCCAGAAATTCTGGAGACCCTGGTGATCTGATTCTGAAGCCAGGAGCTGGGGGTATAGGTTGGGTAAGTGTGTATAGGAGGACACAACGGATCGTCATGCCCAGGCTCAGGGCTGGCTCTGCTTCTTGGGTGTGGGGAAAGAAATACATTTTACAAGTCAGTTTAAGTCCTCTCTTGCAGCTCCCATATAGTGCCTAGAACCTGCCAGGTGCCTTGCAGGAGGGAAATGAGGGAGCAGCAGGCTGGTGCCTCATGCCACAAGTAAGGTGAGTTCCTTGTCTTGCATGGGCTTTGGGTTCAAGGGAGAGACCATGCGGGAAGAAAACAACAGAGGTTTGGACAAAGCCCTGGGCCTGGAGGGGTGGTGGTGGGTAGAGATGAGAATCAAAGATGCCTCCCCAGGCTGGACGATATTAAGGATGTGTTCTGAAGAAAATGTAGGAGCTTTCTGAGGAACGAAGAGGAAAAACCACCTTCTGTCTAGACTGGGCTTTGTGGGGTGGGTGGAGCTTTTGCTGAGATGGAATCACAGTGATTGTGGCTTTTTTTTTTTTGGTTGTAAGAAGGGATGTCAGCTGTTTGGGGTGCCTGGAACATAACATGTAGGCGGATGCTTGTTTTTTTTTTTTAAACATTTTATTTATTTATTTGAGAGAGAGAGAGACAGTGAGAGAGAGCATGAGCGAGGAGAAGGTCAGAGGGAGAAGCAGACTCCCCGTGGAGCTGGGAGCCTGATGCGGGACTCGATCCCGGGACTCCGGATCATGACCTGAGCTAAAGGCAGTCGCTTAACCAACTGAGCCACCCAGGTGCCCGGATGCTTGTTTTAAATGCGCTCCTTTACTTTTAGGATAACCAGTTCATTCATTCAATAAGGATTTATTTGGCCACCTACTATATGCAGGAAATTGGATGAAGCATAAATCGAAGAGAATCATTCCACGCCCGCCAGCAAGAGCAGATTGGTCCTGACCTTCTCATCGCTCCCAGTGGAGAAGCACTGAGCGAGGCCTAGGGCAGGAAGCAACATTGTCCTGCTCTGTATAGGACGGGTCCCTGCCGTGTGCCCACGGTGGTCAAAGTATGGGATTTACTAAAGATTGAGGAAAAAACTTGGGATTTACTAGAGATTGAGGAACAAACTGGAAAATGCACTGAAGCTGAGGCATAACGTGGCCCAACCTGGAAGCCTTTGGTTTGAAGCCAGTCAGCCTGTGCCCTGAGGAGCCGGGGCAGTCTCTGGAGAGCAAGTGGCCAGGAGGTCTGCCCTGGGGGCCACGTGTGGGCCTGCCTGCCTGGGCAGCCTGGAGTCTGGATGCTGAGCTCGGCTGCGAGCAGCTGGCCATTTGCACGTGAGCCTGGCTCAGGTGGCCATTTAGATGGCTACACTATTGGGAATCCGGTCTGGGGACAAGTAGTAATATGGCAGCTTCTTCTTCTTGTTGCGCTCGGCGATCACGCTGACAATGGTGTCAAGGTTCTTGCGGAATCGGGCCATGGCCTCTTTTACAGGCTTCTCGATGAAATGCTCTTCTGGGTACATGCCCAGGAACAGCTAAGGGCCGAAACATAGGTTAATCTTTGCCAAGGTGATGCAAACTGACAGGCCTTGTCTCACCCCCAGAGACCATCCCTGGGGAAGGGAGGAAGCATGTGTTCATTTCCCCTTTTCCTTCCCCTGCTGAGAGTACCCCAAGAATGCCCCCAGTCTGGGGTCTCAGATAAATGGGAGAAACAGGAAAATCCCCCTGTGTGGAATGGTGCAGGCGCACGGGGCTGTGGCATGCGGGCGGGCAGCGGTCTGCTCCTGCTGGGCCCTGTCCTCTGCGGCACTCCTGCCTTCCTGTCTGGGCTCTGGGCAGCGGGAGCACGGGGGCCAGCGCTAGCCTCTCCAGCCTGGGACAGCCACCGCCGGGCTGTGTTGTGGTGCTGTGCTCATTTCCACACTCACACAGATGTCTCCAAATCAAAACTAGATCTGTCTTTTTCAAAACTATGGGATTGTTAAAACTGGCAAGTTTCATAGCCAGGGCTAGAAAGGATGGGATTTGGGATTAGTTTATGGAGGGCACATCGGTCTCAATGGTCCCTGACCCAGAAATTCCTCTACGAGGAGCACGTCATCTGGCCCTCCTGAACACATGTGCAAAGACACATATATAAAGATGTTAGTGAGTCGGTGGGGACATTAGCAAACAAAGCAACCTCAGCACCTGCTAAAATGCCCATGGGTCTGGGGCTGGTTGAACTGGCAGTCATTCTGTGTGACACTGAGCTAATGCCATGGGGTTGCGTCAGAGATACCCAGCTTTGACACTAGGTTCAGTAAGGTGTATGTGCATGGGCGTGTCTGGCAGGATACCCAGTTGTCCCCTCTGGGTGGTCACCAGTGGAGCAGAATCCCTGTGCTCTCCTGCCCCTCCCCCACCCCGAGCTCCATCCGAGCACAGGCCTGGGACCCCCTAGGCACCCCCAGCCTTGGAAGTCAGGAGAACAGGTGTCTAGCCTAAGCCCTTAATCGCAAAAGCCCGAGAGGGAGGAATGGGTTAAATATGGGCAACCTGCCCCTTAGAGGGGGCAGAATGTCTCCCCTGCTCACCTCATTTTCTTGGAACTGGCTTAGTGCCCATACTGCTCCCAGATGCCAGCAGGAGCGGCCACGGTCTGGCAGAGTATCCACAATCTGCTCGATGGTGACCACACCTTTGGCCGTTGGTGGTGGGGCCCGCATGGTTGGGGGGGCATTGGGGATCCAGGAGCACCAGTCATACTGCAGGGGCAGCCACAGACATGGTTGGGCCCCTTGTCAGCCAGCTGCCACCCCCCCCCCAACAGCAGGCCATCCCCTATCTGCCCCACAGAGGGAGCAACCACCCAGACACTTTCCACCCTCCTTCCCATCACCAAGACCAGCCCCAGAAGACTAGAAAGAGGGGTGGCTC